>NC_082596.1:81901642-82203970 GCF_030936135.1 Gavia stellata
ATGCAGAAACTGTGTGCCTTTCTTTGTCTTACCCTGCTGAAAGGCTGACTGAATATCCAAAAGCCATTATTATAAAAATGAAAAATAAAATAAATTGTGAAAGAATGTGATGGATATTTTACCTTAATAAAATAACTCTGTGCACCTGGGAAGACATTTACTCAAAAATAATTGTTCTCTGATTATGTTCAGCAAAATACAGTAAGGTCTTATTTAGCTGCAGTCTTTCAGGGGATTGCAGGGATGGGACTTAAATGAGTAGAGGCCCATGCTGGAAGCACTGAAACTTCCAGGATGTTGCAGACAATTAAAATAATACCATCTCAGTGACTAATGGCATGCTCCCAAGAACTTAGGGAAGAGGTAGCACAGGATGCAAGCTCATTCAAGCAGATGTTTCTTAGTCTGTTCTATATTTAGATCAAGAAAAAAAAATGCTGGGTGAAACATTTGCCTGTTAGGGCTTTAGAATTTGATTTCCCTCTCCAATTTTAATTCTGATAAGATGTGAAGAGCAGATGAAAAGCGCAGAAGAGCCTCCTTCTGTGACTGGATTGAGTTATTTATAGTTTCCTCACTATAAGTTAGTGCTGTCTTGCCGCTGGATAAAGTTCTTACTGAGGTCGCAGGACTCATTGGTTTGTTGAGGGATCTTCGTGCTGCTGCTTTTACAGAGAATAGAAAAAAACATGCCTGGAAGTTGCTCAAAAGTTCTCACTGAGAGAAAGTTAATGGTTTTTTAATGGCAAGTTTGTTTGTGTTTTTTTTCCCCCACTGGATTTTTGTTGCCAAGCTCTCTTTTATGGAATAATGTGTTACCTCAGAAAATCATTGCACTATAAAATCTGTAGTTCTGCACTGCTGAACATGTATGGGTAAGCTTCAGTCTCTGTTCACCCCCCACTGTAAACTATTTGCTTTCTTTTGGCTTTGCTGTGCAAACTTGTACTGTCTTCATCCTTAGTTTTGTATCCGAAAACAAGGTAATTTATGTAACTTCCAGTATATCCAGTGCTCATTCTGGTTTTAAAGCTGTATACAAGCCAGCTGGCTATTTCCACCCATTATGAATTAAGCTCCTCTCAGTATATTGCATGAATTTCTATCCAGATTTAGTAACCTGACAGTTTTGTTCATCTGTGGTGGCTTTATTCTAACTTTTGTGTATAAACATCAAGATTATTTTGAGGGGAAGCTGTTTGTCAGAAATTTACTTAGCGGAAAAGTGTAAAAAGCTTATTTGGTAATGTATTAGAGTAACTTTTGCTACGGAAGTGTCACAGACCTATAACGTCACTTCAGAAATGGCTTAAATTGTTCCACTTTCAACAGTGTATGAATCACAGCTGGACAAGTAATGCATACTAATTACTATCCTTCTTTCTGCGAATTCGTAAAATGTTTTTCCTTCCCAAGCAGTGGGCAATTCAGCTAACAAACTAGGCAAACACAGTGTATTTTTGAGCCCTTTTGTACCTTGGGGGCAAGATACCGTGCTTACAGTCATGCCATGCTAACCAAGCACTAAGCCAGTCGGCGTAACACTCTGTTGCGCTTGTGCCTGTGTCTTTCCGCTGTAGGCAGGTGGTGTTGCTTTGAACTGGCTACGTAGAAGGAAAAGTCTGTTTGTTCTGTGTTGGCTTGGTCTCCAGCATCCAGGGTGAGCTGAAAAGTATTCACATGCACAGTGCATCACCACCCCAGCACCTACAAGTTCTGTTGCTTCTGCCAGGTCCTCTCCACCCAGTTACAGAAGTAGCTGAAGCGTATGTGATGTGGAGAATAAGAAATGCAGAGGTGAGGTGTCCCTTGTAGAGGTGTGATGTAACCCAGCTGCAAAGACATACTGGAAAAAATTCAAGTGGTTCTTAGACCTACCTTTCAGCCACAGTGCAGGTAAGGGAGCCAAGGGGCAAACCTGATATAGTCCAAGAGACTCAAAATGGCTTTGATTCCAGTTTATCTGTAATAAAAGTCTCTGAAAATTGGGCCTTTTATAGACAGTGCAATAAGCGTGAGGTAGAGCTCTTCCAGCTAGCACCAAACGTGAGATCTGCAGTCAACAACAAAGCGTTACACTCAAATATATTTGCACAGTTGCAAGCTGCACTGGTTGTGTGTGCACAGCAGCTCACTTGGAAGGTCTCTAGCATTGTGTCCTATTATTATGGTTCAGACATAAGCTTCATAAGGTAAGAGAGGAACAAAAACATGTCTGCTGGGCGTTGAAAACTGAGTGAAGTTTTCAGGTTGTTTTGTCAGGCTTCTTGCTTTTAAGTTTCATTTGTCTCAAAGTAAAATTTGCATTCCTAAGTATGCACTTGGGGGGAAAAAAAAAATTTGGATGCTTCATTGGGTTATGCTGGAATGAATGTTGACAAGTGCTTTTGACCCACTTACTAACTCCTATTGGTTTGTACTCCTTTTAATAAGACAGACTGCTGTGGCTTGAGCTTGTGGTGTTTATGACTATGGAGTTGCATTCAAATCTGTGACAGGCATTGTCTTTGAAACGTATGAGTAGTCAGAATAACACAGTGTGTATGAATAGGCAGTTCCGTTTTGGGGGCGGTAGTAGATTTGTAGAAAAAAGTCTGGTTAAATGTCATTAATTCTTCCCAATTTGTGAAAATTTATCCTATAGCCTGGTTAACTCAAAACCTACCTCAGGAGACATGTAAGGCTCTAAGATATAAAAACTAGCATTTGGTTTTAAAGTAAAGCTTCAAAGGAACCCATTAGTCAAGATCAAGAATACTTCATAGAATTTTCTGTTTTAATGTAGCTCCATTGGTAGTTAGGAAATTTTTATGATCAGAACATTATAGAAACAGCAATATGAAATGGGTATTTCGGTAGAAAACGTTAAGCAAAGAAATAAAACAGTTTGGTTTTCTGTCTGTTGAAATAAGCTAGTTCGATTGCTTACTGTCTGTATTTTAACTATGTTAACCTTTTAATGAGGTTCAAAGTTATTAAAGCCTATTTGTATCTCTAAAATGGCAGAGATTAAAATGTAGTCAAAAATCTTAATACTTCTAATCAGAACAGAGTTATTCTTTCAGGATAAAAAACAAACTAATCCTTGTTCTTGGAATCGCAGGGCTTGGGAAGTAATGGTAAAATAGAGAGGAGGGATGTGGTTTGAATGCTTCCTGTGAGTAGCTGTCTTGTTGTGCTGTTAGTGCTGCTCACAGGAGCACTGCAGCAGAGAGCCGTGCTCCCTCTCTTCAAGCAGTGTTTTTATCAGTTGCATAATAGATGGCTAATGGTTTGTTGATGAGTAATTTTCACACGGAGCTTAGGATGCAACAGCTTGCCTCATGAAATTATGGTAAAGAAGACAGCAGGGTTCAGGTGACCAGTAGTGATACCTAGCTAGCATATACCTATGTATTTTTCCATAAGCTGCAATACATGGGCAGTTCTGCACAGGAATATGTGCACACGTTAAGTAGGGGGGGAAAAAGCTGAAATAACTGATGGAATTACTTGTGATGATTTTTGTTGTAATAGTGAAAAATTGAGATCAAGGGGGTAAACACCATAGCTGTAGAGATCGTGATAGAAAAACAACTTCTCACATCTGATTTCTCTCTGTATTTTGTTTTCTGAAATGCCCTTTTCTTTTTCCTTTTTTTGAAGGCCACTGAAAAGTGTTATGTTATCTGTGTGCATGTGTCAGCCTGGCAGTGTAAATTTGATGGTGGCTACAATACATCTCCCTTCCTTCCTTCCTTCCTTCCTTCCTCCCTTCTCTCAGGGAGTGTTACCATAGCATTTCCCTCCCAGGGACTCTCTCGCAGAGCTGCAGATGGGATTCTCGCTATGAACTCTCTGCTGCTCAATCGGATACGCTCAGTACCGTAGAAGGAAAATGGGAAAGAAAGGGTGACTTAGCAACACGGATAAAGCTTTCCTGGTATTTCCAAGAAGTGAAAACCTTGTATGAAACAAAGGCTTGTTTTCGTTAAATTGAGGATGGGATTTCTCTATGAAGACAAACAAATCCTGTTTCTCCCCCCGTACCTCAGTCTGTTTTCTCTTGTCCAGGGAGATTGATTTGGAATAGTGACTGCCTGATCCTGGAGCTTATGTTTCTTTTGGTTCCCCCCCCCCCCCCCCTCTCCTTTAGCTCTGGACATGGCTTGAAGAGTTACAGAAAGAACTGCTTGATGATGTCTATGCTGAGTCTGTGGAGGCTGTCCAAGACCTGATTAAACGTTTTGGTCAACAACAACAGACCACTCTGCAGGTTACAGTCAATGTCATAAAAGAAGGCGAAGATCTTATACAGCAACTAAGGTAAAACAAATTTTTATTTAAATCCTTTCTGGTGTACGTCTGATATTCTGTGAAGCTCTTTCTGTTTTGAGGGTAGAGATGATAAATACAAGATATGACCTATAAATAAAACTTGTAAATATTAGGACTACAATGATGTTTCATGCTGTACTGATGGTCTGTAACCCTCTGTTTACAGGAAGCTCAGCTTATAAACACTACCTCTACAAGAAGGAGGTTTTGTTTACATAAGCTACCTTTGTGATAGGAGCAATCATACGTCTTTGTAGTCTGACATGCAGGGCTCCACAACATTTTGAGTTCTGAGGAGCAGCCTTGTTGTAATGAGACACTTGAAATTGTTTTGCAGACTGATAAGTAACTTTATTGTAGAAAAGAGCATTAGTTTGCAGTCGATTTCATTCAGTAACAATCTAAATAAATTTGGGCCCCAGCTGCACTGGTACATGCCCCCTTTGCCACAGGAGCTGATATTATCATATCTGAATTTGCAGGTTTTATACTAAAGTAAAAGATTAAGTAATTTTTGTTATTATTATCTAATTTTGATTTTTTTTTTTTTTTTTTTATTGCCAGGAAGGTTCAGTAAAGTAAATAGTTATCATATGCAACTTCCTTTTCACAATACAAGGGTTTGTCTCTGGTTTTAAATGTTATTCTTCCTGTAAACAGAATGTCTTTAAATGTTGAATTAGTCAAAAAAATGAAAGTAATCTAATTTCCTAATGCTTTTTAAAGTACTAAAACATAATTTGGACTTCTATTAACAAAGATGTACAGACTTAGCTTTCATGTAATGACTTGCACTGACCTTATCTGAAACAGTCTGACATTTTGTGGTCATGTATAGCATCCAAATTGTATGGGGTTTTTTTCAATAATACTCTTTTTTCTTTTCATTTTTTCTCTTCCCCCTCTCTCTGCTTTGAATAGGGATTCTGCCATTTCTAGTAACAAGACCCCCCATAACAGCTCGATCAACCACATAGAGACAGTCCTGCAGCAGCTGGATGAGGCCCAATCTCAGATGGAGGAGCTTTTTCAAGAACGCAAGATCAAGCTTGAGCTGTTTCTGCAGCTCCGCATATTTGAAAGAGATGCAATAGATGTGAGTGTCTACTCTTGGAGTTGCACTGCACTTGTTCCTACATGAGAGAAGTGTCTGTGCTGAGATAGTTTTGTGGTTACATTGGCATGTGGTTCAAATGACTGATAGACTTAGTTTTTACCTGAACTAAGGCTTTTGTATGTGAAAGTGTCGGGACAGTGCAGAGCTGAGCTCTTTGGTATTAACTCCAGCTCTGATTGGCTCCCAGCATGTCTTCAAGCAAGTGTCTTGTAAAATCATAATGTAGCAGTTGGTTTGAGTATCAAGTTACCTCACTATAACTAGTATGCTTACAGTTAATATGAATAAGACTTAAAAGATGGTTTAGTACAAACCCTATAAACTGTTGCTTTGTAGTAACAACCGTCTTTTCTTCCTTTTCCAATTCAGCAATCTCTTTCAGTTGACAGTTACAAGTGGTGTTTGGAATTATGTTTTAATCTTTGGGGATGTTATATGGGCTAGCTGGCTGTCTTCATTTTAAATAAGATTCTTTCCCACTTTTTAAAATAATGCAAAAGCAGTTGTAGTGCCACACTCCCGCAAAACTTCAGGAAGTTTTGAGATTATCCAAATCTTGGGGGGGAGGGTTACAGCTCATCAGTTGGAAAGTTTCTGTTTGTGTGCAGGGACATGCATACAAACAGACATGAAACTCCAGATGGAGCTTAGGTTAATGGAATCGCATTATAAAGCTTCAGCTAAATTGATCATATGACTTCTGTAAAACCACTAGCGCTGTACGCAGTGACTGAAACTGAGTTGGTGCCTGAGGTGGTTCAGGGTTATTCATGGGTAAATGATCCTGTTTGAGTATATAAATGGCTTATTTCAAGTCTCTGGAAACCCAGAGTTGCAGTGGTAATTTTACCCCTTTGCTTGTACTTAGTAAAAGCTGCAACTGTTGGTTAGGTACGAATGGTGTAAGTGCAAAGAGGCAGTCAGCAGAAGTGATAGCTTCTCAGGATTTTTTTTTTCTTAAAATCAGGATTAGGTATCATTGCTGAAGTCTGCTTTAGCTAAGCACATTGTTAGGAGCAATGCAGGAATAGGCAGACACAGTTCCTTGATCCGTGCCCATAGAGGAAGTGAGAGTGTGCGCTCTACAGTAATAACAACTCTGGTATAAAGGAAGAATAAGAAGGTTCTCTATTTTGCAGTTCTCACTGAGGAGGTGAAACTAGTCTGCAGGGAGTTTGCTACTTCGATTACATGAAAATAGCTGTCTTGAATATGGAAGGGAAAGGCTTGGCAGAATTGTGATTGTAAAAATTAGTTGGATGACTGCTATATGTGGAGGAACATAGAAGGTATCCCCTTTTATAGGGTTGTTAGCAATTTTACAATCTCTGCAGAAGTGATCTGCAGTGTTCGATGGGGTCTGTGTGATTTTCTCAGAACACTTTCATTGAGGCAATGGCAGCCGTGAGGGCAAGGCATATACCAAGAAAATTAATTGAAGAATTAGGTTAAAGGTTTGAGTGAAGTTCATGATCAAGGTGATTGCTCTCTTCTGTAGGTTACCAAAACAAGTATTCTACAATAGCAGAAGGCTGGTTGCAGGAGCCCTGCTTTGAAGTTGTGTTCTAGTCCTTCAGTACAGGATAGCATCTCTGTAGATAGTACTACTTCCATGTATATGGTTTGGTGATGGCCATAGGATTTTGCAGTGGAAAGCCACATATCCTAACTTGACAGGTCTTGCTTTTTCTGAAGCTGACACTTGGCATGCTTTACATTTTAGCACATAAAACATAAAGCAAAGGTACCAATTACCTTGTTGAAAAAGTTGGTGTATTTTATTTATATGGCTTTGAAACAAAAAAATCATGCTTATTTAAGATTGCCCAGGAGCCCTCCAGGGAACAAAATGACCCTGGCTGCAGAGCATCTTCAGCAAAATGTTGATTGCTTGGCTGTCTCTGTACCATGTCCTCTCTCTGCTTCCTCAGCAAAGCATGCTTCTCTTTTTTTCCCCTCTCCCTGAAGGCAGACATCTGTTCGGAAACTTCCGGGAAGAAAATGCAGAGACTAGTTCCAGGTCAGTTGTCTGAAAGCAGAAGCTCAGCTGAAGTAACATGATAGTGAGGAGGAGCCAGATACCAGATAGGAACTTGCAGACCTTGTTTTGACCTCCTCCTTTGTCCCGGATTTTGTGTGACTGGCCCAGTCAATTAAGACTTGGCTGTAGGGACAGTTCATTCAGGGGAGCATCCTGTGAGGACAGTTTTTCTGGAAGGCGAGTAGTGTTTCTAGCTTGCCCTACTGCTAGCAAAATAACACAGGCTAAAATGGGACAAAGGGTTTCCCTAGCACTGCAGGATCGTACAGTGCAGCTGTGCTTCTGGGGACAGTGGTGAGATTTGCTGGCAGGGTTAGTCCTCTTCTTGTCCTTACTCTCCCCTTATTATTCACTGACAAAATACTCTATTTCTTTTAGTTGCTGTCTTTTAGCCTGCAACTTTTCAGATTCTCCTGCTCTTCTGAAATTGCTGTAACTGCAACACTGTCTCTCTTTTGTCCCTTGCTCTTGGCATATGAACTTGACCTTCTCTATCCTCGGTAGGCTTTTAAGTGCCATTGGTCGTGAGCTATTTGAAGGACTCTGTTGCGAACACCTGTCTTAACTAAAGGCAAGAAGGAGCAAAATGTATGTGAAGAGTTCCTTGTTAGGGTGATTAGTAGCTTAAGGAAGATATGTATGGACCTAGCCAGTGAGTGGGTAGGTAACACTGGTGTCAATGTATGCAGCTTAAAATGCATGTGTCTCATCTGTGTCTGTGCATTTTTGCTTGTCTGTAATGTAAATGCCTCAAGGCCTATGTCAGAGCTCTACACAAAGCATACCACACACTTTTCAACTCACAGCTTTATCTCTACGCTATTTTTGGCCAGTACTTACAAGATGCCTGTTAAGTCATACAGCTGAAAAGGCAAGGATGCAAAGTGCTGGATCACAGAGACCTAACTCCTCTTTCCCGTTTTACCTTTTTCTTTCTCCCCAGCACATAATATTTTCCAGGTCCTGGTTAGCACTTAGTTGGTACAAGGAATGCTAGTTAGACCCTTCTGAGAAGAGACTTGTGGTTCTTTATTTCTTTCCCACTCACTGCGAAAGAGTCGGCATGCCTTCTGTGTTATAGTCTGCCTTGTGTCCTGTCAGTGTTACCTTTGCATTTGTTAAAACCTAGGAATGTCAGGCAGCTCAGACTCTGCACTAGGAACTTCTTGAACACGTGCTATGGTAAGTAGTTACCCTGTGTTTGGTCTGGGTTGTCCATTTCATGAGAGTGGTATTAATTTGTGATTCAGTTGCTTTAGATGTTGATTAGTCATTCATCTTTGTTCTATTTGTTTAATGCTAATTGTCTGACAAACCTTTAAAAACAAAATAGGAGCCTGCTCACTCTAAAAGTGTTGCTCGTAAAGCAGAACTTCAGGGGAAGCCCTGAAGAGTGTGGGCAAGGAGTGCTTAATGCATGTTATTTTTGTTTTAACTCTGCCCTCAGTGTGTTCCAGATATGCATGGTGGGTGCAATAGCTGAAATAGATCACCTTGAGCCATCCCGTTACTGCTGAAAAAGCATAGGGATTACTGCCCTTGCTAGGAGCCCCACCTGTGATATGTACTGGCTTCTTACCTTTTGAATGGATGTGGGACTGTCCTGGCATTACTTATTTATTTGAATCACGGGCTTTCTGGTCTTTTGAAGGGGACAGGGAATGTCTTACTCTTGTACAGTGTTTCATACTACTTTAAACAATGTGTGGGCTGTGATCTTAACTTCAAGGTTGCATGAAATAACATGGGAAGAAGTTATAATTCTTACTGTTGTTAGTTGTTGTTCTTTGGAGGCAGTATGACTGAAACCTCTTGACTGAGGTAAAACAGGTTGTTGGCTTCTTCAAACTACCTGTCGTTCATATCAGGTACAGTGAATCTCAGGATAGTCTGAGAGGACATAATGACTGTAATCTACTTAAAGCATTCCGTTGTTATAAAAATACTGACACTTAACCACAGCAATCACCCATTGTGAGCTTATGGTGTTCATTACTTTATTTCCACTGAATTTGATATGAAGAGAGGTAAGGTTTTTGGCATCTGCTCTGAAGGGAGATGGACTGGTTTTGTTTTTATAACAGTGGCACAAATGTGCCGCGTTAAGTCTTACTCCACTTTTTAATGGTGTTTGGAAAGACAGTGAAAGATGATGTTTTGATGGCGGGGTTTCACAACCTTCTGTAACACTCATATTTTTCAGTTTGACCAAGTCTAACTACTATCGTCAAGTTACTTCTTGAGGATAACTTATGAATGTTAACTGAACTGGATGAAAATAAGATGGCAACTCTGATTTGTGAGAATTGCCATAGTGCAGTGGGTGGTTTGAAGAAACAAATGTTAGGTGATCTCCACTGCTTTTTGTAGTGAATGAACACCTAGTTTTGAAGACAAGCTGGGAAGAGCAGGCCTGAGGTGCTTGAGAGCAGAAAAGGCGGTTTAGCTGGAAGTGGTTTCTCAGGCTGGACTATTAGGAAGACTTGAAGTTTCTGAAGTATTTCAGGTCTGTTAAAAGGAGATGAAGACTAGAGAGAGAAGTGATGAGACATGTTGGGCACGGACCAAGTAAAAGAGAAGTAAAGGGAAGTTGTGAAGGATTTTGTCGGAGGGGAAGCCTGTGTGTGTATTTGAGAGGGGAAACCACTCATAATGCATAAATAGATTGTGCGTGTAATGTTCAGAGCACATGGAAGAGAGAGGAAAGAAGCTTTAAGCAGTGGCTAAAGGCCTTGTCCTGTATATCTTTCTTCATTGCTTGTCCATCAGTTTTTCTGTTTTCAGTATTACCTCTGAAACATGAGTTTCGGCCTGGGTTGAGCTAGCTGAGCAGGGTTAGGGATTGCAAATAGCTATCCTAATTGTTTGGTATCTCCCATCATGGCAAGATGCAAAACTTGAATACTGGGTGAATCAAGTACCATTTTTGCAGAACACCTTTAAAACAGGAAGTAAACTCACTGATGCCACAATTTTAAAAATAATTGCTTGATGTGTCCATTTTTTATGGTGCCACGTGAGCAGAATGGAAACAACCCTTCAAGAAAGATTGTAGCTGACTACAGAAACTTTATACAGATGGTTTAATTTTGCTTTCTTCTCAATTCTGTTTTTTCTACAAGGCTTGTTTTCCTGGAATGTCTCTTGTAGTTTGACTGTCTCAGTAACTTCACAGCTCTGATTAACCACTTGGAAAGTGTAGTGCCATATTCCTTTTGCTGACAACAAATGAATTTCATTAAATATTTATGCAGCCAGCTACTTCGTTGCTAATGCCCGTTTAGTCAGATCCTCTTTTTGCTGTATCTTGCTGCATAAATAGGTGTTTCCCTGTCACTTAGCACCATTCACATCAGTTTGTCCTACTCTGAAATTGCAGAACTCTGGAGCTAAGCCATACTTGGTTCTTTATCTATAATTTTGCTTTCCCAATGAACTGCAGTAATTTGTGGCAAAACTCTGCTGAAAATTCTGAAAAAAATTTGATTACAGGATTGAGGGGATAAGTGTGTCAAACAGACTTGTTTGAAGTAAGTAACTGATGCATCAAACCTGTGCCATAAGAACTGAACCGACTGTGATCAATGGGTATGGTGAGCATTATCTGTTAGACTTAAAAACAGTTTTGTATCCTAATTAAAAGGAGTATTTTTACATTTCAGCTGGGTTCTGGTATATAATATGAAAAATGCACTTGTGTGGGCAGACAAGGAGGACTTACTGTTGTGGTACATGTGTTTAAAAAATACTTCCTCAGCTAAACTTTTCTGGACATCTTATGGCTGAGAGCGAAATCCAGAACTGAAGTGTAAACTGAAGTGCAGCTGAATGATTTCAGCAAGTAAATTTAACTCTGACATTACAGTAATACTATAATAAAGTAATACTTTCTGGGGTTGCTCAATTCATTAAATACCCTGCCTTTTGTGACAAGTAGTGCTTGCGTCTCAGTTGTCTGGCAGAAGTCAAAGGTGCTCACAGAGGGGTAGAGCTGTATTTTCTAAAGGAGCTTGAGACTGGTGTAATTGAAAGCTAAGCTGGTACTTGATGTGTGAATTATTACTTAGTGCAGTCTGAAGAATTGAAAATATGTTTTAGATCAATATTTTCCTTTAAAAGTGAAGATAAAAACATTTTAATTTCACCTGTTTCACAAGCCATGTGTTGATGAAGGAGGACCTTAAACAAGGCAAGGGTACCCATAGTGTTGCAAGCATTGGTTGAAGGACAGCTGTTGTGGTTCTCAAAGAGATTCTTCTTTAAAACCCATGCTGAAAAAGCCCATGTCTGAACCATGTTGAACCTGATCAGTGAAGTCAATTAAAAATGAGCAACTCAAGTTCCTGACCTCCATTGCAAGTGCAACATTGGAAATAAACATACATTGTCTAATGAGTAAGTGAACGTGGTCTTCCTCCTTTTTCCCCCCAGATAATTTCAGACCTCGAGTCTTGGAATGATGAGCTCTCTCAGCAGATGAATGACTTTGACACTGAAGATCTTACAATAGCAGAACAGAGGCTCCAGCATCATGCAGACAAAGCCCTGACCATGAATAACTTGACCTTTGATGTCATCCACCAAGGGCAGGATCTGCTGCAGTATGTCAATGAAGTGCAGGCATCTGGTAAGATGGCTTCTTCATGCTATTCATGCTATTCCAGGCAGTGGCTTTGTAAGAATTATCCATGTCTCTCCATGGGATGTGTGAAAACGACAGAGATTCTGGTTAACTGTAAACTGGAGACATGTGGACTTTGTTTTTTTCCTTTTTACTCAAATCATTTGTGTTCATGAGAATATGTTGTCATTATGGCACCTAATTTTTATCTAAGAGTTGGCAACACCTGAAAATATTTAGGTTTTTAAGAAAGGGATTCCACTCAGGAAGTAGTAAAATTAGAGTAAATAGTAGGGAGTTAATTTTATAGTTAATCGGAGCAATGCACTCAAGCCATAATTCTCAGCTTTCAAGTAATAAGTCTTCCTTTTTTGTTTCCTGTGCCCCTTCACTTAATGTTTTTAACTGTATACAGCCACCTAGGGTAAATCTCAGGCTTCTTTAAAAAATAAATAATAAAATTGCATTTTTAAAGAGTGCAAAAACTATGCTCATTTAAGCAAATGCTCTGAGGATGAAGTTGAACTTTGAGAAGGCACTGGAAGAGTAAGTGTAAAACAGTGGAAATGGGCTATTTGTCTCCGGAAGACTTGTAAGTCATTTATAAACGACTGGCTGATTACAGGAGTTGAGCTGCTTTGTGACAGAGACGTAGACATGGCAACTCGTGTCCAGGATCTGCTGGAGTTCCTCCACGAGAAGCAGCAGGAGCTGGACTTGGCGGCCGAGCAGCACCGCAAGCACTTGGAGCAGTGCGTGCAGCTGCGCCACCTGCAGGCCGAAGTCAAGCAGGTACGCGTGGGCTCTGTCCCCCGCGGGGGTGTCGACGCCCCCCCCGCCGAGCTGTTCCACGCCTCTGGGAGAGGTCTGTTCCCCTAAACAGACGTGGAAAATTAATTTCTGCTGTATAAAGTCTTGCTATTCGGAGGGGGGAGGGACTTTGAATTGAGCGCCTAGGAAGTTTCATCCCCTGTTAATATTGTGGTTTGTAATTTGCATTAACAGTCCGTATTTCTACCTGGATACAAATCAAGTATTTGAAGTGTAGAGCGATTTGAACGTACGTTAAATAATCCATACTTTTATCATCGGTATGGCGATTAAGAAAAACGTTCAGTGACATTCCCTGAATGCTGACCTAATACATCTACAAATGGTGATAACATAATATCAGCAGGGTTTACTTTCCGGGAGAAGACAAATGAAATTTTGCTTTTCCTGGCAATAAAGTGGTAAGTTTTGAGGTCCTTATTGGCTAAACACCTAAATTTGTGAATCTGAGATGCTGTGGACAAAACTGCTGAAGTAGGTGAAAGTTTAAAAAGCAAATGAACAAACCACTAAAAAAGTAAGAGTTTTTGATCTTGCTCACACTTGGCAGCAGCACAGAAGTCTACTAGAGTCTATTGTATTAGTATGTCCCATAATGACTCCCAGTGCAACTTGTTCTTTTTCTCTTTGTCATGAGCTTTTACGGAAATTCATCTTTGTCATAAGACTCTGAATGAGAACTCCCAAGTTGCAAAGGAATAGAAAAGTTAGCATGGGAGAGGTGAATAGAAGGTTCCCAAAGTATTTCCAGGCAACGGTTACTCTATAGTAGCGGACCCAAAGTTTCTGTGTGGTCTTGATTTCAAGGAATGTAAGGAACTGGTCATGTCTGCTGTCAGTGCAATCTAAGCGTTAATCAAATACATGATCTTCTAGTTCAAGCCTTTGCATACTCTACTGAACTATCCTGTATCCGTCTTAGCACTTGTTCATGTTCGTAAATTCAAATTGCAAATTACTCCTTTCACATGAGTAATGGTTGAGATAAAGTTATTACAGATCAGAATAGATTCTGTACTCAGTTGCATACTATCTTGAGGATGAAGGAAGTGAGTGCACATTTGGAAAGGAAAGGAAAAAGGAAAAGAAAGAGTGTGAATGCCAGCTGAGGCAGTCTCATCCCTTTGTTGTACATCAGTGGGTTAGGATGGGATGGGTTAGTAAGAAAAATAAATTAATTCCCATGATACTGAAATAACATTCACTTACAGAACAGAATATAGCATTTGGGTAATATTTCAAAGACACGCTATTGAATAGTTATTTTGTATTGCATGCTTCCACAATAAAGTGAATACCTTGCTCCATTAGCTTTGTTTGGATGCAAGTTAAATGTGACAAGAAAGAGACACATGTTTAAAAACTGTGTTTGCAGAACAAGTGTTCTGTATTTTGGCAGATACAAGCAGGTAATGAACATCATGGATTGTAGACAAATATCCATGTTGCACTTAGTATGTGGTTTGTAGGTCATTCTGTAAGATCTTTGTATCACTTCCGAACCACTGCTAGCCCTGACTGAAACTGAAGCTCAAGTTTAGATTTTTAAGAAAGCACTGGAAAAAATGAGCTCATCTTACAATGAAGATATAGGTAGTATACTATCCTAGCCAGCTGCTTTTTTTTAATAGGCTGGGATTTTGAAGAAAAAATGGATTCTGTTTATATTACTAGTACACATCTCTATCAGGTGGGATTTTATGTTGAATTAAATGCTGTAATAGATGTGAATTTTCAAACAAACTTACATGAACATGTAGCTGACAGAATGTTTGTGTATTACAAACTCCTTTTCCAGATTTTCACTGTACAGATTAACCTGCAATACTTCCCCAGCCTGAAGGCCTAAAAATAGAACGGAACTAAAACAATGTTATATTGTCTCATAGGATTTCTTTTGATCCCCTTTGGAATGCTTTGGGGCTAGTAACTTTTAGTTTTGTGATTTCAGTTGCCTTTTCCAAAAACCACATCTGATTTATTTTCGTTTTTACTAAATATCAGGAAGCATGATCTTCTGTTTCCTCTGCACTGGGAAAAACTTCATAGCTCAGCAGGTCAAAGCAAGTGCTTTACCTGAGAGTAAAATGACACGGTAAACCTCCTCTTCAGTCTGTTTTGTTTGTATTTTATTGCCTGAAGCAGTGAGCACATAGTTTTCCGGTTCGATTACTGTGATTTTCTGCCAGATTTATTGTTGGTGAATTGGGTGTAAGCATACTTATTATGTAGATGGGATACTGTCTCCATAGCAAGGATTTTAACAAGATTTCCATGGAATTGTTCCTGCCAAACTGACATTACTGCTATTGTATTTTCACATACATGTATGTGTATATTAAAAAAATATATAGCTTGTAGTCATGTGAAAAGGTTAGACCGGAACACTGCAGGCATTGTTCCATAGGGTTCATTTCTCAGATTACTGTAATGGAGACCAGCAAACTATCTCCTGGCTTAGTTTTTTAGTCAAATAATTGCAGGGAGTCTTTTCAGTACTAGGTAGTGAAACTTCTAGTTTAGTGAATTCTTATCAAATAAGCACAGAAAGCAGACGAAAACATCCAGTGTTGCTTCACCCTTAACTACTGTACCAGTTCTGCTTTGTGGCATTGAAGTTCTGTAAATCAAGCCTCAGGACTAGGAGGATGCAGAAGGGCCACAAGACAAACAGAAGTTTAAAGAAAACCTGCAGAGAGTTTGCTTGTCAACTTGATGTGTAATAGGTGCAGAAAGGGCAAAACCAGATGGAAGATTGCAGTGTTGGAAAACCTCAGCAGATAGGGGGAAGAGGATGCTCACTGAAATAAGAAGGGACAGCTGTAAGTGGAAAAAACAACATGGAAAGGAAAATGGGACTGTTTTATGCAGGGCAGGGACATATGAGTAGGTAGAGGCAGAGAAATAGTTCAGAGAATATCTGTCTCATCCAGAACTCCACTTGCATGTTTGCCAGACAAACTTTTTTTTTTCTCACCTAAAGTATAGCTGCTGGATTACTTATTGCTGCAATTGCTCCCATGTACTCACTTTGTAGAATGAATGCTTTGCTTTACTTAACATGCAGCATCTGCCTGGGCCAAAATCTCTACCAAGCTCCAAGATGCATTGGTTTTACTATGCTCATTAAGCCTTTTCAGTGCAATATTGTCTGTTGCTCTGATCATGGTGTATGTTCTTGGGTATATGGCTATATATTCATATCTGTACAACAGTGTACAAATACTTGTACCAAGAACAAGCTTGTATCCTAAAGAGTATCTTGAGCAGCCTTGTGTTCTCACATGCAGATCTTTTAGCCTGATTCAAACACAGTCCAGTGCTTGAGCTCGGATTGTCCCAAAATACTACTCTGGAAGAGTATCCTGGCACTCTGTATAGTGCCATATGGATATGAAAACGTAGCTAGAACAGCAGGCTGAAGCAAGTGTGTCTCATGATCATGTTTAGTTAGAGTGAAAAATCAGTCTGAGAAACTAATCTTAAATCAAGCATTTATCTATAGAATATACCTGCTTGACCCTTTCAAGTGTCCCAGACTCTGTTTCATTTCCACAGTTTTGCTGATGCTCTGCTGATGCTTTTCTAGCCTGCTGAAGGCTGGGAGGGGAAAGATGGGGGCTGTGGTCCACCCAGACAGTGAGGTGATGGGAACATGCCAACAAACACTGGAAGGTAGCAGCCCTGGAAAAAGAACAGGCTCGCTATTTACTAGCGCTTATGTTTTCCCCTTGAGTCAGAGCAGAGGGAAGGGGAAAGTGCTGCTGGCAACTCTTCCTCCTGTGAGTTCCACCAGCTTCTGCACTCGCACCCTAACCTGCACCAAACAGGAGGGCAAATCAGTGTGTTTGAAATGGCAATTTCTGTGCTAGCTCTCTGCTGTGTATGACAGGATGCCAAATCAAGAAGAGCTTTGAATTGGTGCTGCTTAAGCATTCTCCTTCATTATAAATTCTCTGGAGAAGGCTAAATGTATTTTAACCCTAAGAAGATATGTTTCATTACACTATACCTGGAAGAATTATTTTGTAAGGTAGAGAGGGAGCTTAGAACTGGTTTCATAAGACAAAATAGAAATAAAAAAGGGATTTAAAAAAATCTTCTGCCCCCTGTATTCTTACAGACAAATCCTTTCCTCCAAGCTAGTTTCTGTCTACAGTCTGTTGGACCCATCTGGTGCTCTTGGAAGTTTCCCTTTTTCTTGCTCCTGAGGCTTACCTGGGCTTGCTCCCTTCAGTATTAACAAGCCCCAGGTGTCTTAACAACCTAGAGACTCCCAGCTCTTTCCATGGTCCCTTTTGCCTGTCCCACACTCTGATCTGGAATTGTCTCCTTGCAGCAGGAGAGGTTGTTCCAAGGCCAGAGCTTGTCTTCCTCCCTGCAAGGCTCCACCTGACCCAGTGCTTTTTCCCCAGAAGAGCAGAATGTGCACCCAGGTATACATCTGGGAGCTACTGTCCTGTCCCACGTCTACACTGCAGACTTACTCTTTTCTGCAGACTTGCAGGTTTTGTACAGAAGAATTCAAATACACACTATCAGGGGAAAAAAACTTGGTAGCAATTTGTTGAGCAGGCAGAAGTGGGAATAACTGCATTACTAATCCAACAGTATTACAGCCTGGATAAACGTAAGACAAAAGGTGAGATTGTGATGCAGATTTGAGGGAATGGATGTTGTGTCAAGATGGCTAGACCTCAGTTGCTTGAAGCTGTTAGAGATATATTAGAGTATACTTTGGATGTAGACCACATGTGCCTTTGGTTTTAAGGATTTGTATTTTAATAGGTCCTTTGCCTGGTTTCTGCCTGTGTTTTCAGTCTGTGATTATGGTCATGTCATCCTGATTCACTTAGTAATAACCTGGCACAGTAGCATTAATAGTAGTGTCATACGTGGATCACTAGATGAGAGTATTTAGTGTTAACTGTGATTTGGTACTTAATAAGTGTTAAAAGCTAACTGTGATTTGGTAGTTAATATAATTATTACCAGTGGTTAAAGGTCTAAAATCAATTTGTAGGAAAAGGTTAGAGAAGATATGCTTAAACTGGTTATTGTCAAATCAACTGGGCCCAAATGAATTCACCCTAGAATACCTAGAAAACTGCCTGAAATAACGTTATGAACATTAGTGCTTACCTTCTCCAAACTTCTCGAAATTGGATGAGATTCTGGAGGCCTGGAACCCAACATCTACTTCTCAAAAGTGGGAAAGAATTAGTTAAGGGAGGATTATAGGTCAGCTAGCTTAACATAGTTCCCAGGAAAAATACTGAAGCAAGTAGATTATTAAACCTAAACAGTGACGAGGAGAGAAGAAAAGGCTAACATAGATTAGTTTAAGTATAGCTTCCCCTTGATAAATCCTGCTTCTTGCTGACAAGGTAACAGGTCTTCTGGGTAGAGGTGAAAAAGCAGATGACATAGATCTTCCTTCTATTAAAGCTTTTAAAATAGTTTAGTTCAGTCTATCTTAGCTTACTATGCGAATGTCATATGAGACTACATTACCATGAATGATAACTTGCTGGGAAACCATACTAAGTAACAAAAGTTATTAAGAGACTCACTGGATTGGAAAACAGATTTCAAAATTATTAAAAAAACAAAAAAATCTTTGAAGTCTCTTTATATTTGGATACTAGTTCATGTTTTCAGTCAGAAAATCTACATGTTAGAGTAGAGATTATGCTTTTATGCTTTTAAATTTGAAGATAAAGGCAAAAGAAGCTGGAAAAGGGATCTGAGTTCATCAGAAGACACTGGATTACAGTTCAGAATGATCTTGATGTATGGGAGAATTGTGCTGCAAGAAGAATATGAATTTTATTACTGACAAATACGAAGCATAATGTTACTGGCAGGAATAATCAGCTGAACAAATACAGCAAGGGGTAATTACTGGCTGGGCAGCAGTTCCATGGAAAAGTTGTACAGATCACAGTGAATAACCTGAATTATGGCCAGCTTTACTCAGTATTTGAAACATTTTGATCAAAGCGATGGTTATCAACTGGAGAGAGCTTGTAAAAGAGTGGTGAGAAAAATTCGGTGGCTAACTTCACATGGGAGAGGTTGAAGAGACTGGGGTCAACAAGAGAAGAGAAGTCTTGAGGAGGGAATTGAGTGATGTTCTTGATGGAGAGAGGAGTGGGAAAAACAAAGCTGATGCTAAGAGGGAGAAAATGGTTTTGGGTTTTTTGTCTGTCGTGGGCAGGAAAACCAAAATGAGCTGAAATTAAAGTGAGAGAGACGTGAGTGTTAGACGTAGGAAAGAACACTTGTGATAAAAATATCTGGTGGTAGTGTGGGATGTCCATTATTGGAGTCATGAGTAATGAACGAGGCACAGACCTTTTGGGAGGGGCCTTAAGGTTGCATGATCCTGCTGTTGATAAGGAATGCACTAGGTGGCCTCCTGAGGCTTCTCCCCACACAAGGATTCTTCTGGATTCAGTGGACAAGTCAAAGAAGGCACATCCTGAAAACAAAAAAAATCTTTAAGTAATTAGTGGACGTTCAGTGGTCACGTTTTTCTCAACATTAATACTCAAAATTATTTGCTTACTTTTTACTAAGCTGCATGTCCTCAATTTACATTACTGACACTGTCTCTTAGGCAAATATTGCTTGTAACTTGTTCCTGTTTTCCAGGTGACTGAAGTGGTATTCAGAAACACAACCTTCTTCAGAGTATAAACTGAAACCATAAGCATGTAGTAGCTGACTGAAAGATAGGAGTTGTCAGCTAAGTGAAATTATAGTGAATGTCATTTGCTGTTTATTGAATATATAATTCACTGTAAATATGTAATTAATGAATTTATTTAGTCATCAATTCCAATACTACATGTGACCCTAAATGTTTTTGTCCCTAGCAATGATGCTTTTGTTTTGCTAGTTGGCAGTGGAATTGCATATTTCATGGTCTTCTCTTTTGCTACAGGTTTTGGGCTGGATCCGAAATGGGGAGTCAATGTTAAATGCTGGGCTTATCACTGCTAGCTCTTTGCAGGAGGCAGAACAGTTACAGAGGGAACATGAGCAATTTCAACATGCAATAGAGGTAAAAGCACCATTTCAGTGACCATAGCCAAGAAGTCCTGGATTACAGTTCATGAGCCTCTGTAAATAGCACTGCAGTAGGGAGATGTATCTCTTCTGTCGTTTTTCATACTTTTGGGTTAACGCTACAATATTTTGAGTTTAGGAAAAGCTGTTGAAATCATCTTATGGCAAAGAGATAAAAACACTTACTGGGAATGTGGTATTTTTGTTCTTCTTCATTTTGGAGCTGCAGTTCCAGGTGAACATATCTCCTCAGTGCCTTTTTGCAGCTTTGTAAAGCGATAACCATTTTTTGATTGGAGAGGAATAAAGAAATTATAATAAATCGAACAAGTCTGTTCACAGCAATTTTACCAAAAATAGTATTTCTGTTTGTTAGAATACAACAATATAATGCTAATTGTTAAAATTAAAAATAAATGGAACAGCAAACATCAGTTTTGTGTATTCTCATATGGTCCTTTAATGTTTACGTTTTTGTTTGACAGTAGGTTTCACTGAAATTTGTGTGTGGTGGTGTGTCCATCCTCATGCCATGAGTTCAAACTAAACTTATCAGATTGGTCATATCTCTGCAAAAAATAGGCAGAGATCTTGAGACTGACTGGAATGCAGTATTATTAAATTATATGTGTGATTGAGGGACTTAGGGTGATGTTGGTTATATATAGCACAGTTTTCAACAACAGTAAAGTTCTCAAAGATTAACCAAAGTTATGATTGATTGGGAAAACTACTTTCAGAAGTAGGCTGTTGTGCAGTAACTCTTTTTATGTTCGTCTGCCATTCTGTGGAGTTTTATGTTTCGCCCTCTCTGGGTGTTTTTTTGTAGGTTTGGGGGAAGGGGGCGGTGTTTTGGTTTGGTGTGTTGGGGTTTTTTTGTTTTGTTTTACAGTTTGCACTATATGTACCCTCATTTTGAGAGCTTTGGTAACTCTTAAGTATAAAAATCATGAGACCTCTAGATGTTTGTCACTTTAAGGAAAGATGATTAGGAAGCTTAAATTCTGAGTTTTCTGGATCATTCTGTACTTGGATATAATAATATGTATTGTAGTTAGAGGTTCCAAATTTTAGGCAAGTATATGTATACACAGAGAACTACAGTTAAAAATTTGCTTAAAATGAATGGAGAGTTGCTTTTTGTATTGTCCTGCATGCCTGCACCTTCATTTGCTCACTACTAATGTGCAGAAGACTGTGATAAAGCTGTGAGGACAGTAATAGCAATCAAGCCAAAATGAGGTACATCTTTTCTGTCGTCTTTTCCCCTCAGTATGAAGGGAAAGAAAATCAACCTGAAATTCATAATTATAACAAAGTGTACTGCAACATAGCATTAAGCCACACATGGCATATCTATGTAGTGGCAGTTGCTTGTAAACTGCTAGATATTGTTGATTTGATGATAAATCTCTACAGGATTTATTTCCTTTGTATTTGCATAAGTGAAGTCATACGGTGACTAATATTAGATGGGTATTTTTAGTTAATGGGTGTTTGTGCATGTGTATAGAAGTGTCATTGACACAGTGGAAATGTGAGGCTTTGAGGTCTTCAAGAAAATAAACTGAAGTATTTCACTGAACTTCTGCATTTTCACCTCTTGTCAGAAAACGCATCAAAGTGCCCTGCAGGTTCAGCAGAAGGCAGAGGCAATGCTGCAGGCTAATCACTATGACATGGATATGATCCGGGAGTGTGCAGAGAAGGTTGCTTCCCATTGGCAACAACTGATGCTGAAGATGGAGGACCGTCTCAAGCTTGTGAATGCCTCTGTTGCCTTCTATAAAACTTCTGAACAGGTACAGAAATGCTACATGATTTATGTCTTCCTTCATTAATTCTTCGGTGTGGCATAAAACAGCATTACCAAAAAAAATGGTTGACTGGGTTTGGTTATATTTACTAATTTGATAACAACTGCAGTTACACAAAAAATGCAAAAAGCAAATCCTCTTACCCGTTGCCTTTAGAAACAGAAACCATGTGTTGCAGCCTTTCAGTATATAAAGTGGTCTTGTAAGACAAAGGCTTCTTACCGAGGCCTGTAGTGACAGGACAAGGGGCAACTGAGAGAGGGTAGATTTAGATCAGATACAGCGAAGACATTTTTTACGATGAGGGTGATGAGACACTGAAACAAGTCGCCCATAGAAGCTGTGGATACCCCATCCCTGGAAGCACTCGAATTCAGGCTGGACGGGGCCTTGAGCAACCTGATCTAGTGAAAGATGTTCCTGGCCATGGCAGGGGGTTGGACTATAGATCATCTTTAAAGGTCCCTTCCAACCCAAACCATTCCATGATAAATGAATAGTAGCCAAATTGTACTAAGAGACTACAGTGTAATTGGTCTGGCTACGCTTGCTTCAATTAGCAAACTTCAAAGAAGGTACACTACCAAAGTGCAGTGGTTATTGGTGGAGACTCAGATCTTCATCTGCCTCTCCTATCACTCTCCTCTTTAATACTCCTCAGATTCTTATTTTTAGTTGAGAAAAGTCTTGTAAAACATTTCCAAGATGAAACACACTCTACAAGTGCTTAGTTGGATTTCTGCTTGTTTCGAGAAGTTTTGCTTGAACCATAAACAAGTTACACAGAGGTTTAAATGGAAATACTTCAGATGCCTAATTCTGTTTTTTGTGTGGGAGTCAGAGAAAAATCAGCTTCATCCTACTTGTCCACAGAACAGTTAGGGGGAAGGCTGGTAAGGTTGCTTCCTCTGCATTCATCTCTTAAGCCTATCCTGCAACAGAGGTGCAGAAAGATGAGCAACTTAGGGATAGCCTTCTGAGCAATTCCATGTAAGCAGGCCAATGCTTACAAACCTACAGCCAAAGTTTGTTGCCTTCTCTTAAGTCCCAGTCAAAACATGTCAGAAGGTAAGGTACATGTAAGGGGTAGATTGGTTTTCCATTCCTTTGGCTTGAATTTGGAATTTTCGTCTTACTGAATTATATTCGATTTGGACTCTTCTTCCTGATAGGTGTGCAGCGTGCTGGAAAGCCTGGAGCAAGAATATAAGCGAGAAGAAGACTGGTGTGGGGGAGCAGACAAACTGGGTCCCAACTCTGAAACAGATCATGTTACTCCCATGATAAGCAAACACCTGGAACAGAAGGAGGCATTCCTAAAGGTAGGGTTTGCTATTTTCTATGGTCTTCTGTGTCTTGGAAAACATGCAGTCGAACACTCACTCTTACAGTGCTGAAATGTATGCGGAGAGCAACAGTGCCCATTCAAAAGCTTCAGGTATGTCCCAAACTGCAGAGATGTGGGAAATGGCACATTAACTGCTTCTGACGGTGATTAGGAGGATACTGCCAAGTGCATAAAATTGTGGCCAGTTTTATAAATATATTTCCTGTTGAACTTCGGTAGATGTCAGGTCTCCCACTGTGACTGAAAAGGAATTGGGAATCACTGCTTTGAGCAACTGTCATTCTAAACAATGCTTAAAGACTGCTGCTTTGGAAGAGAAGAGCCGGTCACATAGTGCTATTGTTGCCTGTGCATCAGAGCAGCTCTCAGATGTACTTGGACTACAGTAGAGTATGGAAGGAGGAAATTGCTAGACTAGCATCTGGGAGTAGTCGGGTTTGTGTAACAGTCTGCAGATAAATGAAAAGTTTTTGTTCCAACTAATGTCTTAATGAAGAAGGTTATTGATCATACTGAATAAATGTGTAACGGATGCTTGCAAAGCAGTGTAACTAACCCTGTAACAAAAGGCTTTTTCCAGCATCACCTTGAAAGATGTCAGAGAATAGAACTTAGCTTTATTAAAAGCCTTCTTGTTCTCAGTGCGCAGATGAGAACATTCAAAAACGTATTAGCATAGCTCTTAAGTATACTGTCAAATGGATCTTTCTGCAGCTGGCATGTGAGTTTCCAGTCTTTGTGTTAAAATAATTTGCGAAATGATTTAGTGTCTCTGATACTGGATCTAACCATGCTACCTTTATCTAACCTTCTAAAGTAGCATTTCATGTTCTGCTTAATAAAAATAAGGCAGCCAGTATATATGTAGCACTTAGTGTACATTAAGATGAAGAAAGCAGCTGAGCTGAGTGTTGGCAATACAGTGGCGAGGGCTGAAAGCTCTCAAGGCCTTCTCTCAGTATTTTAAGGGCAGGTCTTAATATTTTAGCACTTTTGATTTCACTTCAGCAGAGCGTTTTCTTTTTGTTTCAAGTAGTGGTGGATGTTTTGGAATATCCAGGTGATTACATAAGCATGTGCACTCTGTTTATGCAATAAATAACTTTAAGTGGCACATGGCACATACACAAAACAAACTTCTCTGTGAGCTCTGAGTCATGCTGAAAGCTCTAGAGCAGGTAATTGCTTTTCAGGTTGTTCAGATAAAAAGTAATAGCATTTTGTTTGATTTTTTTTTTTGGGGGGGGTGGTTTTTTTTTTTCTGCTGGATAAGTAAGGATTAACCATTATTTGCTGAGAAAACTATTTTAGTGCTTGGGTTGGCTTACTTGTAGAAGTATTTAACAAGCAAAGCTTTCTAAAATTGGAGAGTGTGGGAAATGCACAACAGGGGGATGAGGAAGGTCCTTCATCACTTTCTGGATGTATATGTGTGCATCTTCAAAGAATGTAATACCTCTGACTCTCTAGGCTTGCACGCTGGCTCGGAGGAATGCTGATGTCTTCCTGAAATACCTGCATAGGAACAGCGTAAACATGCCAGGGATGGTGACACACATCAAAGCACCTGAACAACAAGTCAAAAGTAAGGGGTTTCTTGTTCTTTTCTTTTCTCCAAAGAATGTGATCATTATGTGTTGTGATGGGTGTGATGATGGGGGAGTGAAGCCTGCCCAAGTGGAAAGGGTCCTGTCAGGCTTAACAGGAAATAATTAAAATTGCTCGCAGGCTTTGAAGGAGCTGCCAGTCATCAAATTCTCTTATACCCAAATGAAGTTGCTTTGAATTTATTTATCTCCTGCTTACACTTAATCTTCTTTCAATTTGAGACTCAAATGTGCTGCTTTTGTTCAGAGAATGAGATAGTAAACTTCTACATGATAATGTTTGGTCTAAAGCCAAATGGGACCTGATCACTGTAACTCAATGTGTTAGTGTGGTGCATTCTGCGAGTTCCTTGGGAGTGCCAGGGTGATACAAGTTAATCCGTTGAATGATGCCCTTGGACCCTTCATATAGTTGAATCAGTATTAAGAAACTGCATGGAGTACAGGATAGCTGACATGTTTAAATTAGATGTGTAGTCAGGTAGTAGCTGAGGTGAGGAAGGAAAGAGCTAATACATGGGGCTTGGGTTTTGCTGGGATTAATTCAATGTAGTGCAGCTTTAAGGTGTAACATGCACTGTGGGGAATGGAGTAGAGAGAGAAATCTGTAGGGCTTTCAGGGACAAAAGGACAGAAATTAATAGGGTATCCATAACTGATGGGTGAGGTAGGCAGAACAGAGAGCAGAGAGAGATATTCAGAAATAAATATTGGATTTTACTTATTTGCCAGTTGTATTCTGCTTGATGCATTTTGAAGCTGTGACTGAACACTCAGACCGTGCTACAGACTCAAAACCAGAGAAGTCTAATTGTCTAATTAATTGCTGTTTGCAGCTACCCAAAGGGGAGTTATGCAGAGGATGGAGCCAAACTCAGAGGAACACGGCAATAGGACCAGAGGAAAAAGTTGCAGCAAGAAAAATTCTGAATGGATATAAGGAGAAAGTGTTACAGCAAGAGTGAGAAAGCACTGAATAGAGCAGGTAGCTCAGAGAGGTAGTGGAATCTCTGCCCTTGGGAATTTTTAAAACTCAGTTGAACAAGCCCCTGAAAAACTTTGAAGTTAGTCCTGCTTTGAGGAGGAGATTGGAACAGATGGCCTCCAGAGGTCACTTCCACTCTAAATTACTTGATGACTCTATCAAAAAAGGACATGTTCGCTGCTTCACTTTACTACAAGGGGAAAACAGTTTGTGTTAAACTTACCCATGTATCTGACAGTACTCAAATTGAAAATCTCCCTGTGTTGAATTTTTTGTGTTGGAAAGATAATAGGGTATTGGCCATACTTTCCACTCTGAGGAAATAATTGGACTGTGGCAGTTGAAACTTTGAGCATGTAGAGCTAAGACAAAGGATTATTTTTCCTCTGTCCCCAAGGCATCAACATTTATAGAATTGTACAAGACAAAATCTCAATACAAATGCTGGCAGTATCAATAACTGAAGAAGTGTTGCTGACATTTGTCACTCAGCTCTTCTCTTAGTAGTAGACAAAGAAAACAAAGCAGAAGCAAGCAGAAAGTTGTAGCTACCCACTTATTGAGTATAAGAAAAAAATGTTAGGGCTTTTAAACAAACTTTTTAAAAATTCAGTTTTGAAAGCTGTGTAGAAACAGTCATTCTGAGAATGGTAAATGTGTTCAGATGAGGAAAGAGTAGAAAAGTCTCGGCTAATGTCCTTAAGGATAATTATATGTCAGAACTGTAGTGCTATGCGTGTTCTGTGTACATTTAAAATCCTGGATGAATGATACATGTTGAAAAAGCAACAAAAAAGCAACAAAAATCCCCAAGCAGGAAAAAAAATAAGCTATGTGCTCTAATGCTTTTTCCCCACAGGCCATGTAATATATGCTTCTGAGAATTCAACGTGAGTCAGGATAAAACTAGCAAGGACTCCTTCCTTTTAGGTCTCAATGGTATTGTGGTAGCTGGTCAAATGATTTAAAAGTTCACTCTGATCTGCCTGTTCAAATATGCATGTAAGGAAAAAAAAATCTCTTTTCATCTCTTTTCTAAATAGAGGAAAAATAGAGTGTTTTTATTTCATTTTGGTGAAACAGGTTACATGTGTTCTGCTGGACCATTACACACTCATACTCAGGTGTATGCTTGAAACAGTGTGTCAGACTGATCAGTATATAGTATATAAATGAACACTGTAAAAACTTGAGTAACCCTTGAATTTCTGCAGAACTGCTGAACGTTTTTAAAAAAACTAATTTAGTGGCATACTTGATCCTCATTCCCAGCTGCAGATTATGTTATCTAGAAAAATACTGTCTTAATCTAGGCAAAGTAAAGTTTAGCTAAGCACTTCATGGGGAACAGGAATCACAATGGTACTGAATTCTGAGAGGTGTCCTTCTGTCCCTTCATACCAGTGTAAATAATTTCCTTGACCAGCAGTTTAGAGTATCCAAATACTGTATCGGACACTATGTCACAGCTGAATTTTAGGAAGGAGTTGTGGCCTGAAATGGTGCTGTGGCAGGTGGATTCAGTCGGTGACAATTGCTGTAAGCTCAGAAATGGAGCATCTTCATCTTTGCTTCCGCTGCTAATTTCCTGTGCTGCTTTGTTACCTCTGTCTCTGTTGTAAGGGCTGTGACTGAACATAGTGCGGAAACTTGTCTAGTCGTCCTCATATTTTTAGATAGGTTGATAGAGAGTGCAGGATGCATAAAGACAGTTGAAAGCTCTCTGAGCCTGAAGAATAAGCTGGAAGTTGAGGAAACAATCCTAACAAATTTTGGAATCAAAGAAAATAACAACAAGAACAGGCACTATAGTTCAGAAGGCTTGAGATAGAGCTGCTCATCCAAACCTAGTATTAAATGTTGGTGTTCTATAACTTCCTTTGAGTATTTTATAGAATATTTTTTTCTTTTCCTTGTCAGTCCAAGAAATTAATGGCAATAACACTAATGGTGCCCAGCCAAATCTCTCTCACTGGCTTGCCATCTGTATCATGTCCTGACAGGAGAAATTCTATTCCAATTAGCTTAATTCACCTTGCTTGCTCTTTGTCAGAACTACTCCACTTGCGTCACTGTCAAGATGTCTCTTTTTATATGGTGTGTCCAGTTGGGTGTATTGCATTGTATAATGATAGTCCTCTGTGTGTCTGCCTCCCCCCCCACCCCCCATGAGCAGATCAACTCATGGCTTGGCTAAGGGACAGATTGGTTGAGGTATATTTGAGGGTAGCCTGCCCAGCAGGAAGAAAACCTTGGCTGCAGTGACCAGATTCCAATCAAAAGCAAGTTCTGAGTGATCTCGATGCTCTGTGGCAAGTGGGAATACGGTGCTTCCAAGCAGGAGGATGTTGGCAGTGATGCAGACAGGTTTCATAATCCTCAGGGAGACTGTGACGAGTGGTTGTAATTGGTCCCAGATTACTGACAGAGATATAGAGAGATGCTTTTTCCCTCAGGCTCCTTTTATTTGAGCTTCTGTGTCAAACTGTTTCTTGGAGTTGTTAGCTTTTGGGATGTCAGACATGGTGGACCCACACAGTGGGGCAGCGGAAGGCAGAGGCATTAAGAGACACCTAGCACCTGAGAGCCTCCATTTGTAATTATGGAAAATAGCCAGCTGTAGGTGTAAGCAGAGAAGCAAGTAAAGTGTTATTGTGAAGAATGAGCCTTTTTTGTGGTCTCTTCTGCTTCTGGTAGACTTCCCCTTGGGTTCCTTGCACTTTAGGCAGAATTACCTGGCAAGACATGTCGGGTGTCCCCATTTCCATGTATTTCAGCTTGCCATCTGGGTTTGCAGTAGCTACAAAGTCTGGTAGGGCTGCTGCTCTGGAAGAAGCAGTGGGTAAAGTGAGCTTCACAAGAAACTGCTAGGACTTCTTTGTTTGAAGAAAAAAAAACAATAAACATTAAAGAAGCAGAGTTCAGATAAAAACTTCTGCATATTGTAAGCAGAAGGTCTTTGCCATCCAGGAAGAATTTATAAGCCAGACATGTGGAAATGCAGGTTAACAGTGGAATTTGGATGTGACTTCCGAATGGCATACAGTTTCTGAAACTCAGGAATGGAATAACAATATGTGGAGTTAATTATTTGATTACCTGGAAATTCTCTCAAGGCTCAATGAACACTCATATTTGAACAAGTCAACTTACTCAGTTATACTGCTGTTGCTTTTGATTATTTTTTTGAGGGGGGATTACAAACTTCGTAATTTTTGTGTATTTTTTATTACTTAGGTTTCTGTACATTTAATATCTGCTTATGTTGCATTTGTTCTTGTAGTGACCTAAGGTTATGTATTTGCCCATATTAAATTATTAAAATATTTTGTAGGAGACTGGTATATTCAGAAAAGTGGGGGTTTTATTATGATTAATATGACATGTTAAGCATGTTATGATTACGTGTGCATGCTTGTTCTTTCTGAGGAAACCCCGTCAAGAACCATCTTTATCAGACTACGTTTTCAATTCTGTTACAAACGGTGGCAGTCCCTGTATGAAAAATATTTCAGAGAAAAAACATGTTACTAGTAAGTTTTAATTGCATCTCTAGTTTCTTTAACCAACATTTCTGTAAATAATAATGAAACAGGAACACTCTGTGTTTCATGAGTATCAGGAAAAAGAGCAAAACAAAGAGTAACAGAAAGAGTAAGTGTATTGTGAATTCTACAATATAAAGTACTTTATTCTGCTGATTTTTATGTGATATTTCAAAATTGGTTGTCATAACCTATGTTGGAACTATTTTCATTTCTTCAGATATCTTGAATGAACTCTTCCAGAGGGAGAACCGTGTGCTGCATTACTGGACCATGCGTAAAAGACGCCTTGATCAATGCCAACAGTATGTGGTGTTTGAAAGAAGTGCTAAACAGGTGAGGGTTTTATATAAAAAATCCTCTTCAGTGTGATCAAGGTTTGTCATAGACTGACTTGTCCCACAATAACAAATTTGCCATTGACTTCAATATTTCAAATGGCTGAAAGATCAATGATTAAAATAGAAAGTAAGTTAAATTATTTGCTCTTCCTTTAATACAGAACAACGAAATCTGTTGAGGCAGGGTGTCTTGACTGCTGTAACTTAAAGGTAGTGTTTTGCTTCTGCCAGCTTGATGTGGTACTGGTGAATCTCATTTCTGCAAGCTTGTGTTTGACAAATTGTTACGCTTGTTAACTTTTACACACACACCTAATTTGATCAGGGAAATAACAGGCAGCAACATTTTTCTCTGATGTTGGGGGAAAAACTATCTAATTAAGTTGATTGACAGTTCTAGAAAACTGACAAGTTGGATAACTCATTAAACAATAATAACTGAATTACTTTGGAAATTTTTTGCAATTCTGCGTGTACTTGGTTTCATGGTTTCTTGCATGGTAGATCCACCTCACTGTATTTTGTTGAATTTATCAGTCTGGAAAGAGCTATTAAGTAACTACCACACACAGAAAAAATCCACTTCACTAATCAAAACACAAACCATAAAAATAAGTAGAGGATTCCAAGGCAGAATTAGTAACTGGAATGATCTGCAATGGCTGTTTACTTTTTTTTTTAACTGGATATAGGACAAAGAAAGGAAGCTATCTGTTCCTGTTCTGCAGAAAAGGACACAACGCCCATAGTATGAAATATAGTTAGATCTACTTTAAAGGACTCAAAACCCTAATTTTTTATTTTTTTCTGAGAGCCAGTGTAGGCACAGGCTTAAATACTAGTGGTCTGTTTTGATGTCTTGAAAGATTTCTAAAGCCTGTCTTTCATGATTTCAAAAAGAAAGTAATGCAAGATAAATCTTGGAGTGAAGTTAAAGATTAATACCTCTTTAAAACAACAACACCCCTTCCCTGCCCCCCACCCCACTTTTGAATAACCTGAACTCCAACCTCTGCCAAGCACATGAACTACTTGCTTTTGTATAGAGATTACTGACTAAGAGTCAAACATTGGAGAAAAAGATCTGTCAGCGTTTTCATTGTAAATCCCATTTTTCAGCAATCCACAATTCAGTCATGGCAAACCATATAGGGCTTCACATTGATTAGCCAGAAAATGGAAATGTTGCTGTCTTCATTTAGATTTTTGTTTGGAAGTTGGAAGAACCCATTCTTCCTGCTTTCAGAACTTGATGCCCTGCTATGGGAGCATATACCATAGTAGTTTGCAAGGAAGATGGTAGATTCAAATCGTTCCAGAGTTGAGGGCTCACCTGGTCACTAAATTGATTTCTCCAGTTCTTGTATGGTGATACATGTCTTCAACATGCAATCCTGATCCTCACATGAAATGAGAGCTGGTCTAAACTGTAGGAATTAACATGGAGATGAATTTTCTGTCATGTTGTGGCTCTAGAGAGCTGCCAAAAAGTTATGAAAGGTCAACATTTGGGGAGAGGAAGTTTTTTTTTGTTTATCATTCATTCCAGCATTGTGTCATAAACCCACCAAAAAAAGGTGGAGGTTAAAAAGTTAAAAGCAAGAAGTATCAAAATAAATGTTGTTTGTAGTATCAGCAGTAGCCATGCTGCTTGTCCATATCAGTCTTTACTTGCAAAGATTGGCGTTAGAATGACAAGGGGCATTGCACAGGTGGTTGGTTGAAGTGTCCCTTTTCTCGACACTAGTCCAAGAGTTGTTGGCTTGTTTCTATCAGCAGTGCTTGAGAAGTACAGTTCCATCTCATCAGGCTTGCATCTGCACTGGTATGTGACTAGGTAAATGGCATCTTAGCATTCACATTCAGTGTTGAATTTTAAAGGCTTTCTACCCACTTTAGTTTTTGTACCAAGAGGCAAAAGCATCCTAAGTGGAAGGAAGAGAATCAAAGTTGTTCAGTCACAGCCTTGATGAGCTTAAATTGTTGGTGGAATTATAATACAGATGATGCCTTTTCTCAATCAGTGTAAGGCTATGCTCTTGAAAAATAACATATCTACTGTCCATCAAGATAAAACTTTTCCTGTTCTTGGTAATATTGATAGATAAAAGGTTAAACTGAAAGTATGAGAGATAAAAGGAAGAATGAGAACCCATGAGGAATTGATTATTTTTTCTCTTGGGGTATTAAATTTTTTTCTAGTGCTGTATATATTTACTGAAGATACAGAAGGTACACGTGCATTTCGTAACAAGACAGTCCTGAGCAAGCTCTATTAAACTCTTTGAACATTCGACATTGACTGTCAGAATCAAGAAGTTTCTAAGTTCATGTGCCTCTGCACACTGCTGTAGTAGCCTGTATTAAGAGCTGCAAAACAACTCGATAATGTCAGTCTTACGTTACATTTTTTTTATTTTATTTTTACTATTACGTGGCAATTTGGGAGGACTTTTTTTTTTTTCCCAATAGCCAGGGAGTAGGATTCCTCACAATCACTAAGTTATGCTTAAAAGGGCAGCAAATACTAATGTGGGTAGAACATAGTTAGTAACCTGGATCAGCATAGTTCATAATAGGGAGAGAGTAAGGTGCCAGGATGTGGAAGGGAAACAATTTTAGATTGCCATTCTTAGTTCTTATCTTTTACTATGTATACATACGTTCATTGGTTTAACTGATAGATCTCACCATTCTTCCACTGCTGTGGGTTTAATTTCTAGGAGTACCTGTAACTACAGACCATACTTTGTGAGGCTGGAATACAAGTCAACTAGAGAGTGAAATGATAGTTAAATCTTATGTGCTTGGAAAGTTTAGCATACACATTTGGCAGTCTTATGTACATTTTTACAAGTTGGAAAGTGCATATTTCTGATTACAGCTGTCCTGTGTTGCACCAAAAAAGTTATTTTTGCTCTATTGGGGAGTATACTAACAAAACTGTAGATGTAGTCAGTTAGAACCTTTTAATAGTGGACTACTATAGTCCTGTAGTAGTGGACTTCCCTGAAGTATTCAGACTCATGTGTCAGTTGTTTAATTATTGAAGCATTGCTTCATAGACTAAGTGAATTATTTCAGAGTTACAAACTGTTGATATTGTAGAGGTATTAGATGATTGCCATGAGTGACATAGAAGAAAGTTTACCTGTGGCCAATCTGTGTTTGTGAAATACTGATTACAGATGGTTTCTATTAGCAAAAGTATGTTGCCTTCTCTCTTACTTTTCCTTCATTATTGCTTTATTTAGGCCCTGGAATGGATTCATGACAATGGAGAGTTTTATTTATCCACACATACTTCCACTGGCTCCAGTATCCAGCACACTCAAGAGCTGTTAAAAGAACATGAAGAATTTCAGATCACAGCAAAGGTAAAATAAATAAATAAAATTATGTAAGATTTGAAAAAACCAAAACAACCCAAATTCCCCCCCTCCCCCCAAAAAAACCCCAAGGATGTGTCCATCAAGATTTGTTTACTTGCAGTGGCTTTCTCTTTGTATTTCTGCTGGGAACAGAATAAACCAAAAGTGAATCAGAAAATAATCACTGTTATGGGAGCTCCATCAGCCCTATGTGCAGTAGATTTCTTATGACAGAATTGTAGTGAGGTAGCTTAAAAATATTTTTAAAAAAACCTACAAATCTTGCAAGGCCTTTTGATTTCCACTTTTATATTCTCATGTCTATGGATTACTGCATGTTTATTTAGGATATAAAATACAACAAGGCATATTATTATTCAGCTGTGATTTAATTAGAAGACAGTAGAAAAAATACAGCTTTACTTGTTAGGTTACTCATTTTATTAAAGTATTCTGTGATTCTGCTGTAACTTTCTGAGCCGTGGCAGCATTATGTTGTTTTACATCTCTGGAGGCCTATACAGAGATGCAGATGTCACTTGTGAGGCTTAAAAGTTTTCACATGGGAAAGACAGGCAACTAGTGCGTGACTGAAGTACCTGAGCTTACGTGACCTTGTCTCTCTGTTTTGTCACCTGTTCAAACTGTCACCTGTTTCCACATCTTGGCTCTCCAGTCTTCATAGAGAAATAATGCATCCCAAGAAAGTAAGCAAGTGTTCATTTGTTTGAAGGACCACCTCAGAAGAGAAGAGATTTAGAGATGGAGTTGGTCATGGGACATGTGGGGAGGGAGAAAAGAGAATCCAGAAAGAACTTTTGCTTTTCAAATCCGGATTTTCTTCCTTCTGAGTTTTGTTCTAGCCTTTGTTCTGCTGGATCCTTTCCAGCATGCAGAGCACCACTGCCCCCCTTGTTTCCTCTGTCAGTCAGCAGATGACGTGAGTGCCGCTTTTGAAAGGATGTTGTTAGTGCCACTCCCTTGGCATTTCGCTGCCTGTTGGGAGGATGTATTAGCTTTTGCTAATTCCATAGTGAAAAGAAATGCTCGGACAAGGGACCATTAGGAAAGAAAGAGAATGAAAAAAAAAAAAGGGGGGGGGCAAACACTGATTTTCCAACTGACATAAGAAATTCAAGTTCTTCCTGACTGTTTTGCTTAACTCCCTGTTACCAAGGGCCATGACAGTACACTTTACTCTGACGTTGTGTCAGAGAGAGAGAGAGAGATGGAGGTATAAACTCATCCATTGTGGATGATTTATGATTTACATGAAAGAAAATGCATAGTCTTAGGCAGCTTGTTACTTGGAAAAGCGCTTAGTTACAGGTTTGGTGGTGGCGCCTTGTTTTCTTAGTTTCTCTCAAACAACTGTGTGACAGCATAACATCATATAAAAAAGATCTAAAGAATATAGTCTTAATCTATTAAAGCGTAAAGCATATAACAAGACATATCTCCATCTCAACATTTCAGTGATGTCTAGAGGAGATGAGCTCTTGAAACTGTGGGCCAGGTCCAATACCAGTGCTTCAGTGGTAATGAACAAAATTTCCTCTTTGGCATCAAAACCCTTTTGTGTTCATGTGAGGAGAATACCCATGCTCTGAAAAGCTTGCCTAGCAGAATTTAATCTCTGGGTTAGATATGGAGCACATTTTTGAAAGAAAAATAAACAACCTGTTTCTAGTCATGTAATAATAAAACCCAAGGAAACATATATTCATTTTGTGCTATTTTTATTAAGAAAAAGGTATCTGTTTAAAGGAGTTCTGGGAAGAGAGAGGAGGAAGCTAGCTCCTTTGATGGCTTCTCCAACTGCACTTAGTAGCAGGTTAAGCAAAGTGACCCCCTTCATGACGGTAGAGCTAGTAACTGTTCGATATTTTCCTGTTTTCATAGCAAACCAAAGAGAGGGTGAAGTTGTTGATACAGCTGGCTGATGGCTTTTGTGAAAAAGGGCATGCTCATGCAACTGAGATTAAAAAATGTGTCACAGCAGTGGATAAGAGGTACAGAGACTTTTCCCTGCGCATGGAGAAGTACAGGACCTCTTTAGAGAAAGCTCTGGGTATTTCCTCCGATTCCAATAAATCGGTAAGAGAAATTTGAGTGTGATGACAGACAAACAAGCATTGCTTGCATTTGATTTAGCTATCGTTTTCTCCTGTCTCCTTCCTTAATCCATTCTTCCTTTCTTTATTAAAGAGCAAAAGCTTGCAGCTGGATATAATCCCGGCCAGTGTCCCTGGGTCAGAGGTGAAACTGCGCGATGCTGCTCATGAGCTTAATGAAGAAAAACGGAAGTCTGCCCGCAGGAAAGAGTAATAAATTTATTTCTTTTTAATCAATGAGAATGCATAAATCAATCCTGATAATGAAACAACTGTCATGACTTGTCTGGCAGTTAGAAATTGGATAAATGGTAAAAAGAGTGTCATATTACTCAATAGCTCCTATTGCCTTTTATTCACATGCTTGTTCTCACAGACAATTCTAGCATGTCAGAATCTTAAACTTTCAAAACTATGTTAGACTTCTTTTAATGCGCTTTTTTCTTTTTAGAAATAATGTGAAATAAATGTGTAAGGGGTAGAGGGAGGAAAACAGTTAAATGACTGTAGCAAGTGAAAAGCATTTGAGAAAAAATTCCATCTCCTTCCCCATTTCTTTTTGTGCTGGTTGGTAATGGAGGGATGTTACCTCTTATGTTTCCTTCATCTGTTGTCTCTTTTCACATTGCTGTCCTCAGATTTTTCTTGCAGCAGTGGAAAAAGCAAAAGCTGATGAGGAGAAAGATGTGTTCTGGTTGCTATGCATTCATAATGATCTAACAGACTGAGATTTGATTATTCTTTCTGTTGTCACCTAAGGTTCATTATGGCTGAGCTAATTCAGACAGAAAAGGCTTACGTAAGAGACCTCCGGGAATGCATGGATGTAAGTTTTCTTTTTTTCGCTAATCTTTGAAGACAGGATTCAATCCATTGCCTTCCGTTTCTTTCTGGTTTTAACAGCCGAGCATGATTGGTTTGCAGTCATAGGACCAAATTAAGTATCTTTTCTGCTATTAAGAAGAAACTTAGAATTACATCTGGTAACAGCCACTTCAGAATTCATCCTGTATGTTTTGGTTTTGTCAGTATTGAGTTTCAGCATTTGATCTTTTCCCAATTCATAAACATGTGGGTTTTTTGTTGTAGAGAGGGGAGGGAAAAAGGGAGGGCTTTACTTGATTTGCTTTGCTAGCAATAGAGAAGAGCTTGTGTTAATTCTCTTGTTATCTGTATCACATGTTCTGCTACTAGCTGACTTTTTGAATAGAAATGCCGAGAGATTCCGTGGAAAAGTGCCCAGTAATTGTTATGCTGAAGCAAGTGATGTTCAGTGTTAGCTGTTGCACAAAGCATGAACTTCTAGACTGCAGACATGACCTTGATAAGGAATATCCTGAAGCATTAGAGGTTGTCAAGATACCTGTGCTGGTTTTGGCTGGGATGGGGTTAACTTTCTTCATAGCAGCTAGTATGGGGCTGTGTTTTGGATTGTATGGGGCTGTGTTTTGGATTTGGGTTGGAAACAATGTTGATAAAGCAGGAATGTTCTAGTTACTGCTGAGCAGGGCTCACACAGCACCAAGGCCTTTTCTGCTCCTCACCCCACCCCACCAGCGAGTAGGCTGGGGGTGCACGGGAAGTTGGGAGGGGACACAGCCGGGACAGCTGACCCCAACTGACCAAAGGGCTATTCCATACCATATGACATCATGCTCAGTATATAAAGCCGGGGGAGGAAGAAGGAAGGTGGGGACATTCGGAGTAATGGCGTTTGTCTTCCCGAGCAACCGCTACGCGTGATAGAGTCCTGCTTTCCTGCAGATAGCTGAACACCTGCCTGCCGACGGGAAGTGGTGAATTAATTCCTTCCTTTGCTTTGCTTCTCCGCGCAGTGTTCTTTTGCTCTACCTATTAAACTGTTTTTATCTCAGCCCACGAGTTTTCTCACTTTTACTCTTCTGGTTCTCTCCCCCACCCCACCTGGGGGGAGTGAGTGAGCGGCTGTGTGGTGCTTAGTTGCCAGCTGGGCTTAAACCACAACAGAACATTATGCATTTTAAATGATGAAGTCTCAGGGACTGTGTTAAATTAGATTTTACTGTCAAAATCACAAGGTATATTTGACACAACAGGTACTGTCACAATTGGAGATGATGATGCTGCGTGATCTTTCCCCGATTTCTCTCCAGGAATGTATGCTTATAGATACCTGGGTGCTTCTGTTCAGAGTTTATCATAACTTTTCATACATCTTTTTTGTTCTGGGCAGACATATCTATGGGAAATGACAAGTGGAGTCGAGGAGATCCCACCTGGTATTGTAAACAAAGAACACATTATCTTTGGAAACATGCAGGAAATCTATGAGTTCCACAATAAGTGAGTGACTTATCTTCCATTTCCATATTACTGCTAAATCCAAATGATGACCTGAGGGATTTCCTAGTGAAAATATTGTGGATGAATAAGGGACGCTTTTCCATAAAAAATCTAAAGGATTTCTTCTGACATTGCTAAATTGTTTCAGTTGTTGCTTTTTGCAGTCAGGTAGGTACACCATTAGAAACGTGTTTTTTCAGTCTCAGGCATCTTTCAGCTTTTAAGAAATTATTTTGATACATTAAAATTTTGCTGTAGGTTTTCCAGTTGTCCTAAAGAGATGGAAACTACTGAACTCAATAGAATACAGGTATAGCACAAACAGCAATTTAAGACTCTGTCATTCCTTCAGAACCCTCATTCCTGATTTCCAAGTGCAACTGCTGGTGGGAAAGAGGAGGGCTCCCTCCTCCTCCTTGGCTCTTTGAAGCTTCTGTCAGGATGCCCCACCATTGTTAGTTACTTGAATACAGAGCATAAAAGAGGCTTGTCCACTACGTTTCATCTGAGTGGAATGGTTCCTAGGCAGATGTGTGTACGGAGGTCTTGTTTGAATCTTCCATCTTTGTTAATTCATTGGCGTTTGTATTGGGTTATGATTCTTTTAAGTAATAAAATATACCTAGCATATTCCAGAACCTGATTTTACATTCCTTTGTATGCTTTGTGTTAACTTGAGCATCCAAAAAGCAAGTCACCTCCATTTTCTCTTGAGATGAAGTCTAAACTTTCCTACTGTTTCAGTTTCAAGAAAACTTCTTGTCGGACAACAACAGCAGTTGTTAAATTTATGTACTTTTAGGTGTTAACTGCTTGTCTGCTGGATCCATTTCTGATCTTCACATCAGAATTTGTATTGAATTACATTTTATATTAGTTCTGTTATTACACATTTTTATCCATTCCTGTTATCTTTATTTCTTTAACTCGTGCTTTTGGTATGAATTACAGCAAGTTTTCTAACTGCCTTTATTCACAGGCAATAGATCAATATCAGCTGCCCTAATGAAAATGTTTCATGTGCCTTATACTGTTTGTTTCTTTTCTACCCATAGTATATTCCTCAAGGAGCTGGAAAAATATGAACAGTTACCAGAAGACGTTGGACACTGCTTCGTCACATGGGTAATGAAGTCAGACTTACGTTTAGAAGTAACAAGGGAGATGGGAAGCATGAAAGGATGGATTCTTGCTCTGAAATTTGTAAAATTTCTAAAAGTTACCTGTTCCTTCAAATTTGAGTAAAAATGTGTTTAACTGGGAAAAAAAAATTAAGGCACTGCTGTCAGATGCCAGCATTTAGCTGCTCTTGACGTTATGCAAGTTGCCTAAACCTGCATTCAGGTTTGGTTTGGTGCCTTTGTCTTAGCTATGAATAATCTACTTTTGCATACATTGCTATTGATTTCAGTCTTACTTGCCTTACTTCCCTTCTTATGCTGCCGGTTTGAATGGGAAAATAATTCTGTATAGTTTAAAATCTTGACAGACAAGATATGTTCTCCGATAACGGTGTAAAAACTTCTTGAGACAGAAATTATGCTCTCTGATAACCTGTGTAAATTTGCATTTCGTTCTGCAGGCAGACAAATTCCAAATGTATGTTACTTACTGTAAAAATAAGCCAGATTCTACCCAGCTGATATTAGAACATGCAGGAGCATACTTTGATGTAAGTACTTTGTGTCCATCTTTAAAAGTATGCCTTGGCAGTTTGAATCATGTACTTGCAGTTATGCTGAGTGCCTAATTTCTTAAGAAAATGCAAGTTTCCTCATACTAATGCTGCAATTTAGTGTCAGCTTAAGAAAATCAACCATATATATCTCACATGGTTAACTTATATTGCTCAGATGGTCTCATAAAGCTGTCAAATCAAATGTAAAAAGTCGCTGTCACATATCAGAGCAGTTCAGAACTGGAAGGAGGTTCTGGCAGCAACAGCTGAGACATGAATCTTCAGCTCTCACAAGCACATTCTGCAAATCTTAGCACTTTGATGTGTTTAGTTTGCATTGTATGTAATAAAGATGGAAATCTTTGTTAAATTTGTTGGAGCATCTTTAAATTGTGACTGGCATTGTTCAGTCAAACCACCCACCTTGCTCATTCAGTTCCGAGGTTACTTGGTCTACACGTAATATTCTGCTTAAGAAAGGACAAAACGGTAGCAGCTATTTGAGGTTTTGGGGAACTGCACTAACTGGGGAATTTTGGCCACACTGAAAGACTTTGTGCATTTGCTGGGGTTCTTTGGTTGAGCGTGTATTTACAGATGATTCAATTACAGTGCTCTCTGCTCCTTTTTGTTTCCTGCTTCACTGTGCTGAGCCACTAGCTGTGCAGTGACACCACAAATTTTTTTGGAATTGTTTCTAGAAGTAGAGGGGAAGTACGTAATAAAAAACAAACAAACAAAAAATCCCTGAAGCTCTTGGGGTTAATTTGAAAAGTCTGTCACTGAGGAGATGGGAATTCTAAACGTTGTAAGGTAAAGCCTTTCCGTGAAGCCTCTGTGAAGTTTTCAGTGCTTGAAGAAGAGCAGATAAGTTACAGGAAATCAGGCAGATAGGACAAAAAAAAATCAAATAAAATTTAGTAAATACTATTTTAAAAATAACCAAGGGCTCTGATAAAACTATGTTAGAAATATGTTCTTTCTACCGCCTCCTTTGATCCCTCTCTTAATTAGTGTATCCAGAGCTCTTCATCCCCTAATCCACCTAAAGTGGATTAGAAGTGTGAAGACCTAATCCTGTGCACAGGTAACTTCAAGAGCTTCCATTGTCCACCACTGGATCATGCATGTCAAATGTCATGTGTATCCCATGTTGGGAATTTCTGATACTATAATCGTGGTTAGAAAGCACATAGCTGCAGTGCATAACTTGCTGTTTGAAATTGTGTGGTTAAAATATATCCGATACTGTGATAAATGGCAAACACTGGCCATGAATTCAGCTATGATCAGTACTTGAAATCTGTAGTTATCCCATCTGATTATCATCTAATTCTATTTTCCTCCTTTAGCTTTGTGGAGGTCATTCTTTTTTTGTTTGTAAGTGGCTGTCGTCTTAAGTGTTTGGTGACCGCTTTCCTTTAGTTAGAAAATGTTATTTCGTGCTCCCCCTTGTGGGGGGAAGTGCTTTCTGTGACTATTATCAGTTAAACTAGCAGGTGATGCTAAGAAACCTCCACCTCAGCCTTCCCATGATAGTCCTGGCTGCTCCTTGGAACACTGAAGTTTGTTTTCGTTTCTCTTGCGAGTTACAAAAGAAATAGAGGGTTTAATTTTTTAAAAAAGGCTTTGCCACATGTTCGTTATCCCTAATCGTTGCTATTTGTATTTAGGTTTGTTGAAACGCTTCACAGGTACCCTTGGAGGTAATAATCTTTTGTTTATACAAAGTGAGCAGGCAGATGCACAATATAATCGTTTGCTGTGGCTGGAATATCTTGTCATCCTGTCTTTTTTTATTTTTCCTTGCTAAAATAGAATTTGTCATTAACGTATATTATTGCATAGCCCTCAGAGCAGTCTATATCTGAGTGTCGGTGCTCACAGTCCTCAGATGTTTGTGTTTTTAATGTAGGAGATACAACAACGACATGGATTGGCCAACTCTATCTCCTCTTACCTTATCAAACCTGTCCAAAGGATAACAAAATATCAGCTTCTTTTAAAGGTCAGTATTAATTCAAAGTTCTTCATCTGATTCTGCTGTTCTTAAGAAGGCAGAGCTGTTGCTGAAGTCAGGAGAGTTTTTTTTACTTTGCACTTTGAGACTACAGCATCCTTAGCAGCCTCAAATATTGCTGTGATATTTTTTAGGAGACCACTGAAAATGAAAGAAGGCATAAATAAGCAACATTTTGTACAGATTCCTGTAAACCAAAAAAAATACCTCTCTACTAATACTTGGAAAATACAATTCACATTTCCAGAGTAAAAAAGTAATTCATGGCCATATAGACAGGTGCATTTTTGTAATGGTTTCTGCAACAAATTTTGGCAAGCCGTTAGCTATATGTTTACGATATTAAGTAATGTAAAACATATAAAATCATATATATTTATATATAAAAAACTATAATATCTATAAAATATACAAATATATATATGTGTGTATATATATACACACACTGAGTACCTGTAGAGCTGTTGCACAAATAGTTGTTACTTGTAATGTTGCCTGGAAATGTCAAGTGAATAGTAGCTGTTAAAATAAGCAAAGCTTTTGGAAACCTGTAGTTAGAGCTTTCACTCAGTGGACAGATGTCTTGTTGTCTGAGCAGCAGCTTTCTTGAACTGTGCTGTGTCTCTGTTAGGTGGCATTGCTTGTTTTGCAATAGCTGCCTACAGAAGTGCTGTAATTGATCTGTGTCTCCCCCTTCTGCTTGAGAACTGCCATGGATGATTGTTTTTAAAATTTCTGAAAAACATTGCAGGCTATTTCAGGTCAAGTTGGGTGGAAACAAGTCTGTCATTTTTAACTTAAACATATTGTCTGTTCTCCCCTTGCGAAAAGGTGCAACATGATTAAGTTATAACTTACCGAAGTAGTTTAAGCTGTGCTGTTTCAGAAATTTTGGAGTATTGATTCCAACAATTATTTTTTAAAAATCTAAATATGCCTTAGCCGCTACAATATTGACGTGATGAGATGGATTGGTTTCACCAGTGTTTGCAGAGCCAGATGGCTTTGCTGCAGAGTAAAATGGATTTATTTGGTGGTTGCTGGGTTTTCTTTTTCTACCCACCCCCCCAAGAAGAGCAATGTAAAACGTGGAAGGATGGAGACCCCAAAATTTGGATGATAGCTGAAACATTTTACAGTTCTAGAAGTTCTGCTTCTTCTTCCAAATGTTATTGAAGCTGCTCGTCTTCTGTGCCTCCCGGGGGATGTTTAGTTACACTCACTTTTCTGTGGAGTTGTCATGCAAAATTTAAGTGTGATGATGTAGTGTTTTGCAGTGATGGTGGTATTGGCAGTTAAATAAAAATAGTGTAATGGTGGTAATAGTAGGAATCACCTGGCTTTCTCTTTACAAAGGAAAAGGGAATTTTATCTGAGGGAATGAATTAAGTGGAACCTTCAAATAATAGAAGGAACATAATATGCCCTTTTGGTTATGTAAGCTACATTTTGTCTTACTGTTCAAATGCTCAAAGGATGTGAGAAACAAACAGCTTGGGTGCTGTTATGTTAATACCTGTGGGATGTTGAATGGGCAGGGAACTGCATTGCCCTAAATTCCACTACAACTTTCAGCGTATTCCATTCTGTAACTTCTGACCATTACTTAATACTTGTGCGTATTCAAAGGTTTTGTCTGTAGGATGCTTTTAACTGTGGGAACACAGAATAGAGTAATTCGTTGAATACTTGAAATGAAACAATGTAATTCCTCTTATCAGCAGTAGTACAGAGCGGGTCTTTGGTGCAGTGGAGCAAAGATTGACATGGGGGGGTGTCCTTTTGTGCTGTCCTGCTTTCCACCATCTTCATGACTTGGCAGCTGCGTTGTTCTGGGCCTTGATATAGCACTACATCTGATAGCTGTGTCTGTGCTTATCAGAAAAAAACATTGTCCTTAATGTAACTTTTTTCAAGATTTCTTATTAAGCAGATGATCTTGTTTAAATTAGAGATGGTTAACTGAAAGCTTGGGCTGCTCCTTGAAGAACAGATCATGATAAATACAAAGTATGCTGTCATGTCATCAACAGAGTAAGAAGTTCAAAAATATTTTACATGCCAAAAATGATTCTTTGCTCGTTAGAAGAAGTATTTGGTTGTCTATTGTATTACTGTAAAAAAAAAAAAAAAACACCACATGATAGAGAGTACTCATGTCTGCTCATCTTTTGCAGGAGCTGCTCACGTGCTGTGAAGAAGGTAAAGGTGAGATTAAGGATGGCCTAGAGGTGATGCTTAGTGTGCCAAAGCGAGCCAATGATGCCATGCACCTCAGCATGCTGGAAGGTAGGATTCAAACTGTCTTTCCAATTCAGTCGTATGCTGTAGATTAACTTTGCTTAATAACTTTTTGTATTACTATATGTTGAGAAGATCTGAAGAATGTGAACATTTTCTTATCTCTGGGTTTGTATTTTATATACCTTTTATTTGGAGGTATATTTAGGAAAATGAATTATGACAGACTACTGGTACAGTTTGGCTAATTATTTAAATGTTCTTTCATCCTGATCTATAGCTCTGCCACTGCAGATATGGAAAATATGTAGGCTAACAAAGTTTTCCACTACTACACCTAAAATGTAATAGGTGAATGGTCAGACACAATAGCTTCGGCTACATTTTCCAACCAGTATCCTTGGCTTCTTTGTATGAGGAGCATAAGTGTATGAGAGGTGGTTTTGCTGATTTATGTATCAAATAATTGCCTCCAAGAAGTTTGTCGTTTTCACATCTGTTTGCTGCCTGTTCCATAACAGACTTCTGGTTGAAATGAAATGTATCTTCTGGCAGTAAAACGTCAGCATAAGCCAATTTAGCCTGAGCCTCAGCCAGAATAGCATAATCATGTTCATGACACACAGTGGAGGTTGGATGTAATTGCTTCTATGTGCTTAGAAAAACTTTCTGCCAAAATCTGTTTTGTAATTGGCATGTTATCATGTATGATAGTGCCATCATACATTTAGTAATAAAACTGTTTTTCTTTGGCATTTAAATTTTGTGAGATAAAAGCAGAGCCACTGTACCTTGCAGTTGCTGAATAAAGACTTACAGGTGCTTTTAGTCAATATTCCTTTTCCTCCTCTCTGCCTTCTAGTAGTAAAATGGAGCTTGTCGTGGAATTTCCAGTATTGTGCAAGTTACTATACAATTCATCTTGGTTTGACATGTGATCCTTGATCATATGAATCACCTCAAAATCACCTTTCTTCCCTGATTTTAAACAATAGGAATATTGGTCAGTTTGCAGGATCAGTTCCAAATGCTTTGTTCAGGAGATGGTGTTAATATAAATGCTGACCAGCATTGGTAATAATCTTTAAACACCGGGAATGTGACTCTGGAGAATATCCTAATCTTTTACATAAGTTGGTTTTATAACAAATCATGCATGTATCGTTGAGTCATCCCATGTTAGACAAATATAGTGAGTGAGCACATTTCCTCTTTATGTCTCTGGAGGATTTTGAATGAACATCCTGATGCAACTTGCCTCTCATGCTCTCCATACTGTTTCCCTGTTTAGAACAGTGAGAACTGTTGTTTTCTTGAGAAGGATGGTGCTCTTCTGTTCAGAGAATGTTGGCAAGCAATATCTATTTAAAATGCAGTTTAATACCGCTCAGAGCATGGTAGACTAATTTCTGTTATCCTGCAACTCTGAAGCTGTGTATTAAACTGGGAGAATGCTGTACCATTACAATGGAAGTAAAAGTGTTGAAATTCTCAATCTTCAGATTTATGTTATGTCTCAAGAGAAGTAATCCAGCTGCTATTTCTTTATTGTGGATCAATGTTGCAGTGACTCCGTGGCAGGCTGATCACATCGCAACAGCTCCAAGCTACTGTCTTTTTTCATCCCCTGTTGGAACATGTTTGCATGCTTATTGTATACATGGTAGGGAAGGTGTACCACCAGAAAATGTGGCATTTGGGAGCTTGCTGATGTCAGAACAACCTGATGTGCTCTCTGGGTTGTTGCAAGTTGCTCAGTTTCTACAGTGGCAGAAAGCTTATAAGAGAAATCATTTTCATCACGGAAGAGCTTACCAGAAGTGGACATACAGAGATCTGTCATTTGTTAGTGAAATATTGCCAGAAGAGTTGATAAACTTCTTAACAGTTGGCTCTCTAAATTTAGACATGGACTTGAGCTACAATTACATTTAGTATATTGCAATGTTGAAATCAAGTCTTGATTTTAGTGTTGCTTCCTTGTAATCCTATCTTTTGCAAGCTGTATTTGGAAAAATAAAAATCAGATCGCTTAATAAACAGAAGCTGTGCTTTTAAATTTCCTTATATTATCAACTTTTCATGGTGAACCTTTCCTTTCCCTGGGTTTTTAGGCTTTGATGAAAATATAGAATCTCAGGGAGAGCTCATCCTTCAAGAATCCTTCCAAGTGTGGGACCCCAAAACTCTAATTCGAAAGGGAAGAGAGAGGCACCTTTTCCTTTTTGAGATGTCCTTGGTTTTCAGTAAAGAAGTAAAGGACTCCAGTGGAAGGAGCAAGTACATTTACAAGAGTAAACTGTTCGTAAGTATGGAAGAACAAGTGATCATATTTAGAAAACTGTCTAGATTAGATTGTGACTAAGCTCAGATTATTTAAATATGCCTGAAGAACTTGATCAACTATTATAGTGCACTGAAAGAACAGCCTTGGAATGTGTAGATTGAATCTTGTAAGTTTGCTGCTTTGTCATGCTTTTGAGGAGAAAGAGTAGGCTGAAAGCAACTACTGAAGGCTACGTGTGAATCTTGGTGTGTCGGGACAAAGGAAAATGAAGATTAGGCTGCACTGACTTTCTGTTAATTGTGTGTGTGATTTGCTGGTTCTTTAAGGCTCATTTGTATAAAGCAGAAGGATGGAAGGAGTTGACAAGCTGCCTTCATCTTGTTTGTTTCCTATTGCTGTTGTAGTAATACCCATGCTAAGGATTAATTTTGGTAGATATTCTACACATCTGGAAAGGCAAGAACTCCTTGTTATAGAAAAGTTCATTCCAGAATGTCTACTGAGACTAGTAGTCTTACAATAATATTTTGTAAATAAATTGATAGCTCTTATGGTCTACTGAAAGGATGTAAAGATAGAAATTTTTTTCTCTCCATTCAAAAAAAAAAAAAAATCTGCTCTTTCCTCATCCGTAGCATGTATGCTTTAGAAAATGTGACCCTGGAATTCATACCCTTCCCTTCCTGCCTCATTGGGTGATTTGGGTGAGACCAGTATTCACACTCTATAAATTTAGGTAGCCAATTAAGTAGACAGTCTCCTGTGGCTTGCTCTGCATCTTCCAGAGGCAAGATTAGCTTTTCTGCTAGACAGTTTAGACCAAGTACTTGAAATTACTTCACTTCTCAGAATCACACTCTAAAAGACATTATTCTTCTGTTGATCCTATTGGGATATATGACTAAGTCTAGATGGTATAAATCCTGAGCCTTTTCTCCCTGCTTCAGCTCATTTTCTTTCATTCCTTCCCACTTCTCTGTCCAAACTGGTAAAGCAGGTTAGTTCAAAGAAACCTCTTTTTTCTTTATCTTCCTTTGCATATTCTGTCACTTCATTTCCAACACTCTCTCCTTCCTGATACAAGGTGGCTAGGAGGTAACAGCTGTAGCTGTTTTGTTGATCGCACCTTTCTTTGGTGCTCTCAAGAACCTGAAATACAAAAAACTTCTGGTGTACTGGAGGGTAACATCAGCTGCCAAGGCATTACATGGGAGGGGAGACAGAGCTGAAAAATTGGTCCCGTAAGCTTGTCATGTCAGTTCCTCTGGCAGGAATTTAGTAACAGCCTTGGGTCTTAGAGAAGTTGCCAGAAATCTTGAAGACTCTTGTTGTGCCTTTAAAATACAAGTGTATCTTTTTGTCTTCATATTCTGTTTGGCAAAATGTCCTGTAGTGCAGCTTAGTATTATAGCGATTCTTACAGTTTGGTCTTTAGAAAAGGCATTCATACAGATGTTGAAAGCACATGTGTTGATTTGAGCTAAAGATCTTTTTTTCACATTATGTCTCCTGCCTCTGGAAGGTAGTTTTACAGAAGTGAGGTCCTTCTCTTTACTTTGGGCATGATGACTGTCACGGTTTCCCCAGCACAGGGTACTGACTTGTATTGGTGGAAGAATGTGTTAATGAACTTCTTTGGCAAGAGATAAAGTGTCCAAAAGCAAATGCCTAAGGAGGCCTATGGGAACAAGGCAAGCAGGTGTTACTTTGCCAGAATATTCTCCCAGTGTCCAGTAACTGGCGGTTCAGGGGTTTCTTCACCTGAATGTGGTTTCTGTGCATTTAATAATCTGCAACAGATTTCTCTTCCATGAGCTTGTCCTCTGACCTCATGCAGACTTTTAGCATTTACAGTGTCCTTTGCCAAAGAGTTGTATTGCTCAACTGCATATTGGGCATAGGCCAACCTCCCTGTGTTGAGTTTTGAAGCTGACTGCCTCCCACTAATTTCACTTGATGCCTACCAGTATTTGAAAGGGACAGCGAATGACATCTGTCAGCTTTGCCACTCCTTACTGTACAGACCTCTACTGCGTTGTCCCTCAGCTGTCGCTTGTAAAATTAATAATATTTACAAGTGTACCAAGGCTTCTAAATTTACTCTGCATTAAAAAATAAACATTAAAAATTGTACTATCTTGCCCATTCAGACTTTACCTAGAGCAGTGCGGCAGGGTATATTTTCTTTGAATTACGTACTGTAATGTTGGATTAAGTATTTCAAAAGCTTTTTGACACACGTAAGAGTTGTTGGTGAGTCAAGTTTAGAACACATTACAGGCTTTTAAGTATTTCAATGAAGAAGAGTCCATTTTACCAAAAAGAGACAACAAAGCTGAAAGGGTGGATGTGTTGGGTTGGGGTTTTTTAGAGAAAAAGAAAAAACAAAACCAAACAACAAAACAAGTTGGCATCCAAGTGAGACAAGAAAAAAATTACCTTTACTCAGGTACTGTTTATCCAACATCTCTTGTAATGAACTGTGTATGTGCTAGTGATGATGCGTATGAGGAGAAAAATACAGCTTCTAATAATGTAAGAATGCTTTGCAGCTGTCTTTTGGAGTGAGGGTTATTGTAGTTTGAGCTATATTTCTTTGTAATTTTTTTTGGAGCAGAGCCTATATGAATTGTTTAACTGGAAGCCCATTCACATGATTGAGATGTTGTTCCAGTTGGAAAGTGAAAACATTTTGGATGATAATTAGCTATTAAGGTCTGACATGAGAACATTCCCAAAGACTGATTGTTAATGTACTTGTCCCACAGAATTCTTCAGGGAAACTGCATTTCTGAATTATTTCGTCTGTTTCAGAGGGAATGAAACACACTAGGAAAGGCTCCTTTGGCAGAAGAGAGATCAGAGTTTTAGAAGTTATCAAGAGAATTCTTAAGCATATCTTATCTGAGAGAAAATATAAAAATCAATAAGTAGTGAGTGTTCCCTGATGGAAATCAAGAAGGAGAGAAGCCAACACTTATTTTTTACCAAGCACCTTTTTTAAGAGCTGTAAGGCTTTTATTGTCAAGTCAAAAATGTAAAATAAGCAATTTGGTATTTCAGATTATAAATGCTATTGTTTATTGTTACTTTACAGGAAAAACTGTTTATCTTGCAGCTCTTCCTTTTTTGAAGAAACCCCACCACTGCCACCAGAATAAAGGATTATCTCTAGCATATGAGTTAGCCCTAAACTTCTAAAAATCTCTTTAAATAGCAGAGCTCCATTATTTAGAATATTAGCATCCCTTTGTAGCTTCTGAGAAAGAAATGCCGTGTCATCCTAACAAATTTTTCTTAATTCCAGACTTCTGAACTGGGTGTCACAGAACATGTAGAAGGAGATCCCTGCAAGTTTGCTCTATGGGTTGGAAGGACACCAACTTCAGACAACAAAATTGTTCTCAAGGTAATTTTAGCAGATGTGCTTGTACAGTCTATACTAAGTCTTGTAGTTGTTGTTCGTACTTGTTGGGAAGGCAACAAGTGATGACTTTTCCTGCTTTGAGAGAGACAGCTGCTGACAGATAATTTTTCTTTGTGTGTAAAGGATGTGGTGTTTCTCTAACTCAAGTGGCTTGACAGCAGAGGGGAATCTGTGTGGTCTGCTGAAGAATTAAACTAACTTGCTTTCACAAATCGGAGTAGGAAGAGGTTTGATCCCGTGGACTTCTATAGCTTGAAGACTTCAGCCACTAGCTGACAGAGCAACTGATACGCCACAGATAAATCGTGGCATCAGTGTTACATTTCATGCTCAAGTCATTGCTGCTTGTTGGTGATGCTGTTTTTCATGGCCTGTATTTTTATGCAGAAATTGAAACACTTCAAAAGATTTTGTCTTTCTGTGGGCTACAAGTTTTTTGAAGATGAGATTTTGAAGGTGCTTTTGGATGAGAGTGCACAAAACGCCTATAAATTTTGTGTCTGGGGAAGTTACAGGTGTCAACAGTGTTCTTTGCCTAGCTAGGAGAATGGCTAAATCAATTTTTCTTGTGACTCTGGTATGTTACCTGGGACCTACTGTTTCAACTGGAGAACTTTTTTGTAATACAACAAGCAGCCATCGGGTAATTTGACATATTTGGAGGACTGTGTCAGCTTTGAACCTTTTCTTTTGTATCACTTAGCTGTGTTGAGCTGAAAAAAGTCCATCTTCCCATTTACAGATTAATACACCTACTATTAATCTTGTTTACGTTTTCACATATATTTTTGGTGATTACTCAATAATGCCACTTAAAAATACCCACTCAAATTTACATGTTGCTACTCAAATTTGTATGTTTTCCTAGTGAATTACAGGCTAAGAAGAACTCGCGTTAGTTTTGTGACAGCAGTCAATGAATGCAAGGAAATGAAATCTAACATCACTGAATAATACAATTTGTTCAGTCTTAATATTGCAATAATTTCACAGTCAGTGCGTTGCAGCCTGAAATGATCCTCCCAGGGTAGAGCAGTATAAGGGGTTCTGTTTAAGGGCTCTCTACATAAGATCACTTTAAGGCATTCCTGTTCTCTTCTTTACTTAGAGCATAGGATATTTAGATAACTTGTATGCTATATGAAGGTTTTAAACAATTTGGTTGATCTGTTTGTTTGTTTTTGAAGGTTGGAAACTAGCATTTCCTTAGCTTATTTGTATTATAAGTAAATTCCGTAAAAACCTAAATAAAAGATTTAACAAAACTTCGCTTTTGGCTCCTTTTCCTAAACATTTTTGTTTGTAAAAGAAAACAAAGATCTTTTTTCTAACTGATCATCTGTTCCTGCAACTTTCTCCATCCCTTTAGAATCCCTGGTTATTAAATATTTATAGTATATTAAGTACTTATAATATAGTCAAAGCCAATTATTTCAGGAGACAGCAATTAAGAGAAGTAGGAAGTTACATATAATAATTCTTTTCAAACTGCAATATGGTTTATATTTAATAGCTTTTCAGGTGCAGGGTTAAATTGGATTAAACAATCAGATTACAGGTTGGGCAGCTGGATATCAATTCTTTTCCAGGGTATCTCAAAAATATAGATGATATGTTGCAGGCAGTTATAAAAATACAATCCCTAAATTAGCTTTCTGCTTCCAGGAGTGTTTCAAAAGTGGGAAGAGTAATACATGAAATGTGTTGTGGAAGTATATGTGTTGCAAAATAAGTTAATTTTTCTTGTGTTAGTAGGTTATTATATAAAGTTAGAATTGACCTAAAATGTAGCATGAGTTTAAAATACCAATGTTCAAGGTGTTCTTTAACTAAGTCAGTCTGCCCTGTCTTGCATGAGATGCATACAGGGTTTTAGCCTTCACATTATGAAGGAAGAGACTGAATCTAAAATAAAAAGTTTTTTAAATGATCAATATTAATAATGTTGAGAAGTGTAAATTAGTGTTGGCGATTCAAAATGAAGACAACTAGCTTGAATTCTGTTTTCTCTGATCAAGTTTTCAAAAACGATTCACAAAGTCATTCTTTATGGCTTCCTCTTTGTGTTTATTAGCTGACTGTATGTGTGGATCTTCTCAGCTATAATAGTCCATTGTGGGGGTTTTGTTTCTTTTGCATATCAAAGGCATCCAGTATAGAGAATAAACAGGACTGGATCAAACACATCCGGGAAGTGATACAAGAAAGGACCATTCATCTGAAAGGAGCATTGAAAGAGCCGATCCACATCCCCAAAACCGCACCAACAACAAAACAGAAAGGAAGAAGGTAAGTAGTATTTAAAATAATCTGAGATCTCTAAGTACACAACAGCACTCTTTCCTCTGTAGAGTTGAATTTCTAATGACTTTCGGTGAATTGGACAAAAGCAAGAGTCATTTTAGCCAGCTTTATCTTATAATTAATTTTGATTTTCCTGCAATGCTGAATTTGTTGAGATTTCTGCTCTGAGCAGTCCCTGGCTTGTGTACATTCAGCCATTACAGAAAGGATTTGGAACTGCAGTACGGGATAGCTATACACTTCAGATTTTTACAATTCTGCATGTGCTATTCAGGTCCTTGGTTTCCCTTCATGGAGCTTAAAATGTGTGACTGAGTGTTCTGCTTCCTAGCTTTGGCTAAGTGGCTGTGCATGTTTTTTGCCATAGTTCTGGCTAGTTGTTGCCTTAATTCTACATGATGTAAAACTTTAGCAAACAAATCTGGTCTCTTAAACCGTAGAACAAAGTGTTAAGTGCTGAATATTTGATTTTTGCATCAGTTAGTTTGTCTGGCTGGTGTCCGTTGTCACACTGGCTAGGTGCCCCTTCTTTAGAGTTGCAAGTAGGAAACTAACACGTTACAAACACAGTGCTAACATCGTAATGAAAACTGAATTATTTGCAGAGACGGCGAGGACCTCGACAGTCAGGGAGATGGTAGCAGCCAACCTGATACTATTTCAATTGCCTCACGAACCTCACAGAACACGCTAGACAGCGATAAGGTAAGTTTCCCAGGTGTGGCTCTGTTCTGAGAGCAAATGATTCATCCCTTAGTGTGAGTTAGCACCGAAGATTAGTCCTTAATACCTTCAGAGAAGAGGTGTGGAAATACTCAATCTCTTAAAAATAGCTCTATTAAATAGAGAAAATATCTTGATACCATGGGGGAACAGGGGTGATTGTTTAAATCTAACAGGTCATGAAGGAATTATGTTTGTTCCAAACTGAAACTATTGTGGTCCCCTCTCTTCTGCACATTGTTCAAAGCTTTGACCCAATTTAAAAAGAGAGTTTTATTTTCCATAAAATTTGATACTCATGCACAGAATTTTTCTTGATGTCGGTCTCAGCCTTTCTGAAAGCATACCATCTGCTTTTTGTATTAGCTTGAGGTTGGTGGTTGCCACGCAGTTACTTTTGTGAAGGAAAAACACTATCCAGTGTTCATGGGTTAGAGAGTAAGTGTGCTCACTTCCTGCATGAGAGCTGGTGGAAATCACCATATTAAAGAGGAGTAACCCACAACACTATCATATGATACTAGTGTTTCCTTTCCTCCATCTCTGCTTACAGATTCTGGCTGGGTTATCCCATAAGGAAAACACAGCCAGAGTTTCTCATGGGTGGAAGAAAGATAGGCATCAAAAGAGTAAACATTCTTACATGAAACACATGTCTATTACTTTGGAATTGAAAGAAGATTTCTGGCAAGTGAGAAGTGTTAGGACCGTGGAGGGAGGTAGAGATGACTAGTAGGAGTTTATCAAACAGAAGAATAAGTTAAGACATAGAAGCTGCGTAGCAAATTACCTGAAAATGTGGTTAGGGATTTCTGGCCTATTACCTCATTGGGTAAAATTGTTCTGATAAGCCACTCAAACTATGCAGGTAAATAACCAGTGTATTACAGGGCAGCTAAGTGAATAGGTTGTCAGAGTAATATTTTGACCATTCCCATCATCCCATCCAGGACAAGAGGAAATGGCCTCCAGTTGCGCCAGGGGAGGTTCAGGCTGGATATGAGGAAAAATTTCTTAACTGAGAGAGTGATGAAACACTGGAATAAGCTGCCCAGGGAAGTGGTGGAGTCACCATCCCTGGAGGTGTTCAAGGAACGTGTGGACGAGGCATTGTGGGAGATGGTTTAATGGGCATGGTGGTGTTGGGTTGATGGTTGGACTTGATGATCTTACAGGTCTTTTCCAACCTTAGTGATTCTGTGATCTAAAAGAGGGTTAGTTTTCTGTATTTTTGCATGTCACTTAAACTCTATGGTTTTAATTTTTCCATGTAAAGAAGAGGAAGACAGAAGAACGGAAGTATAAGGTGCTTAGGGTTGCTCTTGTATTTGTCAAAAATAGCCTATGTTTTGACTTTGTGCGTTTGTACTGAAGTTGGTCTGTAGTTTTGGTGGTGGTTTCTTCTAAGGATATCTGTGGGACGAATGGTTGGGGTTAGAGCAAAAAAAGTGTCTTTCGATGACTCTTGTTTTGCTGTTTTATTCTTTGCATTCTTACTTAGCTATTTAGCAATTTACAAAAACTGTGTTGTGTTTAGTTCATTTTTATGTGTTCTTCAGAGTTTGGGTAATGACACTCAAAAGCAAGACATGCTGTCTCTGATTTCCCGGATTGTTGGCTGAGACATCAATATGTGTGCATGCAGCCTGGCTGGATTGTGCTTCAGTTCAAATGCAGGTGATGCAATCCATCCCTGTCATGCACAACCATTGCCCCTCTTCAGTTGTTTGTGATGTACTGTTTACTGGGGAATAGCATGGATTGTCTCCTGTTGCCCCTCCTATAATATTTCATGCATCATGTGAGAATTTCTAAGAAAGTTGGCCAAGTGAAATGCCCTCAGGATTGTCTTCCAGCCTGACATGAGGAGGAGTCTTACCAACAACCTGTTCAACAGGAGTTATAAGTTAAAAGGAGGAGGAATGGAGAATGCTTTTAAATATTTTCCTGACAAATTAAGTTTTAAACTTGGTTAGTGAGCATAGTGTTTTGTTTTCCAAGTAGTTCTGAGTTCTCAAGTTAGTGTATAAAATTTTTGTTAGACTTTTCGTTGACAAGAAAAACAAACTGAAAACTGGGAGACTCCTGGAAGTTACTTGTGCTATGTATTGTATGTCCAAGGAAGAAATTTACTGTTTGCGCACTTTTAAAAAGTGTGTGAATTGGCAGAATAGCTTTTTTAATGTTTGTATTACATGTTTTGATTTGTTAAATACATTAAGAAGAGAAAATTTTTAATCTGTTTAAAAATACAAAATAAAAATTACTAAGGAACAGTAACAGGCAGAAGGCCAGTGAAATATGTAGGCTTTCTTAACACTCTTGCTGAATCTGAAGAAATGTTTCTCTTTGAAAATTCATTAGCTGCAGCCCATTTGGCGTTTAAAAGTTGATGCTGTTTTCTCAGCCTAGAAGCTTGAAGTATGTATGAATGTCTTACAGAGATGGAGTGAAACAGTTTTAGGGATTTTAGGTGCTGTTGATGTGGCTAGCCAGATAGAGCAGTGGAACTCCTTGGTTGAACTTGAAGCACGTCCCAAACTGAACTGGGATTCCAAATTGAGAAACATGAAAAATATCAAGTAATTTAAAATAGTGTTGAGCAAGTGGTAAAAATGTTTAGCACTGTATCACTTATTATGCTGGTGCTCAACATTGTTAGATTCATGTGTATCCAGTATTGTGATTAAGAAAAGACAACAAATAGCAATCATGGCATACTAATCAACAGCCAAGTAAAATCATTCTTTTATTTTCTCCATTTATATCTTCAGACAGTTGATTCTTTTAAAATAAATGTTTTGGTTAGCAGTGCTAAGCTGTTATACAGGGAAAATATCAAGAATGAAATCCTTTGTCCACAACTCAATACTCTTTCTGACCTCCTCAGAGGTATACTTTGAAAGAGCTAAAAATCCTTAGCTTTGGTGGTAAGTGGTGGAGTATTGTCCATATGAGCTGCTTTCCTTGCATCCTGTTTTCTGACATAATTGGAAATGCCTTAACACCAGAGAATAACTTCATGATTAGCTTTTTTCTTCTCCACCCTGGCTTTTGGGGCTAGAATTGTAACTTCTGTTTGTTGGCTCCACTGTTGCATATTGCTTTTCAGTAATGACTGGGATGATGCAATAGACTATGTGTTTATGAAGCTGACATCCTTCCCAGCTTCATGTCATCTGAAAACTATATTGGAAATTGGAATTAGAATTCAGAATCATCTTGGCAAATGGGAGAAATTAATTGGCAAAATACCATTCAATTTGATAGGAACACATTTGAGCTAATGTGAATAGGTGGAAATAGTTAACTACTAGTGAAAACCATGAGAGTATTGAACAGTTTTTGAGAAGATGATCTAGAAGCTATAGAGGCTCACAAACTGTTTATTATTTTAACAGTGTGATGCAGTTATGAAGGGCAGGGGAGGGGCGAAGCAGCCCTTTATGGGCTTGTAGAAATAGGATGCTGAGCTGCAGGACACAAAGTCTTCATTCTTTACTCAGCACTTGTAAGGCCTCTATTAGATACCACATCCAGTTTTGAGCACAGGATTTTAGCAAATTAGTGGGCCATTGGAAGAGTTCCAGGGGAAAGAAGGAGAAAGAAAGAAAAGAAAAAAAAAAAAAAAAAAAAAAAGACTGATTAGATGTCTACCAAACATAACTTACAAGGCACGATAAAGAGTTGGGACTAATGAATCTAAAGAAAAAAGGCAGGAGGAAGAACTTCAGGTCTTTAAGTGTGTTTAAAAAAAAAAAGCAAAAAAGCTACTACACATACTACACAGAGTTACAGACCAGTCTTTTACCCATATTTTCAGGGGATGGGATGAGATCAAAAGGCTTATCTTTAAAAAAAGATTGTAGTAATATTTTTTTTTGAGTGTGAAAATGTGAAGCCCTAGAGCAGAGTAGTCGTGAAGGCTGGAGAATCTCCGTAACTGGAGATCTCTCATAACAGTTTGGATAAAAGACAATGATGATTCACATAGATGTAGTTGATCATGCTCTAGAGGAAGAGAAAGAAGTGGACTAGGTAACTTAAGGTCCCTTTCCAGCCTGTTTTTAATTATCATGGGGTGTATCTTCATATTGCAAGACATGCTAAATACATCCATAGCACTGACCCATCCTGAAGTATTGGAAGGTATAATGGAGTCCAGAGTGAAATATAATTTTGTTTTGTGAGGGAGATTTCTACTCTGTCAAAGCATCTCAGTTTTCTGAATGAGTGCTCTTATTGTACCCTTCTCAGTAAATATTTCGCCCTTCATCTTTCGCAGCATTCCTTCTATTTGCCTTCTGTAGCTGTGTAGCCAGCATTTTAGATGGCTAATGAATAAAACAGATGACACTTGGCCCATTCATTCCACCTTTCAACAGTTCCTAGCCTCAGAGCTTGATCTGATTTTAACGTCATCTTTTGAACTTAATCCAATGCATAGGAAATTAAATGAAGAGGCTGAAGGAAACAATGTAGGTCTGATAGGTCTTTTCATGCTTGTATTAAGTGAGCTGGTAGAAACGTGAAATAATCCAAACTATTATTTTAGTAGCTGAGAAGATGAGAGGCTTTTAGAAGAAGAGCTGTCATAGGGTGTTATCCTAAATAGTAGGGAATCATGCTAGCTGCTCTGGGTGGTCAGTAGAGCAATATTTTATTTTTAACAAATTGTCTTTTGTGCCCAGCTGGTAACACTCTGTACTGCTGCCTTTGTGAAGTTGTATTTCATTCTCATGCTTCTTTAAGCTTGTGTGTAGTACTTTGGAAAATAGAAAAAGGACTGAAGCAGCAGGAGACAACCAAGTATTTAGTTCTGCCAGCTGAGACCACAGAAGAGAAAAGGCTCCCATCAGTAGAAAAAATGCTAGTAAAAATACGGACGTGCCTCTGAGTATACGCCTCTTTTCAGAGTCAGAAACCAAGTCTGGGTGGCTATCTGGTCAAAGCAAAATACTCTTTATTTGAGACAGAACTATTGTGTGTCTACCATTTCTTTCCTCCCACAGTGCACTTGTTTCCGTTTTAAAAGGGGATTAAAGATTTTCATGCTTGAAATAATTGAGAAATCTTATTAGCTGCTCTCTTTCCTTTCCCTTCTCCTCAATGTAAAATTACCATGTGACAGTAAATTTAATTTGCAGTCCTGAGAGGAGGTTATATGGCCTGATGTAAAGGCCGTTGTATGTGGCAAAACTCTTGTCGGTGGTGATCTTCCCAGATACTGGTGACAAATGAACTCTTGGTGTGGTGTCTCTGACTCAGCAACCCTACGCTAAGAGTGTATTCAGCCAGTGAGTGTGTGTTACGGTTTTATTTTTTTCTCTCTACAAGTGACAGTGATGAAAAGGCCCTAGAAACATGAACATACATGGTTAACATTAATTTCAGCAACAGCAAGACACTATGTCCCATGATAAGCTGTTTAATTAAACCTTGCGCCTTTTTTAATCTGCGGTTCTATTTCTGTCTGGCTTTTGTTTCTCATCTTGTCTCCGTCTCTCCAGTTTCCATGTTTCAGACATCGCCTCATTTATTTTTATCATGCATGATTAATTCAGTTTACATAAAGGGTTTCTTGAGAAGGATGGATAAAGTATATAAAGCCCTTGTTCAGCTTAAATTTGGATTTAGATGGTTTGTAACTCTTTTCTCTTCAGTGCAAGTCAGTCTCCCAGTTCTGCTGTGCCTCTTGCTCTTCCCTCCAGCTAGCCTAGAGAGCCTTGCCAAGGCTGTCCAACAACAGCTGTTGAGCAATGTGCTTAATCACAGACACTCCTTGCTGTCCAACTGCATTTAATCAGTGCAGAAGATGAAACTGCTTTCAGAAAGTGTGTTATAGAGAGAAAACGAGCAATGAAACAAAGAGGAAAGCAGCATTTCCTAACCATAACTGTTGCGGGGAGAAAGAAGGGTTGTTATCCCAAAGGACGGAGAAATTGTTAAATGCTGGTTTGGTCAGTTCTTCATGATGATGTAGATGTGTGCTGGGTAGAGAACATCGTTGTTTTCGGTGTATTAGGCAGCAGTGGAGAAGTCCTGCATTAAGTTGCATCTAACAGGGTTAGTGCATGTTTGAGGACGGTGTAGAACTAACAATTGCTTGTGAGAAGTGTCTTACACACTGTACTGAAGTGTGATTGAATATTGAATTTCAGTGGAATCCTGATCAGCTAGGGTATCTGATTCCCACACAGTCTGAAAGACTGGGATTTTTTTGTGCTTTAATAGTTTCTGCCATAGCCACTGACAGCCTTTGTTTGCTTTTTCCTTTAGCTTAATACTATATAAAATACTTAGTGAACATAAAGTCTGAGGGGGTTTTTTATTAGGGGAAGGAGGAGAAATAACATCTATATTAAAGCCAAAAACATCTGGTCGTTGCACTGGTCACAAAGTATATTTTAATCTCTATTTGTAGGAAATGAAGGGTCATGAAAGCAAGCAGAGCACCAAAGCTATGCTCCTGTAGGTATTTAGGAGAAAATACGAAGACTAGATGCAGTTTCTGGAAAGTGTCAACTTGTTACTGTCTTGGTCCTTGCATTGATTGGGGATGGATATGGACTCGCCTGAGAAAAAATTGGTCTGCGTTGAACACCTTGTGAAGTCATACTTCATCAGCTTTTTTGTTAGTCCCCATCAGGCATACAGATGGTTTCAATTGTTTCTGAGTTTGTCTGAAGAAGGCTGTAACATAAATCAATACCAGAAAACAAGGGAAAGCTCTTTACTTTTTCCCCTTTGGCATAATTCTGCATGGACTGAAAACTAATATAACATGGAGGAAGAGTGTAAGGGAACAGGAAACTTTCTGATGAGGGAGGAGGTAGCATGTTTTGAAGATATACCCCCACCTGTAATTTGGGTATTGGGGCTGTCTGGAGAGATGTAGTGGAACAAAGTGATTAATTTTTAGCCCAGCTCTAAATGGGTGCAACCTGATTCATCATCCTTAAACACTAGATGTATGAGGCTTTTCTGCCCTTCTTGGTCCCTGCATCCCCCCAAGAAAACTTTTTTCTTCTTCGTCTGCACACACAAGCAAGAGTAGCTCGTGAGATTAGCAGACAGAGACCACGGGAAAGCTCTAGAGATACTGCAGACCATCTGCTAGGAGTTATGTCCTGTCGTTTGTTGCAGGCTTGAGAAAGAGGAGGTTGGAAATAGCCTTTGAGTCTTACTGGGGTTTTGCTGGTTTTCCAGGCTTGTAATGAAAATGAATAAATAAGTAACAATGCAGTCTCTTATCTCCTTTTCCTAAAGCTCATGGGATGTAGCTGGCAGCAATGTAAGAGCCTAACCGTAATAGTCAAAAATAACGTGGCAGGAACCGTGCAGTACATTGGTGTAGCACATGCTTCTATATTTGCTGCAGTTGGAACTCTCACAGGATATTTGTCCTCCTTTGTTAGCGAAGAGCATTGCAGGTTTACCTGGCTGAGTTGAAGGAATTTACTGGTTTGGTCCAAAATTACTGAATTCACAGAAGTTGCCTACCAACTGAGATCTGCTATGAGTGTTGCACTGAAGCAGCCTGAGCTATAGAAATATTCACACACGAAAAGCTGAAGTAGCCTGGAACACGATTGCCATATGGAAGAAGGAAGGAATTCCCAGGCTGTTTGCTTAAGTTGGATGGGTGCTTTGGTGCTGAGCAATCTTGGGAACTTCGCTAAGTTCTGATAAAATTTTCATTTCACATCAAAGCAGATGAAACAATCAAAGAGAGCAAACGTAAGCTTAGGCAAAGTAATTCTAATGAGTGTTTCGAAGAGGGGGAGGAAAACCCTGTGTTTGCATGCTTTTAATTCAAGTTTGTGTGTTTTATTTGGAGAATTGGAAAAAATGGTAAAGTTGTAATCCCATGTGGATTTTGTATCAAACAGTTAAGTATTTGGGAAACTTATGTGAAGAACTTTATGCTGCTTTTTATAATTATGCATGGTGTATCCCGGATGATTTTGGGGCCTGCATATGTAGAGAGTAAACCGTGAGTGGGGTGTGAATAAGGCAGTAGGCTCATTCGAAAAAGGTCCCTCTTTCTGCCTTGAATTTGCAAGATAATAAAGCTCATGAGTGACTGTATTTAGTAATAGCTGGCTTTTTGTTGCCAATTATCACCCATAAAATATATTCTGAAGCAACTGCTACTGCAGCTTTCAGGGTAAGGAGCAGTCTAGCAAGAAAAACTGCTTAAATCCTCCGCCCAGCACTGTCACAACCGGTGTGCTTTGCACATAGGCAGAGACAAGCAGAGTTAAAAATCTGTTCTAAAACACCAGAACTGCCTGATTTTGAAATGATCTCTTCTTGATGTGGAAAGTCCCAGAAGCTTGCTATCTCATCCAAAATACGAGTCCTGCCAGGAATCCTAAATAGGTAATGGTGCATGACGGATGGTTTGATAACGAGCATTCATCTGGCTTTTCCTTCTTGTTTTTCCCCTCACAGTTGTCTGGTGGGTGCGAGCTGACGGTGGTAATCCATGACTTCACCGCCTGCAACAGTAATGAGCTGACAATCCGCCGTGGACAGACGGTGGAGGTCCTGGAGAGGCCCCATGACAAGCCTGACTGGTGTCTGGTTCGAACCACAGATCGGTCCCCAGCTGCAGAAGGCCTGGTCCCCTGCGGGTCCCTCTGCATCGCTCACTCTCGCAGTAGTATGGAGATGGAGGGGATTTTTAACCACAAAGGTAAGAAATGATGGGAACGAAGTCTCGTCGTCAGCAGCACGAGTTTTGGGTAATGGGGAATACTGCGCAAACAGGCACTTCAGTGTTCTTGCACTGTTTTGGTTTCTGGTTTTTAGTTAGATAAAACACAGTGCTTTTAGCAACCTGCAGCCGCACCGTCTATTCTGAAATAAGCAGATGGCAATTCTCGGTGTTAAGTGAAAGTGGGGCTGAAGACAGGGAAGAGCTTTAAGCAAATTATGTCTTGGTGAACAGAGTTATAGACCATGTTAGATCAAGCTGCGATGATAGGAAAATCTATACCTGTCATGTGCTGAAAGCGGGGAGGGAAGAAAATCTCCAGCATGCAGTATCAATGGCTCCTGAGAAACCCTGCAGTAAGAACTCATGACAACATCAGGCTCAGCAATGGAAAAGGCAGATATATGCATTCATATGCCCTGGCACAGGAATTTGGCTATTTGGACTTCTGTATTTTACTTAACTGAGTTTTCCAGAGTAGCATTGGCACATTCATCCCTTTTTCCCAGAGCAGCCCTGAAATCTTACTTTGTTTTTTTCAGGTGCGTGAAAGAATGTGCCCCTGAAGGGTGCAACAAAAAACTGATAATTTTTTGAAAGCTTTTAAGTCTTTGGTGTGCTGTAGTCCTTTGGCTCCGTAAACTCCCCAGGCTCACAGAGGAGTTTGTTATTAGAGAAAATGCTTGTTTGCTTCATTTGAAACTACTTGAGTTTGCAGCCTGTGAACAGAAAGTAATGTGAATTAAAGAAAACCAACCTGAAAAACAGTTCATTAGAAGGTGTTTCATCACATGCTGGGGGAAAAAATGCATTTCAAAAAGTTTGGGTTTGCAAGTAACAAGATTAGCAGGAAAGTGGTGTTGGGGAAAACTTGTTTTCCAAAACACAAAATTCTGGTTTTGGAGAGTTTTTCATAAATATAACCACAAATTTTTCAATTATTCAGTCCATCCCAGCTATCACATTACAATTTTTCCCAGTTTTTTCAGACACTGTATAAATGTGCTTGGCTAAAAGAAGGGAGAGTTTGTGTTTCTTACATGAGGAGCATGAACAGCAGGAACTTCCTGAATACAAGGCGATTGGAAGGGGAAGTCTGAAGGATTGCACTGTATAGTTGGAATACATTTTCATCTTCTTGTGTCCTGTAACAATTTGAATAGAGAAAGTTTGCAGTGTTCTGATGATAAAACTGGAAAATGTAGTTAGGTATCACTGAAACATTTCTTCATTTGACAAGGGGGTGAAATCTTGGAAATGTCAACAGGATTTTTAATTTTTTTTTTTAACAACACTCACAGAATTGATAAATCCAATTTTCTTTGGAGCTAGGGGACTTCACCTTTGAATGCAGAGAATTTTATTAGGAGAGGCAGATTTTACTGCACAATATATGTTATATGAAGAACACTGAGCCTGTCAGACTCCTGAGGGAGAGACAGAGCTGCTGTTGTCTTTGAGAGGTTAATTTTATTAATCAAACCAGTGGACATAACCTGTATTGCTTTTTTTCCTTTAGTGTTTGTTTGGGGAAAACGGGGCAGAACATTGTAAAGTTACTTTAGTTTCTGTTTGACATGTTGCTTTGAAATAAAGAGCATTAATTAATTATATGAATCATGGAGACTGAAGAAGAAAAGGCCATTGCTAGAATGAGCACGATTTGCAGGGTTGAATGCAGCCTCAGAAGTGGCTTCTGTCCCTGCCTCTGTCACAGCCTTCCTGTGGGATGTTATGGCATGCCATCTAAACCCCAACTGATAAGAAGCAGCTGCTAATTGTTTATTCCCACATTACTGGGTGTCAGGCTTTAGGAGCTGGATGTTTGATTTGTAAAGTTTCCCATGCATGTGACTGTGACTGAAGTCAGTGTGAACGGTCTTGAACATGCAAACTATTACATAATGTTAAGTAGTCTGGGGATGAAAAACAAAGAAAAAAAAACAAGTAACTTTAGACTGGGTACTCAAAACCACTGCATACATTTAACTTCGGTCTCTACCTCAACTTTCTATTGCTTGAAAGAGGTTGATAGTGTTCATTTCACAGAGGGATTACAAAAATTAAGCAAAATTAGTGGAGTGCTTTGATTTTATTTTTCCCCCATAGTAAAAAAAATACCTCACACAATCCCACAAAGCAATTATTCATTCTCAAGTGCTGCATTTGATTAAAGATCTTTAAGGCATTGGGGAATATGCTAATCAGAAGAATGGAAAAACAATTAAATTATATTCTCAGAATTGTTCATTGTGGGCATTGATTGAGGTATGAATCCCTAAAAAAAACAAAACAGAAAACACAACCTCCATAACAAAGAGCAAGTGAATGACTTGCATAATTTAAGTCAGTCCATGTACTTGGGTAGACAACACTTAAATGTTATATTTCCTAGATTTCTAGTGCTTGATTCTACAACTTCAGTCTTGTTAATATAGGGGTGTTTTTTTCATTTTTTGACCATAGTTCAGTAAGACTTTCAGAGTTTTTAAATGATTCAACAAATTAGGGTATTGCCCTCTGGAGTTTTTATAGGTCTGAAAATACATGTGATAAGTCAGACTTGCAGTCTGAGCATCAGGTCTGAGTAATTCTGTACAGTTCATGGGCTAAGCCATATGCAGCAAACACGAGTCTGAAATTTGTGCATGTCTGGCATCGCAAGCTGTTGTGAAGGGCTCAGGGAGAGAGAGGTTTTATTCAATTCCAAAGGAAAAAGGGAGGTGATCACCATCAGAAGCAGTGGGGGTAGCTGCTTGGATGTTGAGTGCTTAGCCTATACAAATGGCTTGTTGAAGCGAAGAGTTTTGCACTCCTTTCAGTATCTATGGACCCTACAATTATAATCTTTTCAATAGTGTTTATCAATACCATTTGCCAACTAAACAAGTTGGAAAGCCACGGCATATCAGAGGTGAAGTGAGCTTCAAAGTTTTGAAATGGCAAACCTCTTCTAATTTCCAGCTGGTTCTTAAGTTGTGTAAAACCACATTTCATCACTGAGTACAGAAATGTTGGGTGGTATTTAATGCCTTAAATAATCTGAAATTATTATCCAAAGTAGGGTAACATGAAAGATTATTAAAGCAAAAAGTATGTTCAGTGAAGCCTAGTTCTGACAGCTGATCTTGGTCATTCCTTGTAGGTCCACATATTATCAGTCAACAATGAAAGGTAACATTGTTTTATTCTCATGTTAGAAGACAGCCCCAAAAATGACTCTCATCACTTTCCTACAAGTGTAGGTGTTACTTATCCTATAAGAATGTGTATTACTTTAAATATCTAATCAGTGTCAATGGGTTAAAAAAAAATGCATTTACAGTATCCTCAATTTTTAAAATTTTATAGTAGTTAAGATAAAAAACGTTTTGTTAGGAGTATGGGGAAAGCATTACATAGAAGAAAGGCATTCACTAGGTCATTTAGGGGGAGGGTTGATCGCAGGTTCCAGACCTCTGGCTCGCTCTGCTGGATATCAAATCTATTTTTGTAAGTTATTTGGGTCATTTAATCAATTTGACGTGCAGTTTACAGATGAGTACATTTTAAGAACTCTAAATCCCTTTTATAATGGGGAAAAAAGACAAACAAGTGGGTAGTGAAGAGGTTGAGTAGCAGTTGGTGCACTCTACAAAAAATAAATTACTAGCTTTGTAAGAACATGTTTTTCACAAGTAATACATAAGGCAAGCCTTTTTTTTTTTTTTTTTGGTAATGATTCCCCACATGTTATTGGGCGTGGGGAGAAAGAATGTTCCTGTTGTTTTATTTGGTGCTTCTCTCTTTTTTTTAACAAGGGTTTCTTTTCATTCTGTGGTACATCCTTTTTATATGTGCAGTTCTCTTTCCTTTGTTTGCAGGGCATTTACACAGCCACAGAGCTTTGGGTAAAGGGCAGGGGACAGGATTCAGTATAACAAAATTGAACTTGTAAGCTCAGAAAAATTGGAAGGTATTTAAATTGTTTGTGAATATCTTGCCTGTTTAGATCACAAGTTCACTGTCTTTTCCAACTTGTGAGTAATTCTGAAGTCTGAAGAATTTGTGACAGTCCATCATATCCCTTCTGTAGATGCTACTGTTTGGAGAGCTACAAAGGCTCCAATAAGCCTTTGATCGCAAGGCTTACATTTACATGTCATCTTTATAAGTTACGGGGGTTTTTTTGGGACCATGTCTAACTGCCAATTCATGTTGCTATCTCTTTGGTTCAAAACTTGGCCGCAGAGATCTTTTTGCTTACCTGGAGGTACAATGTCTGCCTGTTTTATACATTCTTAAAATCCAGATACCTGTATAGGTTTGTTCAGATCTGAAAGGTAGGTGATATCTTAGTAACATGGTGATGTACGACACACCCAGAAAAGAGAGATGTTTTATAGTTGAGGCCACAGAATGGAATAAAACAGTCTTGAATTTGTTACATTAAGTAAGCTTGCTTTTGCACAACTGGAGACCTTCTATTCAGACTATTAATTTTACTCTCTCCCCTTTCCATTTCATCTAAAGGTAAAACATCTCGTGTGTGATCGAGAGCTTTGAAAGTTATGATTGAGAAATGGAGTGTTTCCATGTTGAGTCCAAATACTGTTACGTAGGAAGAGAAAGCTCTGGATAGCAGCAGCAGCAGAATTTGATCAAGTAAAATAATACTTGATTCAATAATTTCAATAATTGAAGAAGGACTCCCTGTTCCTAGTGAAAGAAAAGAAGGATGACTTGGGCAGCAATTGTTTGCTTGCAAGCAGAGGGAGGCTGTAGAAGGGGAGGATTTGCTGTTTTGAGACTGCAAGCAAGTGAAGCATGGGCCATATGTAAGGAAAAAGGATCACCACCCGTGGCTCAGAGCCAAAGTGCTGCCTGTGAGACTATCTGACAGCGTTTGCAGCTGCAGGAAATGAAAGTTACAACCCAGGCCAGCGGGGAAAGTAACTCCTAACAATGAGTAGGTATGGTACTTGCTTTGCCTTGGGGCCATGGGGCAAAAGGACTGTAGTTTCCAGGGCACCATACAGAAGGGGATCTGCTTCTGCTACACAGCTGGATGCAATCACATGCAGAAAGTGATATCGAGGAATATGTTGTAGTTGTACAAGACACTAAATGTTAATCTAAAAATTCTGTTTCTTGATGAATTAATTACCTCCTCATAAAATTTCCAAATAACAGGCTGCCCATCCTGATAACCAGCTAATAAAAAGCCTTCTGAGGAGCTCATGGGAAACAAAGCTGAGCAGTCAGTTGGATTTCACACTCTGCTCGTTTAAATTAACAAAAAATTGTAAAAGCTGTGCTGCAGTGTTAGTTCAGCTTATTTATCAGGCAGACTTGAGCTTGAACAGAGGTGCAGCCATTTTAATAGCTAAAGTTCAACTTCACAATTATCAGTTGTTTTGAAAGCCTAATAAATCATAAGTTTCCATGTAATCACAAATATTTTGCCAAAAAGCATTACTAGTCTAATAGCGGCAAAGATAGTTTGAATTTAGGCTTTGTGTGTGTGGTTTTTCAAACATGTTCTTATGCTTTAGTCCAGGTAAATAAAATAGCTGCAGTATAAAGTAAAACAAGAATTCTCTATCCTTACTTTCCCACCTTGTGGTTTTAGTTGAGTTTGCAGTTAAAAACGTGGTTTGAGCATAAGTAAACGTAAATAAAATTTCAGCAATTGACTGTGGTCCATTAGATCATAATCTTTGCATTGAGCTTTATAGCCAAACTATATCAGATGGTCAGAGTTAATGGCCAAATTCTAATTCAGCCTTGAATAAACAGTAAAGTCTGTATGAATTGCTTCCTTGGTGTTGTGCAGTCCTAAACTAGATAAGGAGATTCAATGAATCTCACCATTTGAATTTCTAGAGGATTTCTCTCTAAATCAAGTTTATATGTGCTCTGAAACATCGTAGGATTGATTTCTGCATAAACCTGCCTTTAACTCCTGCACTATTCTTTTATCATAGCCCAGCCCAGGAAGACCTGTCATATATATGTATTTCCCATGCTGACTCTATTTGTGGGCATAAGTATGTGGTTAATTTGTCTCTGGAATTTTTGTACATAGGTAATAAAAGCTTTTTACCCTGCTTGGGAGCCCAGTATTACAGCTGAGAAAGAGAAGAAATCTTATAATACTGGCTTGAATGTATTTTTGGTCCCAGACAGCTGCCAAATATATTTCTCTTATATATCATAGTTGGAAAGGAAATAGGTGCCTAAAAAGTATCTGCTTCAGAACAGATGTATTTGCACAGCTGATCTTTGGGAGGTAGAAGGTGGATATAAACCAGCAATTCGGATGGCTTTAGATCTCCCAAGAGAGTTATTTTGCTTGCAATTAGCCTTTCTCTGACAGCAGTTTCTTTTTCTAACCAAGGTTTTGAGGCAGAACAGAGTACAAACTAAAATCATACCCTGCAAATGTTGTTCGTATGTTGCAATTGAAGAGGGAACATCCTGGAGTGGTGTTTATTTTCCTTAATTGTCCCTCTTCAGGTGCAACAAACTGTTGAAAAAGTTGCTTCAGTGTTGAGAATTACTTCTTGAGGGTGTCTTTGTTACCCATATTCTGCTTTGAATTAAGTAAATCTTCAGAGCTGGTGCTCCAAAGAGCACCTGAGAGCAACCCAAAGAGTTTCTCTTCCATTTGAATCAGTAAGTAGCTTGGCACGGTGGTGAGGGGCAGGGACAGTGGGGCTAGGGACAACTATTTGGACAGGAGAGTGCTCCTAGAGACATGGAGTTGTCACAGCTGTGTGGTAACTGCCTTCTTCATGACAGACAACAAGGATCTATTGGTGTATATTTTTCTGCAGCTGGGGTGGCTGTTGGTTTCCAAGGACCATCTGGGTAATTTTACCTGATGTGTTTTCCTTCTGTCACAGAACTGTATAAGTTTTCTGACACTTTTGGTCTGTGGCTCATATTCTTAAACTTGGTATTGGGAGGAGTATTTATGTGTTTTGTGTTTAGCGGAGAGCAGAAAACTGTTGAGGAGAAACCTAGAGACAATGTTCTTGTGCACCTTTCAGGACATCATCACATTGCATGACATCACATCATTTGTCGTCAACTGCCTGCAGATGAAAGTAGCAGGATTTAGCGTTCTACTGACTTCCTCCAATTCTGGTTTTGTGAGGAGGCTGATGAAAGTCCATGTCCCATTGACTTAATTTCACTTTTCCTGCAATCAAATAGTAAAATATTAGTCTCTGTTATACATGCTAAACGAGAAATGTTGCATCACTTTTAACGCAACTCTATCAGAAGCTTTTTAACACATGCCCTTGACGGCTCTTAAGTTGTTGGCATTGGTTTCAAATCACCACTTCATTATGCAATGTTTTGCTACTATTTTGAGTGCATATTCACTGATATGGTATAGTTCCATAGTATATATGGTATAGTTCCAGTTTGGGACATGCTTGTATTTTCTCCTAGCTTTGAGTTGAGTACAAATAGCAAGACATTTTTCTCTGTCTGGGACAACTATTGAACTTAAATTCATCATTCTCTAACATAGAAGTTAAGCAAATAAGTGATGGAATTCTTAGACCAAACTGTGTAATAGAGGCTGTTATGGTAAGTGAATAGCGCCATAAAAACATTTAATGATCCCAGGAAAAGTACTCATAACGCTTTTCAGACATTAGCAGTATGCATTTTCTAGGATGGATGTATAATGGTTGACACATATAGCAATAGAAGACATTTATATAACTGACATGAAGGCATAATAGTAAAGGCTATCTTAGGTAAGCTTGTTATCAAGTTGTCCTTGATGATCAGAATCCTGTAGTCATTTTCCCTGTGGTCATAAACCAGCTGTATCCGATCTACTATATGTTAACCATTTATGATGCAACAGAAGTAGTCCCTGTTGCAAGAAGCAGTTAAAAGTGTGTCAGGTTTTCAAGAGCAGACTGGACAAAGTCCCAAGTAATCTGGTCTGATCTCATAACTGACCCGTCCTTTTGAGCAGAAGGTTGGACTGTATGGATTTTTGAGGCCCCTTTCAGCTTGACTTGTTCTGTGATCCTGCGCTATAAGTTAGAATTGCCAGCGTGGACGTGTTATGTCTGGAGTCTTGGACTCACCTTAGTGTCTGTGGTGATATCGGAAATGCTTAAGATTTTGCCCCAAAATATATTCATTCTGTGTAAGCAATGGAAAGGAATCATGAAAAGTATTTCTGCTCATGAAAAGCACTAGTTATTCTTGTTGCACCGTGCTGGGTGTGATCAAATCCTTATTAAGCATACGTTCATTTGTTAATGTAAGCTTTAAAGTATTAGCGATATGGAGAGTCCTTAAACACAGAGTCTAGGGAAATCTCGTTGCATGTAAGAACCTGCAAATATGCTTGAAGGAAGGAAAGCTGCTTGGGAAGCCACCTGCAAAGAGGAACTACTAAAGCTGAATCTGTTGCTTCTACAGAAAAGCTGAAGGGATGTGGAAGTAAATGGGGTTTGCTGTTGCTCTTCCCGTTATTAATAAGAGGAGAGGACACTTAGGAATATTAAATGTAGGGAATTTGTAGTGGTGAAAAAGATCCTGAAAGAGAATGAGAAAGAAAGCAGGACTCAGTAGCAAAAAAAAGTATATCAAGTGAAAGTTTTTGTTAAAAAAAACCACAAAAACCAAAAAGACTGAAGAGTGCTTGAGTGAGTGGATTGCTTCAGGCAATATTGAGCAGAAAACCTATTTGGTGAAAACCACCAAATCATTAACCGCATATCTTAAAATTTTTATGTCAGTAGCTAATCTTTTTAAAGAGTTTATCATGGCCAGACTTGGTTGTTGGTCCGTCCGAGTGTGTTTTGTGCTAACTTTTCTCATTGTCTCAGGGTTAACAAAACACATGCACTCTAATTGTTAGTTGATTTAGTAGAACAGGCTTAGGTGTGTTCATCCTTTCATTCTAAAGATGTGGCAGGACTAAATGCAGTCATAACAGAATCAGTTTGGAAACCACTAACTCGGGATTCTGGTTATAGGCCCAGAGTAACATCTAAAGAAAAGGTGATAACAGCAGATCATACCCTGGACACACGTGATGTGTTCTCTTTGTATCCTGGTTGCTTGCTTGAGTGAAAGCCCAGGCTATGGGGTCCAGTGCTCACTCACATCATCTTCATAAAACTATGCTGAGATGACAATCCTCAGAACTGGAGTAAATTAGTAGTAGTATTATTTTGTGATCTCCTTGTTTGCGGAATAATGAAGCCTTATTCTATTATTGAAGTTGTAGGGGTAATGACAAGCATTTACATTTCTGTAGTGATTTTCATTTAAGTATTTTATTTATTTTGACAGTCTCATCTTTCACGTAGAAGCATTTTATTACTTTTATAAAGCAAAATACCATTCTAAATTGCAGAAGGAGATAGCACTGTTTTGTCAGATTGTGAAGTTTTGAAAGACAGTATTACCTTTTCCAAAAGTTTAAGTTCTTAAGAATACTAACATCATATTTTTGTCAGCAAGAAGCACGCGTATTAGGACAGAGAGTCTGTTTACGTCTTTGCCTGTGCTTCAGGAAATTAACGTTATTACCAATCTAAAACTTCTACCATGATGGCATGCTTTGTTCAGGAGGAATTAACTGGGAAAAGTGAATGTGCAAAAATTTTGTGTCAATTAAAAAAATTTTCTTGCACCTAAATTTTAATTGCTGTCCTAAAGGAGCATCGTTGTCTTAACTGAGTGTAGTTGCTTTCTGAAATATCTAAAGCACAGAATTAGAGTTACTATTCTGTAACTGTATTTTCACAATTCTGGTAAGTGGTGATGATGTAATCTGTAGAAAGTGTACCCTTTTCCATTTTGTCAACTGTGCGACCATGTTCATTTTTTGGTTCAGAGCTAACTTTCTTTTAAATGGAAGTAAAATGTGTACTGTGTAACCCAGACAGAAAGGTTTTATCTTTTTCAGGACTAAATTATTCTACATCTAAAATTCAGAGCAGATATAAAAAATGTTAATTACAATGCAGAAACACTCACATTTGCGGAATTGTTTGGCAGTACACGTTTTCTAGTGTTTCTGTGTTTTAACATCTGATAGGCAATGTAGAATAATAAAACCCTGTCCTGTGTATTTTTTGCTCCCTTCTTTCTCTTCTGCCTATGGCAAAGCTAGCCTCCAAATATACTTAAATCTATTTAGTAACAAATCTGTGTTTATAATTTATAAAAATGCAGCATGTGAAATCCAGGCTTCGAGAGAGAGAGAGAAAATGCCCGTTTCGGATTTTGCTCTCCTGTTAGTGCAGAGGAACTGTGGCGTTTGCTTCGTTTTGCTAAAGTCTCTTTTACTATAATAAAGAAAGCTGTAGAAGTATGTAAGTTTTTTCTGTTAAATGCTAATGTTTGAAACCCAGACAGGTGCTTTCAGTGCCCATATGCCTTTCCTGCTTCCAGAAGTAGCAGGGTGTTGGGTCATGGCCGGGCTCCATCTGCCATACCTAGCAGTGCTGTGCAACTTAACATGGTCTGTTACGTGGACGTGACTTTTGGTAGGTGGTACTGAGCAGAGACAAAAGGAGGAGAGGTCTTGATGAAAACCCTTTGTAACTAACCAAAATGCATTTGTACAATTTGAACTTAGCAGAAGGGGAATAAGAAGAGTGTTTCGGTCAGTAATACCAACCAGCCAGGTAGCCCACACAGCTTGCAGAAGCAATTCCTCCAGATGCATATGTATGGAACTCCAGCATCAGTATTTCTTACAGGGAGTACGTGTCCAATTTTAAAAGCATTTGTTTTATTTTTAATGACCTAGTTTGGTTACTAGAACTGTACATTTTCCTTTTAAGTGACTTAAAAGAAATTAATTTTAAGTCAAGAATGTAATTCAATATTCTGAACACTTCTAATGAATATATTCTTACCCTTCCCTTTTGTCTTTGACTGCATGCATTTCCAGTTAAGATAATTAGCTAAGACATTTATGTTAAAAAGAATCCCAACTCCTGTATGTGCAGTTACAACTGGTTTGGAAAATTAAACCTTGTTTTGACCAGATTTCTTTTTCACGCCAACAGGCTGGTTCCTTTTTTCTTTGGAGTGGGAAGGGAAGAGAAAGGGTGTTTTAAATATGGTTGAGGAGACTACATCAGAAAATTCAAATGAAGGAAAAAAAGGATGATGAAGGGTAACTTGGATAATAAAATTAATGTCAAAAATGAGTGTTTTCTTCAATATGTCTCATTAGGACATAAAGTATTTCTTGCTTGGAACACTTCTTCTGTTTTCTCCAGTGTAGAGACGAGTCATGGCATATTTCTTCTCCCCTCCCACCCCTCGCTAAGTAGTGAATGTATGTGGAACAACATTCCTTACACTCATCCAAAAGATTTTGTTTGAATTATCTGAAGCTGGTTTGTTGTGGTTTTGCTGACAGTGGCTGGGATCCTTCAAGCTGATTTGGCATGCTGCAGTGGTGACTGTGTTGAGGAGTCAGAATTTTCGCAACACTTTTCCAGATAAACAGAAGACAAGGGACACTGAACGGCTCATCATTTCTTTGAAAGGCCTCTTCATTCTTGGGAGTGGTATACAGGCTCCAATTCCTTGGCTACAGCACAGAATTAAAAACTCAAGAACATAATAGCAAGACAGGAGAGAGTTTACGATGTCATGTGCTTTTTGATATTCTTTCGTACTGTAGGCATGAGCAACAGCTAGGGCATGTTCTGCAAAGCTGGAGACAGGAAGGACTTGTTTAGATCCTGGCCTTGGTGACTGAATAGTTGGATAAATGGTTCATTTCCCAATATTTTTAATTAAAGCCTGAGTACTTCAGTGTCTTGATATCAGTTGCTCCTGACAAATGCTGTACCCAAGATGGAGAAGGGAAGGTTATTAACCACCCAGCTGAAAATATCTCTTTACCCTCAATCAGAAAATACTTTTCCCAGGTTTGCCAGCTAATTAGATAACCTGCATGTTTTGTTAGAGGTGGTTGTTGGTTGGTTGGTGGTTTTTTCATTGAAACACCCCAGTATTTTTAAAAGAGTCCTTGGAAATCTCAAATGAAGGATGTTCACACAGTTTCTTGCAAAATACAATTTCTGACTGATTCAATTTAAAGTGTCTCTGTGGCAGCTGGCAGCACGGGTAGTAAAGAACAGGAAACAACGCACTGAATGTAAGTCCAAAGAGCCAGTGTTGTAGTGATTCCGCTCCTTGCAGACCGGCAGTGTTATCTGTGAGACTGAGGAGCAGCGAGGCTATTTTTTGGGAACAGAATGATCTTTGTGTGTGGAGCTGAAGAAACCAGATCCTAGTGGCGCAGCTGTGCTCCAAGCAGTTAAACTGTGGACACATTGTACACAGAGGAAAAGGCAAAGTTAGGGTCCTTTCAGAATTTTAGTCAGAGTGTGGGAGCTCACCTTTGAAGACTCAACCTCAGATTTATTTATTGATGTGTTTTTGCTGTTCCACAATTTCTTGGTTGTGTTAGAGTATTCTGGTATGAGGCAGAGTGTCTAACTTGCCAAAGATAGGATTTGTGTGCGAAGTCTGCCTGATGGTTGTTTTCTAATGGGAAATGTGTATTGTAAATAAAATTCCGATTGGTTTGTGCAATGTTAATTTAGTTCAAGAATTTTAATAGTTATGGATTTATATCTAACTTTGGCTCCTAGGTCTGTGTGGTCTTTCGTCCTGCACAGTTTTAGAAAAGTCTGAATCTTTTCTCTCCCACGTGCAGAAACATGAGTCAAAATTGTAAGAACTGCACTTCTAACTGATGAAAGCATTTGTCTCATAGATCACTTCAAAAATGGTTTTAAATGGTAACGTTTAGATGCTAGCAGAACTGAATAAAGAATTCACTCTCCCTATTAATTTCAACTACCTTGTATACGCTTCTCCACTTCTAAAATGAACAAGAATTTTTTAAATAACTTTGTAGTACTGGTTTCAAAGTACATGAATTGCTTTTGTAAATGGAATGTCTGGAATACAAGGGGGAAAATTCCGGAGAAGAACACAGATTTAGTTTTGCTTGAGAACAACAATGAATTTTGAAGCTGGGTTTTTTAATACTGTAATCTTTGAAACTTTTTTTTTCTCACAAAAGGTAGATATTAAGGAAAAGAGGTTGGCTTTTTGGCTTCTTTTTCAGGCTCCTAAGCAACTCAAATAAGTGTTTAAAAATTAAATTTTTGCATTTTATGAGCTTCCCTTTGTTGTGCTGCTTGTTTTCCCCAAGACAGTGCAAAATGTAATGGGGCCTTACAAAGACTAGGTTGGAATGCTGTTAATCCTGTTTTAATATAAGTTAAGTTGTTATTTCTATTACCATGCAGGTATCTTGGAGTATGAGTAATGCAGTCAGTTTAACTCCAGCTGTCATCTTAAACAAAAGAAGGGATGAATGTTTCCATTCTTATGTGCAAGGCTAATAGTACCCACAGGTGAGGTAGCACTTCCACAGGGAGGTTAATACAGTGGCAAACAGTGGTTGCAGATGCTGCACGTAGGAGCTGGTACTTGTGAGAAGATGAAGCTGTAACAAGCTAATTTCTTGTCTGTCAATGGCAGAAACGGATGGTATTCTTACCCAATACCCACAGTCACTCTGCAGCACGTTCATGTTACTTCTGTGCTGTGGTGAGCTGGTAAAATGTTAATATCTTAAAACGGTTTTGGCAGTCTAACATTGTCCATCAGTGAGCCCTGAGATTAGTTGGAGGAAGTTGATCCCGTTCCTTCACTGTAGTAATAAATACGGGCGTGTGATGCTTCATTTATGTATAACATACAAGGTATGTGCTACCTGATCTACTGAGGATGTACAGTGCTCTTCTAATTGTTTTTTTCAGTTTCTTTGTTTACTCACTGGGATGTAGTCTTTCTTACAAAATGCTGTCTTAAAAGTGAGAGGGCTCTTTTGCCTGGAATTTAAAAATCTTCGTGAAATAGCCATTGACAAAATTTTCACCTGGACATTTATTTTGTCACAAATTTAAGTAACTGAGAAATGTCTTAAATTGCTAGGGGTCTGAAGGGCCTTTCATCAGTACTTTGCTTTCAGGAATGAGACTGATAACTGTCTACTTTTTTAAAGGAAAGTATATAAAAATGTATAGCCAAGAAAACTCGTTTCTGCTTTATGCAGGTAAGGTGAAAAAAGAAACAGTTACTTTTTACTTTCAAAAAAAATAAACACCATTTTAAATGCTGTCAAATGAATGGGTCAGTATATGAGCTTTTTTCTTCGCTAATTTGATCAGTTTGTTGTCCCATTGGGCTGGGCTCTATGAATATTTAAGCAGAGGATGAGGGTGCGGGCAGCTCAGTGCTGCTGTGCAACGTGCCATGCAATCCAGCCTCTTCTGTGCTGAGCTTGAGCTCTGTGCCCAGCCTTGATTTCGCCTAAAGGTGTTCTCCACGTAGATGTATTCTTGCCTGTAGAATTAATATTACCTGACTGTTTCATTATTACTTAGGATGAGCTCCTACAAAAAATTGCTGATGCAAGGAGCCGCAGGAAGCGCTGTCTCGCAGACAGGGAGAGCAAATGCAGCATAAGGCTCTGGAATACAGAAAACCTGATGGAACTAAAGAACAAAGAAAGCTTTGTAGCAGAGCCTGAAGTAAACTGTAGAAAGGCATTAATAGGCTGCTTGTTTGGGCTTAAAATTACATATATTGATACAGGTCACTGTCTCAGATGAAAATTGAGAATTGTAATACATCTTTGGGCGTTTAAGTCTAATCGAAGATGATAGTAGTACTAAATAATGGTCCCTGCATGTTAAATTAAGAAATGTTGGTTTTGTGATGTAGAAGTCATCTCCCTTTTGCTTATACTTCAGCAGGAGAAGTTACGGGTCTGAGCTTTCTGTCTTGGACCATAAGAAAGTTGTAGTTATTGTTTCAGTATATGCATTGAGATGTTTTTCAATCAAATTCTTACCTAATACCCACAGTCACTTCACAGAACCCACAGTTCATGTGGAGTCTGCTGTCTCCATTGCAATGTTGCTGTGGAGCAATTGCTTTTTACAGCAATTGTATACGTCAAAGACAGCTGCGTATCCATGATCCTTTCTTCTTAACCATGTAACCTGTGAAATATGCTTTATGTAGTGGTTCACATGGTCATTCTCTCTCCCCCACCACCTTGATTTACTCGTCAGATTTGTCTTCTGAGAAGAGAAAGGGCCAAAGCAAAACCTAAAAATAATGGTGCTTGATTTGAGTAGGAACGGAAGAACTTTTTGCAGTAGCAAGCTGTGAATGATGTGGTTCCCAGAGCATTTAAAATATCTTCCTGCCTATATTATTGGTGTTATAAGGTCAGTCTACATGCAGTTAAAAAGCAAAACAAAACCAACACAAAACCAGTTTTATTATAAATTTTGCTGTGTTTTAGTCAGATTTCTTACATGTGGAAACCACTAATTCAAAGCTATATTGATAGCTTCACTAACTTTATCTAAATGTTAAAGATGTGAGAGTTTAACTACAATAAGAATGGCTGGATATTCTTTAGCATGCTCAATGTGCGTGGGAACTGTTGGGGAGTAGAGGAAAGGGATTGTTTCACTTATTATTTTTCTTACTCAACTAGAAACTAGAATCGTTTTCAGATGTTCTACAATTTCATGAAGAATAAACTAGCCTTAGTGGAAGTCTCACTGTAGGTGGTAAACTATAAAAATCACTTATCCTGAAGAAAGAGGGTTTTTGCTTCTGCTGCTTTTTCCCCACACATGCACTTAGGAATTCAGTGTCATTTGAAAGTCGTCTTGGGTCAGAAGAAAAGTATTAAGGAATCAGAATTAATGGTTTCGGTGCAGGAGGCTATGCAGGAGAAACTAATTCAGAATTTAGGATGGCTTTCCTTAGAAATGTGAAGAAAGCAAAACTTTACTCTTAGGTGGTGGGTGAGGACAGCTCTTCAAAATTTTAAACAGGATAATGTGTGTGTACCCAATTTGTGTTAGGAGTTCACGGTAAGCCTTCTTTGGTTTTGGACCCTGTATGCTCTCAGCTCCACATAAAATTCCTATTTATCCTTGCATTATATGCATTTGTTTGTGCTATTATCATTGGCAATGCCCTCGCTGCTTTATTTTCTTCTTTCCCGCTGCATGCTTGTGTATTTTACAGTACTGTTTGTTCAGTCTCGTTTTAGGACTCTTTTTTCATGACAATATGATGAAAGCATTTCATTTCTGTTTTTACAGAAATTTAATCCTTGCTTTGGCTTCATAGCTGTTTATCTATCTAGTGATTGTAGCTTTTTGTATCTGCTTTTAAAATTAGATGATGAGGTGTTCAGGGGAAGAAACCAAACATCTTTTCTAGGTTGTAAAGTGCCTAGCTAAAGACCCCATATATGAATATTTATGGACAAATGCTTGCGTGGTGTGCTAGGTGAAGAATGCATAGATAAAATAAAATACATGCAGTTTCAGTTTACTGAACAGCATGATGAACTAGAAATTTATCTTTCAGAATATGAGCTTAAGGTGAATAGATCTGAAATGCATTTTGAACCAGGGCAAGATCTTAAATGAATTTATCAAAAGGTATGGATTTTCTAGTGTTTGGATTTTTTTATTTTTCACAAACAAGGCTCAAGAGAAGATGATGGTAAGGGCAGAATCTGTTGTTTGGTACAGGTTTTGTCAAGGAAAATGGAAGTTACATGGTTTAGCTGACCAGAAAATGTCTGTATTTTTTGTATTTATGGCTTTAGCTCAAGCATTAAAAACTAACTGTGCACTGCAAAATAAAGAAGTGTTAAAGGTTGGTTTTGTGCGTGCCAGTTACAGTCTAGTGCCTTGGCTTTATAGTATCTTTTCTGAAGGCTGAGAGGGAAAATAGCTGGTTTGCTGGGTTTTTTTTTAAGATCATCTTGAGCCTCAATTAGGGTAGTTACGGTAGAGTGTAATCTGCTGCATCTGGCTGTTCCCACATGTGAATTTAAAGACTGGAACTGTGCTCAGTGAGTCAGAGGAGAGCATCCCTAGAAGAGAGGAGCTGCTCTGACGGCAAGGCAGGGGGCTAAACCAGACTGACAAGATAACAGCGACTTTCTCAATCTGATGGCATTGCTTGTAATGTTATCTGGGTGAACATCTCCAGGAGAAGCTGTAACACATCCCTGGGTTGCGGGCGAGTAGGTTATTTGTAAGCTGTGGGTATCGGAACAGCTGACTCCTCACCATGCCAAACAGGATTAAACAGATTGACACTCTGGGATCGCTTCACTCAGTAAATCCTACCTGCTGCGGCAACGGGCAGCCGAGTGCCTGTAAATACTGGATCCTGGATTTAGGTACAAATATGTGCAATAGAGATAGTGGGCTGGGAGGAGGAAGGTTGGTTGGTTGGGGAATGTTTTCAAATCATAGGAGTTTAGTAGGATGCTTTCTCTGCTCCTTTTCTCTCTGCCTCTAATCTCCCCTCCCTCTGACCCTAGTCAGAAAATGCAGAGTATAACAGAAAGGACCTGTATAGCAAACAGAGCAGTTACGGAATGAATCTGCTCTGTAAACTACTGGGATGTTGTACAGTAAGCTCTTTCAGAAAAAGCATGTGAAATGCATGTGCTACTTTGTTTTTTTTTTTTCTTAGTTGAAGTGTGGAAATGAGAAATGGTAACTATTGCTCTGTGAAATGTTATTAATGGTAGTAATTTGTTTTAAGAGCTTAGCAGAAATTTTCTTAGAATGTTGCTGCTAAACCAAAAAATCATAGGTTATTTAATATCTCTTGCTTACTTCTGTTAAATTATTGTTGAGAAGTAATGTTTTTGGGAATAGAGCTTGAAAAGAAAGGGTGGCTGGGAAATAAATTGGTATGTGTGAAATTTATTTAGACACCTCGTTGATTCTGAAATGTAATATGGAGGAAAGCCATGCTCTTTCAGTCTCAACTGGAGAAGCACAGAGGTTAGGGTAGGGATGTTCACGTTAAACTGTTGTTGGGTCTTCTCCTCCTCTTCCCTTGTAATTTTAACAGGAAACAATATTTGTCCTTGGCATTTGGGCTGTTGCTGCAGAACAAGTTTGATTCTCATACGTAATGGTCTGAAATGTCTGCAGGACAAAACAGTGCTAACCTTCAGGGTCTGGAGCTGATGCAGCTGTTGGGATGCTTCGTTTGCAGATGCAAGCTGTTTGCAGCTAGGTTCAAGTCTTACATACCGGTTGCTGTATGCTGTGTGCATATACTTAAAATAAGCAGCAAAAGACAAGTTACAATCTTATGTCATTTGTTAGTATCCAATCTGCTGTAATGGATGGCCTGAGAAGAGAGGTAGGATGGTAGAAGTGTTGCAAACATGAAATCAAGGATGTAATGGAAAGTAACCTTATAGGGGACATCTGAAGATAGGGTCGCATGTCAGTGGGATGGTATTAACTCTCAGTAGTTCCTCAAAAGATAACGGAGCATCAGAGTACCAGCCAGAGGCAGTTAATGTTAGCAGGCTATCATCTCTGATCCCAGCAATAGAGCTCTGTTCTCGGAAAGCTGCTCTGTAGCCCCCAGAGCTGCGCAATCACTTCCTAAAACAACAATTATTCCAGTTTTTAGAAGTAAACAAGTACAGAGTATCTTGGAGAGAGGTGGAGATGAAAGGAGTCAATTACAAATAATAATTGATAGGCAGAATGCTTTGCAGTAAAATATTTTACAGCAAGTGCTCACCCAGAGCTGTGACTACTAGTCGGCTGGAGGTCTGTTCATGGCACAGCAAGAGTCTTTTTGCCTCTCTGTTGCGTTGCATTCTCCTGTCTTTGCTGAAAATTCGCTTCATTTCTGAACCTCTTGTTGCTGCAGTGGTTAGTCAGGCTTCCAAAGAATTTTTAGAAAACATTTTATAAAGTGCTGGGTGTGGTCAATCCCGAACAGTGAGATGCTTTCCATTATTACCATAAATTAAGATCATAGACATGTACGAAGTCTTGTTTGGCAAACATACATGATTTCGCCAACATTCTTCATTGTTCTTTTTCTGTTTCTTAAAAACAGATGTCCATGTGTACAGACCATGTTGTAAGGAGGCTCAATAGCCTTTCATAATAGGGGAGCAAAGCTTACTTGCATGCCCCAGTATAACTGTAGCTATGTCATCTTTTGAACTGGAAAGAGTAAAAATTGTGTCTGTAGCGTTTCTGGCCACTGCAAACTTAAAACTGGCAATTTGGGATTTAGGCTGACTATTCAGAATGTACTCTAGTGCATGATTTTATTCATAGAAGACTTGAACTGAGGCTTCAACTTTGCTTAAAGAATTTTTAAGAAATTAAAGTTTGGTTTATTCTTCACTAAAATGTTAGAGTACATGTGTAATTTATAATGATGTACTCCTGTTAAACGATCTGAGTTTTTTCCCCGCTTATTCACGAAGTCTGAAGGAGGAAAAATGCATTTGGATTTAGGGAGAAAGAGAATAATAGGGCTTTGCGTAATGAATTGGCAAGAAACTACTGAAATTAATAAATAAGTATTGTATTTTTGCCTTTATCTGACATCAGTTGGGGAAAGCAGCGGTGATGGTAGGAGGAAACCAATTCTCATGGTATTTCCACCCATTCCTCTAACTTAAAAATGCTCTGCATTTGAGACAAGTGTGGATAAATATCAAAGTTGTTTATGGTTATCTGGCTGGAGAGAGTCTTGAGTAGTTTCAGTCTGGAACTGAATATTGGAAATAATAACATCTTTTTTCAGTTACCTTATGAGCTAGAAGAAACAATAGGATGTATGTGTTTCAGTCCCTAAGTGGATCATGTAAGTCTATATTTCACTTGGGAAATTTGAGAGGCAAATCTTATGGATAAAATCCAGGGAATAAATCTACAAAACCAAAATTTATTCTGAAGTTATTAACCATCTGGCGGCTGGGTTTTGGAGGAGGAAAGTTGGTTGTAGGAGTAGAGAGAATTCTCATTTGGCTTTGAAGAAATACATTTATTATATGTGCAATAGATTGCTTAAAAGAATGTATATGAATCAAACTAGCTTCTTTTTCCTCTTTCATAACATTTTATGGTATATCAAGCCTCAGAAATAATTCATCCATAAAACAGGATGCTTTTACTATAGAGTAATTGTTAGCAAATGGTGTCCAAGAGAGGATAAGAGGTCTCTGAGGACCGGACTCGGAGGATGCAGTGGGAGAGTCCAGTATTACTAATGGGTTGGTGTAATTCTTGGCGTAGATCCACCTCTACGCTTTGAAAGTCTATTCTTTTAAAATACAGATGGAAGCTGTTAAGTATGTGCTGTGTGTGCTTTTCCATCTCCATGAAGAGCATGCAACAAAAATCCTCCTGAAACTGAGCTCATGTATCAGCTATATAGTTACATATGAGAAGGCACTACTTTCCTGACCTCTGTGTCCTTCCCCGCTGTTGTTGCAACATGGCTTTTTCGAATCCTTAGGCTGCAGGACTTGCAAGAGAGTTAGCTGAAGGTGCAGTAAAAACTGAACTACGTGTCAGGTACTGCCAGCTTATTTACCCTGTGCTTGCACATGTCATCCAGCTGTTTCTCTTGCGTCAACACTAGCAATCATGCAGACAGCCAGACCAGGGAGTTGATCCGGCAGAAAATGCTATGCCCCTCCCTCCCACCCCCAAAAATAAAAGTTTTCAGGTATAGGAGCTTATGCAAGACAGATACTGGTGTCCTTCCATAACTGCCATCCCTATTCATGAACCTGAAGATTTAAAGCTCAGGTTTTTTGCTCTAAGTGAGCTGGTAAGATCCACGGTTATCCATAGTTTCATCTGAACTACTCCTAATTTTTGTCTCCTGTAATTCAGGTGTATCTTTTCAGTCACTTGAAAATGCCATATTTTCATTTATTTAGCTGAAAATCTGATGCACGCAGTTTTGTGTCATGGTCAAAAATCTGTATTGAATTGATGGGCTTAAACTGAGCAAAGCAGAACTGCCCCAGCTCATATTTCAATTTAATTTGCCTCTTGCTATGTTATAGCTCTATTTTAAACAAATTACTACAGTGAGGTAGCAGCATAAGAATGAAATATCACCTTACATAATGAAAGTTTCCTTTAAGTGTTCATTGCGAGGCTAGTAATGAACAATGTGTTCATAACCTGCCTTTGAACGTGGCTACAAGCAGCTGTAACAAACCATTGAATTCACTCATCAAGGCTTGCGCTGACTCTCTCGCCTTTAGTGGAGGTAATGAGAAGAACGGAATGGAGGTGGTGCAAGTATATTCCATTCTGCTTTGAAAAGACAACATCAGTAATCTAACAGTCCTTTCCCTATAAGGTTTGGTTTTCCTCACAGAGAATAGTAAAGTATGTTTATTAAACCATGTATATTTTTTTTTGTTTCCTTGCATTTGAGCACAGGATTGGACACCTCTAGTCAATCTTCTTGAATGAGTGGTTACAAAAACCAGCCCAACATATCCAACTAAATGGGGTAGTTTGCTCTACGAAGAGGGCTGCATAGAGATCCACTGTTTAGATGCATGGTATGAAGTGCTGGGGACTTTGTGCAACCAAGGTTTTTTCAATAGAAAAAGGAATACAAGCTAGTTAAATTCCTTATCTTGTTTCCTCCACATAACTTATTTTTCCCCTAAATTTAGGCTTACAGTTGAGTCTGTAACTTATAAAGGGTGATTTACTGTAACAGTATTGTTGTGTAGAAGTTATTATTGATACCAGTCTCCCCACTACCTCCCCCCGCTTTGTATCTAATTAAAGCAAGTAATAAGAATTCTAGTTTATTGCCTTTCAAAAGAAGTGTGTTTGCTCTTTTTCTTTCCCTTTTTGATTCCTACTTCCAAACCCATTTTGGACAGCTCTGCCATGATCCTATCACATCATTTTCCTGTGGCCTCTTAGGTAATATTAGATGGATGGGAGCTGAGGAATGATTTGAGGAATTGAGATTTAGATGACTGAGTGGACAAGGCAGTTCATGACATCACCTTCCTCCTGAGCCTTTATTGGGAATAATTGAAGGAAATAAAAATAACAGAAAAGTTGCATAGCAAAATAGAGGGGTTTTTTGGTGTGTGATGTGGGCTTGATCACGCCAAAGAAAATTCAGCAGTGCATATGTTATTCCTGAAGAGACTGTAATCAAGTTAACAAACATGGCAATGATGGATTCAATTTTTAGTATTCAGTGTATTTTAATTGCACATTGAGATAAAATGTCACATCTTCCATTAATTTATAGTTAGCTTGTTTTAAAATATGCCTATATTAAGGAGTTATCTTTCCCCTTTTAACTCAATCTTTATTAATTGACAAAGTTGTGGAGGACTATCTTCCCCTTTACTAATCCCTTAAAATACTTCATCCTGAAAAGGCATCTGTACAGAAGTTTGCCATTATGACTTTCAATAGCTGTCTTCTAGTCAACCTTGACTGTGAGTCTGTTTTAAAAAAAATTGCATTTCCAGTGTGACTGACCTTTATTAAAATCATGTGTGCTCTCATTGCATTGCTCAGGTTACATTTCCATCTGACGACAAGAAGTTTAAAACCAGTTCAGTTTCCAATCACTGTCATCTAAGACTGCTCTTGATAATGTAGTTATTGAGGTGGGACTGAACTTGGAGGAAGTTGTCTGTCATCACCTACAGTCATCTAGTTATGCAGTGGGGAGGCTGATAGCAGTGGCATGGCTGCAAGGGCTTGCCTCTGCTCATTAATACTCCAGGTAGTGTGTGCACTGAATAGTTCAACGTTTTACGATGCAAAGCAATGTTAGTACAATTAGTTTCTATCACTATCTCTAATATCAATTAGTTGGATAAGAAGGAAACATCTTTTTTATACAGGAATTTTGGAAGACCAATTTTTGTCACTGTTTTAGCCGTTGCATCTTCCCTCCCAATTCCTTTAATTACTTTCTCGATTTATTTTTTGAGGGTCATAGCAGTATAACATTTGGAAAGAGAAAATGACCAAAGTTATTGTATAGCCCCAAAGCTAAACAATATGAGTATATTATTATTAAGGTTATGGCAGAGTTCCTAACTTGAGATTGATGTGTTTGTACAGCTGTTGCTAAAGCTGTGGCTCCAAACAATCACTAGTTGTTCTAATGAACTCTTCTGTTTTGAATCAAGAGGATGGGGGAAAAGAAAAAGACTGTTAAAATTGCTGTTGGATTAGTATGTGTATTTAGGTTAACGTGTAGCTGCAGTAGGTGAAGAGAAGAGGAAACAAGTATTTTTTTAGTACAAGTAGTCTAATAACTTGGGGGTTTTAAAGAAATAAAATTTGATAAAGTCATTTCTTTTGTATCATTTGTTCTTGTAACTCAATACTAGCACTGTGTACTGTCTCTTTATATTTATGAACTTTACTAATACCCTTGAAGATATGCTTAGCAATTATTAGTAGTATCTACCCTTTGTGTTTCAAAGTATGTTTATTGACTCTTGTCATATATTCTCTCAGTTTTACTAGAGAATTTTTGGAGGTTTTCTCATGTGTTGGAAATTTTTAAGGTGTTTGGAAAAGAGAGAGAATAAAATACATCTACTTTCATCCTCTCCTAGAGGCCGCTCATTTGTAAATATATGGCAGAGGTTATACTTGCTCGAATTTTTTCAAACTTCTGGACAAAAGAAAATAACGTTAACTCAGCACTTTATGCTGATTGTATGTATGATTGGTTTTTGTCTTCATAATTGTGAAGTTTGTTGTTATCACTTACATAAGGGTGATGAAAGCTAATTTCCTTTCTGTCCGTGTGTATATTCTCAATTTCAAAAGTGCACCAGTAGAACTGTGCATCCCCTATTTCCTTTTGAGATCATCAGACTTGCTCGAACTTGCTTGCAATAACCTAGTTAATATGCAGCCTTTCTGTTGGAGTAGTGGAGGATGTTTTAAAATCTGCATGAGAAATTCCTTCCATTGGGATGCTCTACGTTGCTGAGCTTTTGCACAGGGAAGCATGAAATGTGTTGCTTTAAATAACGTCTGCGATTGTGATTCTTCCTAATGCAATTTCTGCAGACTTGCTTCTCTCCCTTCCTTCCCCCACATCTTTCTCTGCTTTCAGTAGAGCTGAGGACTTGCTGAATGCATCTTTTTTTCCCTTTGGTTGGCTGTTCTGTTATCTATATTGATATGGATGTTTTTGTTTCATATCTGTTCATATCTTCCTCTTCTGGACCGATGCACACACCGTATCAGTTATACTGCTGCGCTGCTTCAGAGCTGTATTTCTAGGAGTGGTGTTTATTTTTATCCATTTCCTAGGGAAAAAATTATTTTGCAGCAAAAATTAAAGTAGCAGATGATAAAACCCTACAGCTCAGTAACAGATGGATGAAAATGGATTGTGCAGTTGCCTCAACTAAAATCTGAAACTGCTTATCACAAATCTTGTGTCAATAGTGGTTCCCATTTGTAGTATGTAACGTACAGCTCTCCACCAAGACCAGAGCCACATCTTTGCTGCTAACATCATGCAGCATGGCTCTTCAAAAGTAGGTTGCACACAGCATGCAAGAGATAAATAGCTTGTCAACAGTCAGCAAAACTCTCTGTCTAGTGTCTTAAGTGCCAGCACTGCCTACAAGGCCCAGGCGCAAAGCTGCCTTCACTCTTTTCCTTCTTTGGCTCAGACCTCGCTTCTCCCCACCAGCTAGTTGCTTGGTTTTGTGAAAGGCGGGGAGTGCTGTAACTTGGAGCGGTTGGAAGGAAGCTAATGCTGCCAGCTCCCACTGCTTCAGGAGCTGTGTTGTGCCCTCAACCAGCTTCTTGTGCCGAGATCTTAAACTAACGAGCAGCAGCAGTAGTGGGGAGCAGGCTAGAGGCGAGGGGTTACATGCAGCTCTTGTACAACTCGACCTGGCGTGGAGGCAATGGCCCTGGGCCTGGAACACAGTCGTTCCTGGCGTTCACCGCTCCTGTTGCATCCGGAGGAGTGGATGGGCCATGCCTTCATCTGATCTTCTACTTCGGTCATCCTAAAGTAGTTGGATATTGCTGATGCTAGGCATCTGGCAAAAATAGCATATAAAGAAGACTTTTAAAAATAGACATGACTCTATAAAGCTCCAGAACGCACACACACTTTGAAAATGGGTGATGTAGTTGAATCTTTGTGAAACATCTCAGTGAGAAATTGATCTTAAAAACGACTGTATTTAATGGGAAACAGGGAAATTACGTTGATGCTGTGGGAAAACTTGCTTTCCATTGTAGAAAAGCAGTATTTCTCTTATTTTCTTTCTCTGTTTGCACTGAAGAACTTTCACAACTATTTAAAGAAACGTGTCACCTTAATATTCTTAATTACATGGTATGTGTCAGCCCCTGTGAGGAAGTTAACTGTATGTCAGTGAAAATCTTCCCTATTGTAGCTCTGCAGAGCAAATGATGTTATGTGTTCCTTCATGGTGATGTAAAATGATGTCACATATCGGGAGGCACAGGTGAAGTACAAGGGATAACTAACCAACTGATGGCCCCAGCTGGCCCAGAGAAACTCACTAGAGATGGTGCATGAAAAAGAGAAAACTTTGCCTGAAAATTAGAACATGGGCTTCTCTTGATTAGCTCTTACGTAAAAGCATGCAAGCCCCTGTGCAAGTAGTGGTTAGAAATACATCCCCCCTTCCAGGGGGAGATAATAATATTAAAATGATCAGGGCACTTGCTTTGATCTGTATAGAGATAAGAGAGGCTGGCTGAGTGCACCGACATAGAGTGAGAACTTGACTGAGAAACAGTGCTAAATGACATCAATCTGTCCTTGGCATGCCCTGCCAGGCACGTGGATGTAGCTGTCTTTGACCACCTGTTTGCTCAGATTTAAAAGAGTGGAGTTGAGATCAAGACGTTGCCTGTTAAAATATAAGCTGCATGCAGGGAAGCTGAGATTTAATCTATTAAAAGCTTGTGGTTTTCACAAACTGTGAAACTAAACTTCAGCAATGTGAGTAACTTTTAATACTTCCTACTTGTGACACAAAATATATTTCTCTCCAGAAATAGGAGTGCATAACAGCTTATTGCAAAGAATGAAATGCCCCACAAAGTCCACTCTCCCCTTCTGTAGTGCTGCCTTGCGCTTGTAGTAATAGACAAGATTTAGGTTTGGGGTTTTGTATCCCTGTGGTCTGAATTCCAGGGAGCACAAACAGAACTACTTCTGTCAACCTGGGAAAGTTTTTTCTGGCACAATATCATGCCTTCTTCCTGTTTAAAAAAAAAAAGGCGGGGGGAGAGCAAGTGTGGATGCAAAACTGTCCAGCCGTTGTAAGAGGAGGATTTTTTTTCCCTTCTAAATTTTGTTGGTGTTTAGCTCCTAGATAGCAGTTGATGTGTTTACAGCTCTCCCTGTGTGCGAGTTATAATGCATTTGAAATTATTTAAAAGTTTAAATGTAAAACCTTGATTTTACATTTACATGGTAGGAAGGCAGGAGAGGATATTAAGAAAAAAAAAGATAAAATAGTAATAACAAAAGTGTATTAAACCCTTCAGGCATATGCCACTAATTTTCTAACTCAAATGAACAGTATATTCTTTTTGTCCTTAATCAGAGATTTTCTTCATTCCTTTCTCTAGTGCTGTTGCAAATATGTCTGTTGGATGACTTTTCCCAATTTCAGAAAGACCTTTGGAAGTATTAAGATGACAGTGTCTGTCTTGGGGGTAGGGTTGTTTTTTTATTTTTTTTACTTGCAGACATGCTTGTGGCGCAGCTTAGTATCTCATTAAGAGAAGCTGAAGAGTATCTAGCCTCAAGCTTAGAATTCCAGTCTATCTGATATTAACACAATCAGCTTTTGATGACTTGGAAGATTTAATTATTGAATACATTTATATCCAAGTGCTCTGGACTAGTGTCTGTATACTGATACAGATAACTCATTTATCAAGGAAGATATACTAAGGAGTTGAACTCTTTGTCTATTCACACACTGAAAATATTACAAATTGTTATTTCAGCATAGCGTGTAACTTGAAATAAAAGGCAGGAAAGGTTTGCTGACCAGAGATGAAGAGTGAGTGTGTTTGTTCCACTCCAAACACAAATGTGATTGAAGGATTTTCTTTTATGTACTGAGTACTAGTTTTCTGCATTTTTGTGAATTTTTTTAAGAAACTAGTTTCATCTCTAGATCATAAGTGAAACTCATGCTTCCCAAAGGGCATGGTGGAAATTCCCCATTTGCAACCCTGATAAAGCTCAAGCTGCATTGTCTTTAAATGGTAACTGCTTTTATGGTGGCTTGTTAAAGTTGAAACACATCTAATGCCTTTTGATGTATATTCCTGTATTGGTTTACAAAAAATACGCAGTGAGGGTAGCCTAAGGAGGATACCCAGCAGGAGAGAAATAAAATTCCTGATAGGTACGAAAGTATCCGAATGGTCTTGTACATGGCAGATTGATAGCCTCTTACTTCAAAAGCAGTTCCCAGGCAGAAACTGTGCATGTGTGTGTCCACGAATAAAATAAACTTTGCACTCTTTTTTCAAGCTTTCCCCATCTCATCTAATAACAAATGATGACTGTGTACACGGGCGGGGTTTTATGGGCTTTTGTCATTAGATGCTTGTAAACTATTTTTGCTTCCTCTGATGGTACATTGACTTGGCTCAGATTGGGGCATGTGTGTTTGTAAGGTAGATGCAGGCTTGCGAGATCACTGAACTCTAGCTGTTTCCAATTTACATACTAGACTTGCAAGTGCATCAGTGTGGATCATGCTCTCGGGGGTTTGAACCAACAAGCAGCTTTCATCCCCAGATATTTGTAACGTACCTGTGTCAAATCTTACGGATCAGCTGGTTAATTGCCCTCTGTGATGGGTTTTGTGGGCTTTCTGGTCCTTAAAGTCTGTGGTGGATGGCAGGTCTGCAGTGGCAGTTTGACAAGCCAGTTGGGGTTACTAGGTTTGCTTTGCTCCTTTTTTCACTCCTTGCCCCATCCCTGTTTCATAGTCCAGAGATGGTAAAATGCTGCAAAACTGAAAATAAAAACGTTTTGGGATTAGAGATGTAGAGCAGGCACCAAACAGGCTCAGTTTGATTCCCTAGGTTAGGAAGTCAGGTTTTTGTAGCCCCTTGCTCTCCTTGTAAATACTAAAACTCTAAAAACAGCAATATGGAAATAGTTAATATGAAGCAGAGTATTTCCAAGTCATCAACTAGCTTAACATGGCTGATTTATTTTTTAGGGGAAAAAAACAGTTTATTAATCACAGATGTGCATGTTTCTAGTGTTAAGAAAGCTGGGACTAGAATGAGAATTCCCATTTCCCTTCCAGTTTCAAAAATTTGCTTGTTCGTTGGAGGTAACTTTATCTTCTGGTTTGAGGGGGTCAGAACCCATGCTGCCTGCCCTTTTTCTTTAGCTTCAAAAATATATGTATGGACTCTCAGTGAACTCTCTGACCTTACCACCAGAGCAACATACCTGGTTTTTACTTTGAGAGAAATGGCAGTTAAATGCCTTCTTTTCTTATTGTGGCTATGAATTATAAAACAAAGCCCATCCATTAGGTTTTTTAAAATACTTCATTGAGTTACAAAGCTGTCTCTACTTGAACAAATAGTTATTTTATTAAATTTGATGGTTTCTTGTTGGATTGGTGTTGCTGTGTGTGATCGTTAGATGTGTGTTGCTTTTTTTCTCTCCAAGATGGCCATCTGTTGCATTTGTCCTTTTCTAAAAGGGAATCTGACACTCACTAGAAAGTTTACTGTACTTGAAACACAGTTGGGGTTAGCATACCCCAAATTTATTCCATCTGTTTTAGTTTTCAAAGTCCATGTTGTTCGTGGTTCAATTTTGAATACTCCTTTTTCCTCTTAGCATGTTTAGCGATAAAATATTCTTGAGCAACCATAGAAAACCAATTTGCTATGTAGTCATAAAGGAAACAAAGCCAATTTAGTGTAAACATTCCCAAGCATGGTAATCAATCAAACCAAGTCTGTATCCCTAACTGTATAGATAGAAGTAGTATATAGTGATGGGGCCGGGGGAGATTGGACATACCCGTGTGGCTGTTCTCACAGTGAAGGTGAAAGGTGTTTCCGTGCTCTTGAAAATGCCTGTATTGGATATTGATGCTCCCTAATGTTTGGATCTGGCAATGCCTCTACTTAAATATATGAACTTGAGCACCTAGTTTTTTTCATGACTGTGCTCTACTGTTGTAACTGGTCTCCTGAGGAAGTGGATGGGAGTAAGAATTGGAGAATCTGGACTCCTGTCAGCTGAGATGGGATGGGAAAGTTAACAATAAAGGGTCTCACTGGGAAAATGCTGGCATGGAATATTTGTAGTGAGTATTAACATTGACCTATGAGGCTGTAGGGATGTTTTCTGCAAATTTAAGGAGTGAAAAATCAACTCTGATCTCTGAAGAGGCTAGTGGGTTGGTATTCCGTTCAGGTTAACACTGGTGATGTTAAACCTCTCTTTTTTTTTTTAATGCCTTTTTAAATAAAATTTGATATTTAAGCTGAAGCGTTTATGGCAATACAGGTGGTTTTATTCATTTTAAGCTTTTCCTTCTTCCCCAGTGCTTTCATGCTTTAAAGAGCAAAGTGGAACAGTGCTATCATTTTGGTGTACTATTTACACTTTGTCCACTTTTATGATTCCCTGAAGCCCTAATAATACTACAATAAGTACTTCATATTAAATCATGCAGAAGAGAAGATGAGAAGCAGTTACATGCTGCATGCCAAATGAAAACTAATGCTGTGTGGGAGGATATGGCTAAAGTATGTGCTGTGAAACATGTCTGGCTAACAATGTTTTGTCTCTTAGATCCTCTCTGCTTCAGTGGAGTGTACCTATTTCTTCCTGCTCTCTTCCCTCCTTCTGCCCACAAACTCTTGGCCGACTTGGGTTAAGAGTAGGAGTGGTACAGCAAAAGTGCAGTCAGACGTCTCCCTCAGTTTCAGGGGCTCTGCATTGTACTATTTGGTTTTACAAGAAATTTGGTAGTTGATAAGTGTTGATTGTCAAAAGGATGGGTGAGAATTTGGGGAGGTGGAGCACAGGTTTTATAAAAAGAAAAATGGGTTTATTAACTGCAGGCTTAGGGATAGGCATGTTGTTGTAAAAGTAAGTCTTACGCAATCAGTTACTACACCACCACTGCCTTTTTCTTAGAAAGGAGGAATTGTAAAGGAAAGAAATGCAACAGATACAAAAATACAAAACAGTACGTGGTGAACTTCTGAGAAGGCTTAATTGCCTTTTTTTTTATAAACAAATGAATATGCTCAATTTTTTTTTTTTGGTATGGCAGGAACTTGTATAAACCGTTATTGGGACAAAAAATATATACAAATGAAAAAAAAACTTGGCTGAGTGATTATAACATCTTGAAGCTTGGGAATCTTGAAAACAAAGCATTTAGATTGTGCTTTAACTAGTTGGTGCAAGAACATCAGCACTGTTTTCTCCTCTTCTGTGTTCCACTAGCAGAGTGGCAGAAGGTTATTTATTGATATACCCATCAGCTGACGTTTGCTATGATTTCTGAAACAAGGTATCTGATAAAAATTAAAAGATGCATGATACAATAAAGGTAGAGTTGAGTTTGGTGAAAGAGAAGTCAAACTAACTTCTTACAGAGTTTTAATAGGAGATTGTTTGGATTCCTGTGGAGAGCTTGCAGATGGTTGGAAGTTTTGTTTGGAATTTTTTTAATAAGCAGACCACTTTTTTTTTTAAATAAAGTAAAAAATCTGTCATGATGTGAATGCTGATGGCTAGTAGGCTTGCTTTTCTTACATATGTGCTGAGGACCCTTAAGCAGTAATCCAGGGGCCTTGAGGGATACTCAGATTGCAAGTTGAAAACCATTGTTAGAGATAATTAATTTCTTCCTTATGTTTCCTCCTTCAGCAAGAAAATAATGTGGTAATTCCGTAGCACTGCTGTCCCAAGATTTAGAGACAAAACCGAATAAGCATCTGCTTTTTGGTAGTACCCATTACTTAAAGCCTTGAAACCAGGTTAATGGCATAATAGGAAGTCTCCTTACCCTTGTGCAGCACAGCTACAGCTGTGGCTAGAAGATAATTCTGTAGTTGAATCCTGATTCTGGGTGACTTGCTTTAAAGTGTTAGCAACTAGCTTGTTGGACTGCAAGTAGCTTTATAAAGTTTATCTTCTGCTTTATGGAAACATGATGAAAGTGGTGGTTAATAGCAATTACTCTGTATGTGTTCATACAGTGTAAGCTACAGGTGTTCTTATCATCAAAGCTGATGCATCTTAATGGTCACATGCCATTTAAGTTTTATTAACATAGAGAAAAATCTTGACAAACAGCCTGATAGATGACGATTTTTGATTCCAAGGAAGGGATGCCCTTTTTGGAACAGCTTGAACAGTGAAGGAAAAATAAAAAGTCCTAACTATATTCGCATTTTACGTCTCTTTCCCCATCTCAGTTCAAAGCCATAATTTGCACTTAATACTCTGTGGAAACAGCAGGCTCACATACTTGTGTGTAGATCCAAGGCATTTGGGTGTTTACAATGAAGTGTCTTGCCACATCAGTGTGACCATATTATGCTACAAAATTCAAAATACCTCTCGTCAGACTGGCAATATGCCTTTTACGGAAAAGCTGCCAGAAGAGGTGACCTGAACATCTGTGTCAAGCTTCAAGAAGGAACACAAGTGCTGCATTTAATTCCCAGCAGTAGAAACAGTCAACAAAACATTAATGTCATCCTTACATAAACTATCTCTTTACAAAAGTGCACACACAGGGAAAAAAACATATTTGACAACTTAGGAGAGTCTTGTGAATACCCTAGTGGCAGATAATATTCATAGGAGTGGTGTTACAAGAATGTGTCCAGAAAAAAAGTATGTTTTTAGGAAAAGAGAATTGCTGGGGAAAAAAAGCATTGTGCTGCACAGGGAAAAAAGCAACCGTCTCACGATAGCTAACCAGTGGGTGTTTATCATAAGCACACAGTCCAGTTCCAGTGACAGGAGCCTCGGTGGGAAAGTAGTATTGACCTCATGTACATATAGCTATGGCTTGAGAAAAGTGTACTTTCGCTTGACTACAGAACTTCAGGCATTGTCATGCTGAGAAATACTGCTGATCCTGATATTTGAGCAAATGGCCTTTTAAACATAGATATTCTGTGCCGTTTTAAAAAAAAAAAAAAAAAAAAAACAAAAACCAAAAAAAAAACCCAACAGCCAAAACTCCAAGAAGATTTAAGCAAAAGACAGACATCTAGCTGTTTTCTGGATTCTTCTTCCCCCTTTCCCAAGGGTAGGGAAAATAAATAAATAATGAAAGTAACTGAGGCATTTGTAATTAAATTTGGTGTTTGAAAAATAATTTGCTTATCTCAGTGAGGCAATTATCTTTGCTCTTCATGTCTACGCTCAAAGCAGTATACATAAAAAGATAAAACAAGCATATCCTTCCATAAAGTTAGATGACATGTGGAAAGTATAATCCACTATCAAATAAGTATCAGCAGTGGTAACTATGAATTATAATTGAGGCAGGAGTGACTTAATGAAGCTTGACTGTTGTAAGCATATAAATGGTGCTTATGTATGGGTGGCCATGTGCAGCATGAACACTGATAGTTGTGGTGGTGTTAAAGGCCAGGTTACTTCAAAATAATCTGGCTGATTTGTCCATAAATCCAATCTGATATCCATTATTACATACATCATTTGCCTTGTTTCTCACTTAGCAGTGTTTCAGCTTTAAAATGCTCCCCTCCTTCTTTTTTCAGACTCCCTTTCGGTCTCCAGCAATGATGCCAGTCCTCCTGCTTCAGTAACATCGCTTCAGCCCCACATGATCGGTGCACAGAGCTCCCCAGGACCCAAGCGCCCCGGCAACACTTTGAGAAAATGGCTTACCAGTCCCGTGAGGCGTCTTAGCAGTGGAAAAGCAGACGGGCATGTCAAAAAACTAGCCCACAAGCATAAGAAGAGTAGAGAGGTTCGCAAAAGTGCTGATGCGGGCTCTCAGAAGGATTCTGATGATAGTGCAGCGACACCACAAGATGAAACTGTTGAAGAGGTAAGCCTTCAGGGCAGCTTCCCAAGACCTGTTTTTATGTTTTTCAAAGAACTAAACGTTGTCAGGTGAAGGTTGTCTCCTCAGTTGACTGTCCAGCAGTTGAGCAAAGTGGCATGTGCCATGTGCTCATTCTTGATGACTGCTGTATTCTGCATAAGTACCGTGCCAGGCACAGTTTCTGCCTTTCTGCATTGAGAGCATTAGTAAAGCTCTGTGGAGAAGGATCTCTAGCTGAAAAAGAGAAATGGGAGAGTAAGAAGTTGTTCTTTGGCTTTGCTCTCTCATCCCGCTCAGGAAAGCAGTTTTGTGAGTAAAGGTGCTTCACATTCTGGGAATAATCAAGTCATTTTGTATTCCCTTTCCTTTTCTTGTTGGTGGATCAGGGAAAATATAGGGAGAGCTGCCTAACTGCATAAAGCTGTATTTACACCTTGAGCAAGATTTAGAGCACATAAAAATTACTGGCCCTTCAAATCAAAAGGTAGTTACTATCGGTCAAATAATAAACATGGCAGTTTTCATTGGAGGGAAGGAAATTGTGAACTATTCTAGATTTTGCCACCAAGGACATCTACTGAAGGTTTCCCTTCCTCCCACAAACATGTGCCCACCCTTCTAAGCCTGGAATTCATGTATGAGCAAAGCCTGCCTCCGATGAGGTGTGGAGAGAGCCAGATTCCCTTCTGTTACAAACCTATGGTTCAGGCTGAAATGAATGGCATGTTACTGTTTCCAAGGGCACAGCCACTTGCATGCTATACAGTTACTCCCTTTTACCAAGCTTGAATCTGACTAGGAGTTTTCATAGTTATTGTACAGAAAAGTGGTCTCAGATGCCCAATTAATTATTTAGTGCATTTTTTTTCTTGCGCCCAACATATTTTGCTGCAAGCTTGGAACATCAGTGAAGTTATGCAGTAAATGTAGGGAAAGAAAAGACTGGAGACTTGGCAGCATGGTGAATTGGGAGATGTGGTTTGAGAAGGAATATTGGCCTCTGTCCTTGAACGTCAGGCTGTAGAAAGACACCCTCTGTAATGCAGTTGTAGCATTGCTTTGGAAGGATCTGTTATTCTACAGTTCTGTGAGTGAGGGAAAACCTAAGGCCAGTGCCTTGAAGTCAGGAAAAAACAATAATGACCTATGCTGGCTTCCTTTAAAGATAGTTAAATTATCCTGCGAGATCAGTTACATTAAACTTTGACTAACTGAAATCATAGTTCCTTCTATAATTGGAAGGACTGTCTTTCAACACAACTGTAAAAATTACACAACCAGTCTGCTCTCACTACTTGGGGGAGGAGGGGGCAGAAAGTATAATTGACAAAAACTTCATGTTGTAATAGGGGGTTTTTTTAATATCCTTTAGAAGTCTTGCTATGAGGGTTGGTATGTAGGATACGAAGTTCTTGAGTTTCTAAGTTAGAGGAATGTGGCTCTTTACAGAACTGAACTTGGAAGGCAAGCACGGCTTTGATAAAACTTCCCTGTAGTAAATTTCAAGCTGAATGTCTTGTTCTCAGTATCTCAATCCATCTGCTTCTACCAAACACTTAAAACATTCTTTCTGTCATCTGCTTTTTTCCCTTCTGCTGAGGAGCAGCACTGTGTTTGTAGGATCATCTTGACTTGTTGGGAGCAAGGTGAATCTACAGAACAAACTTGTTTAAGACAAGTTTGTGTTGAACAAGCTTTATGCTGCTGAGGAGGTAACAGGGCTTGAATGTCTTGATTTCATTTACAGAGAGGTCGGAACGAGGGGCTGAGCAGTGGCACTCTCTCCAAGTCATCCTCTTCAGGCATGCAGAGCTGTGGAGAGGAGGAAGGTGAAGAGGGAGCGGATGCTGTACCGCTTCCGCCTCCAATGGCAATCCAGCAGCACAGTCTTCTCCAGCCCGACTCACAGGATGACAAGGTAGGAGGAGGAAGCGGGGAAGGCTTCGCATGTTGAGAGAACCTCTGTTTGCTCAAATCTTTCTTCTGTTTCCAAAATCTCTGTAAGGTATGTCATACAGCTTTATGGTAGACAGAAGTAATCACTGTGCCACTTTAGACAGTGTTAAAAGGGTTTTCTGTGGGAAGAGTGTGAATTAAATGCATCTCTATTTTAAAAGCACGGGTGCAGAAATTTTTCTACTAGCACTTTAAATGTGGAAATGGGCCGCTTTGTGTGTTTGCTGGCCTATTTACATCTGTTTAACAGATGCCATATTTATTGACTAGAATTCAATTGTTTTATAATCACACCTTTGGGTACTGAGGTTAAAATACTATGTGCAAGTAAGGTTTATCTGGAGAAATTAACAGTTGTACATAATGTTTTTAGATCATAGGCTGTTCACCAAGCCCTACTATTTTGGATAGTCTCAGTTCAGGGGAAAAATTCTTGGTTCACGTCTTAGCAGAAAGACCTGTTCACATCAACTCTAAGATGTTTCTGCGCAGCAGCATAGCTTTTTTCTTTTCTTTTTTTTTTTTTTGTGCCTCTACAAGTGTACTAAGAAGTTAATATCCAAATACGGGTGGTAATCTAGCTGGTTTTACAAACAAAGGCACACTGAAATTGAGGGTAAAAACTTTGCAACAGTAATGAAATTCTGGATGAAGTTAGTAACTGCATGAAGGAGATCTTACTTGCGTGTTATCTGTTTTTCTTAAACGTTGTGATGTTCATCGATTGAGAGGATTTATTTCACTTTTCAACCTGGATCAAATGGTTAGGGGACAACTATCAAGCCTGGAAATAGAAGGTTTTAGAGTAGAAACAGTGTGGACTTGTGCAGCAAATATTCACATTCACTGTTTACTTCCCATTTTGCTGCTTAAAATTTTTAGCTATTGTAATCTACAGCATGAACATTGTTAGTGAATTTTGTAGGTGGTTACTCACTGTTCTGAGTGATGCAGATGTTATTGATAGCTTTGGCTGATCTTGTTGACTTCTTTTTTTTATTCCTTTTATCCCACTGCCTTTCAGTGGGTATCTCAACCATCCCTGAAGCTATCGTTTGTAGGATCAAAATGGCTGGTTTCCATGCTTTATGTGTATTTAATTCCTACATCTTTTCCGAATCGAAAAAATGTAATATATGAGTTGGGGAAGTTAATATATTGGGAAATATTCTTGAAACAAAACAGGTTAAAATAGGCATTTTAAAATTTTGCCAGCCTTCAGACCTGAGAGAATATTTTATTGCTAGAAAATAATAATCTTAGTTTGGGGTTTAGAAATAGAATAAAAATAATGTTGGGGAAAATATGTTAAAGTTCCTGCTGATAAGGTGCCATATTTGCATGTCCCTTCAGTGGTATTAAAAAATCTATATGTAAGCCTTATAAAAAGTTCTCCAGAGAAAAATGGCTTTTGCTTATATAGTTCTTTTTGCACAATAAGAACAGTTATGTGAAGGGATATGCTTGTAAGTTAGTGTCCATTCACTTCTGTGTTTTTGGTGCGAAGTAGGACCCTTATCACAGCAGAATAAGAGGCTTTGAGTAGCTTTCAATCCCCAGTAAAATTTTGCTTTTCACTTAAGAGGTTAACATGCACTTTAAGTAGCTCAAACTGCATTCTAGAAAAGACTTCTGAGAAGCTAAAATTTGGTACAGTTAATATTATATCATAATTTTTCAAAACATGTAAATCGTGATTCATTTAAGGTGCGTTGTTTTTGTGCAGTATCTGTCCTACTGCACGGTGGGAGGCAAAAAAGTCCCCTCATGTGGCAGTCTGGGAGGTTGCGTGTGCATCCCTCAAGTCCACACACCGAGGCATACCACTGATTTCTAGTACCTAAAGCAAATGCTTTACTGGAATGCAGAAGTGAGAAGCCAGAGCAAAGTTTTACCCAGGAGAAGTCAGTTGTCCCTATTGGTGGAGTTACTGATTAATAAAAGCCTTGCAAACAAATTCCCGGTTGTCTGCCTTCTGGGTAGAGTCCTCCTTTGCATTCCTGCCATGCTCAGTGGTTTTTTGGGTTGCTCAGCTTCTCTGGATCCCGAGGAATGTCTCCTCCTTTCCGTGACCTCAGAGGCTTGGCTTTCATCTGCGCCTCACTGCGAGCATTTCTTCCTCTCTAGGGCTCCTGGTCTACACGCAGTGCTGGAAACGCCCTGCTCGCTGGGTTTCCCCTCCCTACCCAGCCCACTGTGGGCTCCAGCAACATCTCACACCTCCGCGTGCCCAGTTGCTCCCTCCACCTTTCCTTATTTTCTGGACAAGGGGTGTGCTTTGCTCCCAGAGTACCTCATCAGGAAGAACCTCAGCAGGCAGACTTCACCTGTGCAGCCTGGCAGCTCCTTCTTTTTCAGATAATATGTGATACAACCATATGAACTGGAAACCAACCAGTTCTGAAGTTTTACCAACAGTCACACCCCATATACTCCTACAGAGCAATAACAGAGAGACGGGACCTTGACCCGAGTCTTATTCCAACACTGCCAGTGTTTTGTAAGGCTAAGTTAAGCTTCACATCCAAAGCGAAAAACCGCATAGAAGTACAACTTTGGAAAATCTGGTCAACAGTCAGATGTCAGGTGCATACAGCTGCCTAAAAGACATGCTAGCTGTGGGATTGCTCAGTTTTTGGTGTGCATGCAAACATTGTGTGCTAGGCCGTGCTGATTTGTCTAATATCACTAAATAACACATCATTTTCTCCCCTAAGAGCTCATCTGCACAGTATGCATTCTTCTGTTCAGTAGCATCATTGCACACTTCACGGATGTGCATTTCATGGCAGTTTACAAGTTGTTTGCATTTAATTTTTGGATAAGCAGTATTAAAGTTTCAAGATCAGTTATGTTAATATGAAACTAATTATTTTCGCTTTTTGTTTTCTCTTTTTGTAAACTCTGATGCAGCATTATGTTGACTTGTGTTCTGTCCCTGCTTTGGCTCAGTTCCCGTAGCTTTCCATTTAAAGTTCTCCGTATTTCCTTTGCTTACCCAACCCTGTTTTCCTTTCCGAATAAGACAAATAGAAAGCAAACTACCTAAAATCTGTATATTCTTTTTTGTATTGACTTGTGGGGAGCTTTGTTACATCCATGCCTGACTTGAGCAGAACCTCTTGTGTTAAGTCATTATACATGCCGTTTCTTTGTCCAGTTTGTTGGAAACATTTGCAGGACAGCTTACTCTGTGATACATGATGTTCACTGTGCTGTTCACAATATGAAGTAAGGTTCATATTACACCCTGTTTCTACTTTCCAGTTATTTAATGATAAATGTAATATGCAAACAACTCTGCAAATTACTGAGGCTGAATTTAATGGCCCTCTCGCAGAATCCTTTACTGTGAACACTTTTTACCTTCAGTTGCATCTATAAACTGGCATTTTATAGCTTATGAGGCCAGAGATCATCTGTGCTCTACCACATACCATTGGGGAAAATGCATGGCAGAAAGAATGGTGAGCTCAATTTCCCCTCTGAATCTGGCAATATACCCCAGCTCCTTTAAAAAAGTAAATGCCCCCGAGTTACTGGTGTATTTTTTCTTAGCTTGATCATGCTTCCTCCTTTATTTCAAGTCGTCTTCGTTCCTGATACTTTTCTGCAGCTATTGCTTTGTTTAACCACCAATAAAATCGGTTCACAGACTGTTTGTTGTCCATTGGGTCAGCTCAGGTGATTTTTACAGCTATTTGTCAGGCATTATCATAATCAGCAAGATGAAGGATATTTCCTTGACTTCTATTGCATGTAGGAACAGGAGTTTTTATCCCAGCATTTAACTTCTGTGGTGGTTACTTAAAATTTCCAATTCCAGTTGCCCAAGTTGGAAGGGATGATCTTAGTGTTACATTACACTGACAGTTACTGTCAGGTACCTTTGGCTGACAGAGAAGTGAAGGAGGTTTCTTGATCCTTGAGCAAGTACCAGGCTAACTCTGGGATTCTCCTTCCTTTGTGTCATTGCACAGACATCTTCTCGATTACTGGTGCGGCCGACCAGCTCCGAGACACCCAGTGCTGCAGAACTAGTCAGTGCAATTGAAGAGCTCGTCAAAAGTAAAATGGTGAGGCTGACTGGCAGATGCATGTGTTTAAAGAAGTTGCGTCTTCAAGTCCCGACTTGCTATTTAAAGAAAAGCTACATGCCCATCCTGAGTAACCTTTGACTTGTAAAACTTGATGCCTGTTTCAAAAGTCACTTTCTGGGTTGGTGTATGGGTCGCTTTGTACACCCGCTTTTGTAAAAGCACTTACTGAATAGGTAAATGGCTGTGTAGAGCAGCAAAAAAACAGTAAATACAAGGGAGAGGAGAAGACAGAAAATGTATTTCCTATTAGTAGAAAGAAAATGTCCTATTAGTGAAATGAATGCTAAGACCCAGGGTTGCCCTGATTTGCCTGATAGACCTTTATGGGAAGAATCCCTGAGACTGAATTTACAGCAAAGCTTGCAGAGTTCAACCGTAAAGCAGATAACCCTCACACAGAGACATTTATGCTATCTAGCTGTTTTTTAGGCAACCTGATGATGAAGAAATAAGTACAAGAGTAAAAGCATAATTTTGTATGTTAACAGCTCCTTCCTTGCTTTGCAGTGTTTGCTAACATATTAAGCAGGAGGAATTTGTGTCAGCTTTTTTAAGTTTCTGTGTTTTAAAATTTCTATGTTTCTGAAGATGCTCATTGACGTAGAATAGGGAGTATGGATAATACCAGGAAGGCCGCCCTTCCGATTCGAAACCTGACTTGACCTGGTCCTGGAAAACCTGCTCTAGATGACCCTGTTTGAAAAGGGGGATTGGACCGTATGGTTTCAGGAAGTCCCTCAGCAATTCTGTGATTTGCTCAAAACCTTTAAGTCTGGCTTTTGCACCATAGACCCTGTTGGGCTTAGTACAAATGCCACTGTGAAAACTCTACAGAGAACTGCAGCATGGCAGCCCCATATTACCAGAGGTTGACATTTCCAAGGCTTGTTCTAAATTTAAGCAGCTTTGAATTTCAGAATGAGAAATTTGAATTTCCATTTTCTATTTCCTCATTCAGAAAGACTTACACTTCACTTACATTACTGCATGAAATAATTCTGCGCTTTCTTAGAGTATTAACTTTGCCTTTTACTTCTGTTGTACCAGAAGGGTGAATAGGAAGCAATCGGTGGGAAAATTTAAAGTAGCCTTTTGTAAACGGAAAGTTTGACAGTCCACGTGTCTTTCAGGCAGCCTAGCAGTGGATATAACTTAACGATCCGTGCATATAGTCCCTGGTGGAGATGTTGTAATTTCACAGTTTTAGCCAGGGGTCAGCTTCTCCTGGGGTTTGGGCCAGTCGTATCATTACTGGGTTTTTACTTTTCGTAGGGAAACAAAAAAAAGATTACAGCTGAACCCCACCCTGGTGAAGTAAATGTGTCTTGCATTAAAGCTGTATCACATTCAAGGAAAAAGTGATACATAACTGTAGCTTGATCCAAGATTATGGGCTTGAATTAAAGAAGTCCAATAAATACTTCATAGAAGCTTGTTTGTATTATTTCTCCTATGGCTTCTTCATCTTTTCTACAGACCAAAGACTGCAGAGTCCATGCAAGGGAGACAGTATATCTGGCAGAAGAGATAGGGACTCTTTTCTAGGATCTGAACTGTCATGAAGGTCAAAAGCAACACTGACTGTAGAAGTCATTATTTTCTTCAGTGAGTCAGTAATTTGGCTAGTTAATATGATAAACAAAAAGTCTGACGAAGAATGCCACTCCTGTTGTAATAAAAAACTGTAACATCCAAAGAATCTCCTTTAAAGATGTCCTATTTATTATTGAAAGTAACTTTCATATACCAGAACTAAAATATGACAAATATAATTTAATCCCCTCAATAAGTACGCATCTGCGTAGCTCCCACCATAGAAATACTTACATACTGGGCAGGATAGTCTGATTTTAATCTTTTGTTGCTTAAACCAACTGAATTCCTTTCTTTTCCTGTGAAGGAAGGACTGACGTATCTCAAATGGGCTTCTATAAGGTTAGGTTATCTGTCCTGGAAAGCCACGTTATTGGTTAGTTTCCTGGAAGCTTGAGACCACCTTTGCCAAGATATATTGCAGTAATTGATCTCCCATAGGTTCCCATGTATAGCTGCATGTAAATGTGTCTTGTGAATAAAGAGGAAATAAATCATTGTTGCTGTCTGTCTTGAACACCTTCTCAGGCCCTGGAGGACCGTCCGAGTTCCTTGTTGGTAGATCAAGGTGACAGCAGCAGTCCATCCTTCAACCCTTCAGATAACTCCCTTCTCTCCTCCTCATCACCCATAGATGAGATGGAAGAAAGGAAATCCAGCTCCTTAAAAAGACGACAGTAAGACCACATTTTCAGTCCTTTTTTGACAATGTTTTGAAGAGATAGGTGAAATGTTTTAAAAATGTCCATTTTGAACTGGCAGCAGAAACTGTTAATCTGGAAGGGGGAGGATTTGTGTTGGGTGTCAAGCATGCAGTCACGTTATGCAAAGAAAAAAAAATTTCTTAGACAGTCACAGTTTCAATTTCCTGTGATTTTGAATTTTAGTTATACCTGTGTTTGACTTTTGTCACATGTCAGTCTGTTATGCAGGAAGATGCTGATCTTTAAATGTTTAGAGGGTGATTAGGCTTCAAAAAACTGGTAGTTCCCTTTGGTCTGTTCCACTGCACTCTTAATTTCTTTATGTAAGAGTTAACTGTTACCATGGTAGAACACAAACATGTCTGGCTGCAAAATTATTTAAATCTGTGGGTAGAAATAACAGTTCATATACTTAAGAGTCTCCAGACCAGAGACATAATAGCATTTTATTTTAAACAATAGTTAAATGTTTAATTTTAATGACACGTGTAAGAAAACATCTGACTTAAGATAAACAGAAGTAAGTCTGCTCTGGTTCTAAAGTCAAAACAGCATCTTGCTTAGAAAGAATGTGCATTAATTCTTCCATTTCAGCTCTGCTTATCAAACATATGTGACTGCAAATGTGTGAAAAGCTGTATGCCATTAATCCTCTTTAAGAATCTGTTTCATTTTTTTAATGAAATATGTGTTCACCATTTTCTTTCCATTGTAGCTATGTCTTGCAGGAATTAGTGGAGACAGAGCGAGATTACGTACGAGATCTGGGCTACGTAGTTGAGGTATAATGTTTTGCATTGTCTTGATTTGTTTTTCATTCTCTTGATCTTTCTTTTTTTCCTTACTGTGGTACCAACCAGCTGTGTAGCTTGAATGTCACAGTTCTTTCAAAACAAAACACAGGAAGAAACTGGAAATGTGAACGTTTGCATTCTGAGTTTTCCCTTCTGCAGGCTTTTAACATATTAGAAATACTGTATCAGATCTCATTCCTTTTTTCTTCCTGTTATTGTGTACACCATATTGTTCTTCTGAGGAGTGTAGTCAGTATTTTTTTAAGATCACTACCTCTGGCTTAATAGTATCTTAGACTAGATGGTTTTATTTAGCAGAATTAAATTCAAAAAAGCATTGTAACGCAGCAGGTAGAGGAACTATCCTGGATTTGAAAGACTTGCTTCCTCTCCTACTGCTAGGCTTCTCTTAGACTTCTTAGCTTCCTCTTCTGTAAAACGAGATAACATCACATATCTCCGTTCAGTCTTCAGCTACCAACAAAACGCATTTGAAAGAGTAGAGAGAATGAGCGTGACAGTGAATTTCAGCCTAACAGGGTTCAATTTTTAAACTCTGTTTTAAGGGGAGGGAGGGAGGGAAAGATGGGCATTGTGATAGGCTTTTTACAGTATTTAAAGGGTGCGTTAGAAAGCTATGAAGAGATGTATTTGTGTAACTAACAAAATAATTCCTAGTGAAAATGCTAGACATCAAAACATAAACTTTGCAAACTAAAACCAGACCTGGCTAATTAGGAATAGAAGTATTAGGAAAACAAAAGGAATAGAGTTGCATGAACGTTACAAAATTTAAAAACACTCCCAGCTCTAACTATGTGATAGAATTGCACAGTGAGACGAGTGTATATATACCGAAAAAGAGATGACGGGACTATGGGAAAATGTAAAAGGAACTTTATTGCAGTCAGAATGCTTGCTAATAGAATTGATGTTCAATTTTTTTTGGTGTTCAGTTTGCTCATACCACAAGTAGTAGTCCATGCAGTATGGTCCCATATGCAGTGCAGCTGCTTTCTTCCTCAGCACTCTTTGGTGTAGGGTTAGTGTGGATGACTGAAATAAGAAACACTGAGCAAAGCAGCGCAGAAGCCAGTTCAGCGGCTCTGACTTGTACTTGGTAACAGCCCTACCTGGCAAAGCATTGTAGCTGCTTTAGACAATAAGGAGAAGGGCTGTAGAAGTTTCCTCTATGCTTTGAGCCTGTTCACGCAGGCTAAATTAGCTAGAGTGTTTCGTCTTTCTAGCACTGGGCAGTGTTGGGCAGGCAACCTCAAGCCAATTAGTGATATTTTGTGTCTATGCTCTATGTTATGTTGTGTTATAGAGCAGTTTTTTGGTTTGTTTTTGTGTCTCAAGCAAGCTGTTTTCATGGGCAATTTGGAAAGCTTCTGGGAAAAGGGGGGATTAAAAGACAGCTTACTTCTTTTAAGTTAAAATGTTCCCAGTGAATTTCCTTGGACTGTTGCAGGGTTATATGGCACTTATGAAGGAAGATGGCGTGCCTGATGACATGAAAGGCAAAGACAAGATTGTATTTGGAAACATTCACCAGATTTATGACTGGCACAGAGAGTACGTATTAACTTGAAAACCACCCACTGAAGAGTTCTACCTAAAAAATACTAGGTTGACTTTAAGAAATTTTTTTTCCTCAGATATTCAAATACAAGGTAAATAGAGTTGGTCTTGTGCTTTGAGTTGTAGATGCTGTAGATTCAGCTTACAGATGTTGGTATGAAGATTTGCTTTAAACAAGGATGCTTATATATACCAAGTGCTTCAACTGACAATCCATAGTATGGATAGTATTACGTACAGAAGTTTGTACTTTGAGGCTTTGTTTTCAAAAATGTTTTCTCTAAGAATACAGTCTAAAGAATTCATTAGGGGTTAGCAGGGCACCTCAGGCCACTCAGACTAGGAAGGAGAAAATTTTCAATCAATCTATGGAATTAAAGAATTTTATTAATGAACACCAGTATTTTTTCATCTTGGCATGGATTCAGATTTTTGGAAATCTATATTAAAATATTACACTGTTAACATTGTCATTTTGCATATACATTAATATCCAAAGCTGCTGATAGGGGACACAAAGTGGACCTTGCAGTAAGACCACTTTACCTTGCAATCACCTGTTGCTATAGTGTGTGCTATCAGAAGAAAAGTGCTTATTCTGTTTCTGTTCAGCTTCTTTTTAGGAGAGTTGGAAAAGTGCCTTGAAGATCCAGAAAAGCTGGGATCCCTGTTTGTTAAGCATGTAAGCGCAAATGTTGTCTTTGGCAAACGCCTATTCCTGCTACTGACCAGCATGTTTGATTATTAAGGATTTACCTATGGTACAACACAGTTAAGGAAGTGCTGTAAAATACTCCTTACTGTAAGAGGTGGAGAGGTCTTAAGAGCTTATGAATAGACTTAAGTAAATAATCTAGTTTTTGTTTCCAATATCCTCCTGTAGAGAGGAAATATGAATGTGGGCCCTGTTTCTCAATTCAGTTCCATTTCTGTGTGAGGAAATTGTCATTTCGTATGACCAGATACAGCTGTCTTCTAATCCCAGGTATCCATGCAGTACCATGGAACACAGGAACCAAAAATAGGAAAGCAGCTCATTCTTCTTACTGGTTTCAGTGCATTCTAGTTCTGTATCCTTTCCCTTTCTGAGAATCACAGCAGTGGCTGAGATTCCTCCCTCTTCACTTGGGGAAGGAGTTGAGACTGCCAGAAATTCATGATGTTTAATTTTAGTCCAACACAGTACCCTTTATAGCTTTATACAAGTCCCTGTTTTTCCACTTTTTATTTATATATTAAAAGGAATGACCGTGTGATACATGTGGATATTATAACACTTCGGAAGGAAATTGAATGAACTAGTTATCTAGAAACCAGATATCAAAATTCAGGACACATCAGACATGCCACTGATCAGTCAGTTTGGTGTCTTTTTGTGTAGAAATACAATTTAATATCTGTTTGAGATGGGATCTCAAGGTACTCCAAATCACGCAAAACAGCAGAAGGGAAACTTGCCTGCTAAATATGATCGTTTGCACAAGTGTGCAAAGACTGAAGACAGACTGGATTAAAGCAGATTTAATGGGTTTCAGATTTTCCCTGCAGTCTGCGTTTGAAGTCAATACCAGGGTAGCAAAAGAGCACAGAACCAAACACTAATGGAACAGTAACACTGAAAGCCAGGCCTAATTCCTGGATTAATGATGAGGAATGAGCTGTTTCATTTTTGAGGGATTATTATTATTAAAAAAAAAAAAGAGGCATGGGAAGAGGGGAGAATTCTGGCACTGGTAAAATGGGAAACCTGAAGGTTGTGACTCTCCATTTCTGATTGCTGTTTTACTTTCTCCTGGTATATTTGTAACTGAGTTGTCTTTGCAAGGCACCCTTACCACTCCAGATGGAAAGGCAAGCTGTGATGCTATTACAATATCCTCTAGCAAAACCCTGACTATCAGCTAGAACACGACGATTCAGTTCCTGCTCTTAATCTATGTTCTGTGTCCTTCACAATCTCCACCTTATTTCTTTCTTTTTTGCTTTCCATTTACCTTCGCGGGTCAGTACTACATAAGTCTCTGAGCAGCAAAGCCTCTAACGGCAAACCGATCCTAGTAAAATGAAAAGGAAGATCTTGGAGTAGGCAATAGGTGTATATGGTTTGTCTGTGTTTCTTAACCAGCAAGGCTGGTAATCAAGAATGAATCTTAAAGGCTTGGAGTTATGCTCTCTCTCTTTTTCTTTATTGCCTTGGTGTTAAAAAATGCAGAATCAGAGTTAAAAAAATACTAGCACCACCAGGCTACAACCACCATTTCCAGGCTATATCACCTGTGTCTCCACTCAAACTCCAGTAGGACAGCTAATACTAAATAGAAGACTGAGAGGTTTCTCCTAACTGCTCTGTACAGGAGGAGGTCATATACATGAGAATAATAATCAGATTATTATAATCAAATAAATGATATGATATTTCAAAGGCTTCATCCATTGCTCTTGCTAAAAGAAAAAGATAACCATTTTCCTACTTAATTTTATTGTGGGACCTGCTGAGCTATCATCTCTAAATACCTGTTGTTCAGGAGTATTTATAACTGTGGCAATTTCCTGACTTGTGTTGCCTTTCCAAAATCATCATGATATTTCCAAATAGATGTGTTTTCCTGCCTGTAATTTCTGCATATGTAGCTGCTTCTTTTCCTCAAAAGGACCTTTTTAAATTCGTACTTTTGAACAGCTGTACTTCTTAAAATAATACTCCATTTCAATCTGGCATGCTTTTTTCTTGATGATGATGTATCATTCTGTATCTTTGTTCTTCTAGGAGAGAAGGTTGCACATGTACATAGTTTACTGCCAAAACAAACCAAAGTCTGAACACATTGTCTCAGAATACATTGATACGTTTTTTGAGGTAAGTTTCTGAGAGAGGATATAGGCAAAGTGAAGGGTGTCTACAAATCATAAGCGTTATCAGATCCGTTGACAAAAAAAAAAATAAGGCAGCACATATTGTGTTTTTTTATATATCTATATATATAAAAAATTATAATTTCTTGCCACCTCTATTCTGATTTCTCAAGTATGATGCAGGCTCCTAGAGATGTATTAATCTCTAGGAGAAGAAAACTAAAGTTTGGGTATACGTTATTAATTAGTCAGTAGAGTCTCAGCTCAGGCAGTTAACAGTGCATATTATATGATGTGGCAATTTTGGATGAGCAAAGATTACTGTTGAAAATAGGCTATACACATAGGCTATACACAACCTGTGATTGAAAAATTACATTTCACTATACAGTCTTTTCAAAAAATGATATGGAAGATGCTTGGAGGGGGGAACGCTTTAGAAACAAAGCTGATACAGGTAAGGGGAAGGACTCTAGCTTTTGCTAACTGAAGATTAGGTTCTGCTCTGCCTTTTGCCAATTTCTGCTCTGATAGCCATTAATAGTGATATATCCTGCTGTGTTTCTAACTCAGCAAAACAGAACAAAGTAATTTCTAACTGAATGAACAAAAAAATGTTTGTTTTGCAACCCTCAGGATCTAAAGCAACGCCTGGGCCACAGACTTCAGCTCACAGACTTGCTAATAAAACCTGTGCAAAGAATTATGAAATACCAGCTGTTACTAAAGGTAACATGATGTTGAGATGAATTATTTAATATATGTGTTAAATGATATGTTTTCTTTTTTAAATATTGCTGATGCTTTTCCACCCTCCGCCCAAACAGAACGCAGACTTGTAAGCAATGTAATATGATTATTTTCTGAGCATATTCAGATAGTTATAAAAATTGCAGTAAATAGCTTGGGCAGAATTTTGGGGTTTTTTTACAGTTAAAGACCAAATGAACTCAAGTCAGTGAATGGAAATGTTTAGAATTTGAACCAATGTCATATGAAGGGGACAGGGATCTCCCAACTGTTTTCAAATGTAAATGTGATATGAGTTGTTGGGACTCATCCCACTTTTCCAACTACATCTGCAACCATTTTAATATCACATAAATATTTACTGAAGAGCAACACTGCGTATCACAGAGGTCATTGCCTTAATACATGTTCTTGTACGATCTAAATCAAAAATAGTGAATAAATCTTAAAAAATAGGAGGGGGAAAGCACTGCAGCAAGAAGCTTTAAAAAGATTTTTCTATGTGTCTTCTGCAGTCTGTCATTCTCTGACAGAGGATAGCAAATGCAGATTTTCTAAGATTTCTCACTGCTGATTAATGAGAAAAGAACTCACATTACTGTTTTTTCCTTTTTCAGGACTTCCTCAAATATTCTAAAAAAGCTAACCTTGACACAACAGAACTAGAGGTACTTGAGACATTTTCTCTTAGTGATTTGAATGCTCTTTACTCTAAACTTCTACTTGTTCTGACATAGAGCTGCTTCCCCTTTCTGATCTTCTTGAGAATGTGATTATAAGTGTTTACTTTTTGCATTTCTGTTCTAAAGCAACCATAGCAAATGAAACAAAATTTTATCCTGCTAACTCATTTGGAAAATAAAGCTTTGACTTTTTATTTGTCTTGAACAGAGAGCTGTAGAGGTCATGTGTATAGTACCAAAACGGTGTAATGACATGATGAATGTTGGCCGCCTGCAAGGATTTGATGTAAGTTGGCTGGGGTTTTGCTTAGAGTTTTGTCAGGTTCTCCAGAAATTAACCGTTAATGTTGTGGGGAGAGTTGGGGGGAGAAATGAGATAGAGTGCTCTCTCACTATCTTGTTAGCTGGTGCAAAAAGCAGTGAATGAAAAATCGAGTCTTAGCCCTGCCAAGGACTTCCTCCTGGGAAGCTTTACCTGTTGTGTCAGTCACACGAAGTAAGTCCTGCAAAATCCAGGAAGCGCTGGTGTTATTACAGTTCCCTTATTGACTAATGACTTGCAAAATAGTGAAGTAATCAGTTATCAGCAGGTGAGCAGACCTGACTTCAGCAGTGTAGGCAAAGGAGGAGTTGCTAAGGTCAGGAACGTACCTGAAGCAACCGTAGCCCTTCTTAAGTCTAGAAGAGATGAAAATTGGCTATCGAAGCAGTATGTATCAGCCAGGCTATAGTCACATGCTCTACTTGCAAAGCCCTTTCTGCTCTGTGATGCAGGTATGAACTCGAATTCTTCACCTTTTCAGCACCCTGGAAGACATTGGAAGAATATATGAGTTACAGTATTGGGGGTGGCAGGGAAGGAGTTACTGAGACTAGAGAGATTAAAGTCTCAGTGTTACTGAGCCTCAAACTGCAGTATGAATTGAAAAGGGTGGGGTGGATTTTTGTTGGTTTTTTTTCTTGACTATGTTTGTTTTTTGAGAAAGGGCATAAGAATGTCTTGTGTATAAAAGGATCAATAAATATGTAATGGTCAGTGACACTCAGAAATTGGGAAATGTACAAAGCTATTTTGGCATGAGCATCTGCTCAAAAGGTTGATTGGGGAAAGAAATTAAGAACTGCACTAAATGTGTTTCTGCTTGCCTCTGTGTTTAGGGTAAAATTGTAGCCCAGGGTAAGCTCCTGCTCCAGGATACGTTCTTGGTTACAGACCAGGACACGGGACTTCTGCCACGCTGCAAGGAGAGACGGGTCTTCCTGTTTGAGCAGATTGTCATTTTCAGTGAGCTGCTAGATAAAAAGAAAGGTTTCTCCATGCCCGGATTCTTGTTTAAAAACAGTATCAAGGTAACTGTTGTGTGTGAGTCTTTGCGTCCCCTGCACAAACTCTGCTAAGGTAACAGTTTCTGATTCAGTGTGGAGTCACTAGTGACATCTAGATGTGCAATCATAAAGCACAGTGATGTGTCAGTCATTTCCTGAAATTACTTACTACCAAATTTGTGCACGCTCTGATGATAAATGGAAATCTTTGGGTCCCAGCACTCTCATGCTTCCCACGTGAAGCATACCAAAACCGGTGTTCTTATACAAAGCTGGACAAGCATTTACAAAGAGTTTAGTCTTCAGCTCTGTGCTGTGTGTACACCACATTGCAAAGGCATTGCAAATAAAGGTAATAACTCTACGTATCGCTTCTTTCGAGTTTCAGCTGAAATCAGTCCAAATGTGTAGGTAACATCTGTAACTCGTGCCACCTTCTTAGACATTTCAGCCCTTCTACAAGCAAATCCCTCAAACAGAAAGTGTTTGCTCCCACTTCAAGCCTTCTCTGAAACAAAACCTGTTGATATTAGTGCCCACCAGCCCTCCTGGTGAAGAGTTTTGCGTGGACTCTACTTCCCTTAATACACCTCAGTGCTCTGCCTGCCAGCTGAGCATCCTATTCAGCACTGGCTGGACAGCGCGTTCCAGGGCATTGCTGTCTCTGCAGCTGAAGCCTTCGGTGTGGCCCAGAGGTAGAGCTGCACAGTGGGCTGAGCATTTTAAATAACACAAAGGGAGAGTGAGGGCCAATGGACAACATTGGGCTGTACTGAACAGTTGGATATAGTTCAGGCACAGTGAGTCAAGTGAGCTGTACACTAATCCTTAGTTTACTGTAATCGTTCATTTCATGGTATTATTTTACTGAAGGAAAGGATGGTCATCATTTGAAGATCTGACTCTGAGCTCTTAAGAGATTTTAGAGGCATGTTTCTCATAAAATACATGAAGTAAATTCTCTTTTTTTTTTTTTCATGAAGGTGAGTTGCCTTTCCCTGGAGGAAAATGTGGACAGCGATCCATGTAAATTTGCACTAACATCAAGAACGGGCGATGTCACGGAGACCTTTATTTTGCATTCTGCCAGTCCAGGAGTCCGCCAGTTATGGATCCACGAAATTAACCAAATTTTGGAAAACCAGCGCAACTTTTTAAATGGTAAATGATTTCCTCTCACTGAAAGTTCACAATTGAATGACTTCTCTCTCATTGGTTGTTTCTTGTCTTTGAAATGTTTGCAAGTTTCCTTTTTCCTGAGCTAATCAGAACTGTTGGGGGATATGTGCCGCATTTCCACTTCAGAACAGATGCTAGCGTTTATTATAAGAGTGGTAGTCTGAACTTACATGGTGTTCTCTTGGTGAAATGTTCTAAATGTTTTGTAGGAGTGAATCGAGACTGGCACCATCCATTGAGGTGGAGAGCATGTGTACCCCTTTTAAGCAAATGCAAGCCTTTAAAGGCTAAACCCAAGTGGAATTTTAAGCATCTATTCAGAATACGTTTTGCTTGTGTTATTTTGGTGGCCATTGTTGTCACATCTTACTGTGGCAACAACATTCAGATTCTGCAGGAGAAAAGTAGAAGACGGTAGTGTCTGCTGTGACACTAGAAGGTTCTTGCTGCATTTTTTTATTCATTGGCTGTTGCCCCAATCTAGAATTTTTTTAAAGAGTTGTAATGGATGGATTACATTACAACCATGGATGGATTACATTACAACCATTAATGGTGGATGAACAACGAGCTGAGAATTTGGAGTCACACCTGTTTTTTCCCAGCTTGGCTGCTGACTGACAATGTGATCCTAGAGGAAAACATTTCTCCTTGGTTTCAGATTTTCATCTTTAATAGAGGTACCTATAACAGGTCATGAAGGTGTGATACAGAAAAGTGACTTGAGGTCTATGGTATGTCCCGCATTGCTAAGGGAATTTGTCTTATTTGAACAGCACTCCCCTTTTGCCAGTAAACATGTCTCTTTTAAACTGTTCCTGTTCCCTTTCCTGCCTTCCTTTCCCTGATCGCCTCCCCTCCCACCCCCATTGCAGCCTTGACGTCCCCAATCGAGTACCAGAGGAACCACAGCAGTGGTGGAGGCGGCAGCGGGAGCAGCAGCGGTAACAGCACCGGCCCCAGCAGCTGTAGTGGCATCCCCAGCTCCAGCCGTAGCCGGCCATCCCGGATCCCCCAGCCTGTCAGACACCATTCCCCAGTCCTGGTCTCCTCTGCAGCCTCGGCCCAAGCAGAGGCAGACAAGATGTCAGGTATGTCCATTCACAATCTCTCCCTGCCACACTACAACACCTCCTTAGAAACTGGCCTGAGCCAGCCAGACAGGCACCCTCCCAATGCAGAACCGGATGGTCCTCAGAGAGAAGCTGAGCACATTCCCAAGATGAAAGTTATTGAAAGTCCCAGGAAGACAGCGGGAAGCATTTCTGGCTCAGCTGATGGAGCCCAGAAAGACTCACGTGGAAGCTCAGAGGACAGTCGCTCAAGAAACAGCATAGGATCACTGACGCTCGGGAAGCCAAGGCCAGGAGCCATCTCACCAATGAACTCTCCTCTCTCCACGACTTTCCCTTCTCCTTTTGGCAAAGAAACCTTTCCACCCAGCAGCCCCCTGCAGAAGGGCTCCTTTTGGAGCTCCATCCCAGCATCCCCTGCCAGCCGCCCTGGCTCCTTCACTTTCCCTGGGGACAATGACTCCCTCCAGCGGCAGGTCCACCGCCACTCTTCACACAGCAAGGACACAGACCGCATGAGCACATGCTCCTCGACCAGCGAGCAGTCAGTTCACTCCACCCAGAGTAATGGGGTAAGAGCGGAGCACCTCTGTCCTGCGAGCTCTTCTAAAACCTTCCCATGCTCCCTTTCTGTGCGTTACCATCACTCTCCGTACTAACTCTGGCTCTCCGGTGCTGTACTGCTCTGAAATAATCAACTGTTCGAATATCTTCTGCACATTAAAAAAACAAAATTATCTACTTCTCTGTGTATGTATACATACAAACATGGATATGTATACAGACACAAAAGCAACTGCTAACATTAGACGCAATTTCTGCCTCTGCTGAAAACAGATCACTAGGCTGATACTTACTAACTTGCTCTCCTTGCTTTTTCATCTCTAATTTGAAGGCACATAATTAACATGCTGAAGCGTGGCAGCCAGAGCACCTTGGGGTATGCATTGTGGCCGGCACTTAAATCTGACTTGGAGATTTTGGCAGATTGCCTTGGGGCTTTTTTTCCCTTTCATGCACAAATCCGCCACCATTGTCCTGTTGAGTTTTAACTTCGTGGAGACATCTACAGTACGTTCCCTGGGCTGCTTGATTTTTATTTTTTATTAATTTATTTCCCCCCCTCTCTCCTTTCAGCCTTAGTTGATGTACAACATGCTCTTTTTAAGTCCTGTGTCTGGTCAAGGAAGCTTCCTGCAATCCACTCAAAATAGGCCAACAAAACCTAGATAAAATAATCCTCCTTCTACTACAACCAAAACAAATAGCGGCTCCACTTGTCTTTTCTGCTTTGTAAGAAGAACTGGTTTAGGGCATCTGGAGATTCAACCTTTTGGTATGCACTTGGTGTGTTTGTGCGGAAAGCTGGGGTATCAACAGGATCCACATTCTCTGTAATAACGTCCACCAGGAAATGCAACACAGCAATCGCAGGGGCATGTGCAAATATAAAGCAAAAATTTCAAGGCACTTGCCGTAGATGTGGTAGGCAGGCTATGGTGCCTTTCTCTTTAAACTCACAATTGAATTTTCTCTCACTAAGTGTTGTGTTCATGAATGTTTGTTTTTCCACTCTCTCACAAATCGTATGCAATACCAGTTTTGCAAATCACCTAACTTGCCAGACCTTTTTTAAATGCATGCATTTCTTTATAGAACTGTTTAACACACAGAGCTTTCCTGGTTTCTTAAATCTTACACTTACTTTTATAATAGCTTCAGAAGAAAAAATTATGCTTTGCATGTATTGTATTTTTATCCCGATCTTCTTTCAGCTTTTCATTTGGTTTAGCTCTGTCTTGTGTTTATCTTCAGTCTAGCAAAATGTGATGATAATATAATATCTGGAATAATTGGAGTATTTCGCAATTACTGCACAACATGTGAATCAAGATGGTGGTACTTTTTAAATGCAGAGAAGACTTGCATATTATTAATTGATGTCATTCCATTAAAAAAAGAGAGAGGGAGAGACAGGCTAGCGCTGAGTTTTCAAAATATTTAAATTTTGATACTATCTCAGCAAAGACACCGTTGCTTGTTTTTATCTTACTGTAAAACGTAGTATCTGAATGCATGCCTTCTGCTTCACAACTGTATTTATTTTAGTTTGGTAATTGAGATGGGTCGTAATTCTTTATTTATAATCTCATTTCTAGACCATACTTTAGCAGGATTTCACACCACATTCAACAGGCTAGAGAAAATGGCTTGTGAAGGTTTATTTTGATTTAACCATTTGTGTGTGTGTATTTACATGCATGGATGGTTAAGGTTGATTACTTACGGAAAAGTTACTTCTAAGAAGAAGAATAAGGAATTGATTTTGCTAGTATTTCAGGAATATGGGAGGAATTGTTTATATTTTGATTGTAAATCCTCCTCTAATCCCATAATTGAGGTCAGTGATGACCAGCAGAACTTGCAGTAGAAAAACATTAACTGTGCAAGAATAATTACTTCCTTGCAAGGCAAAAGAAAAGGCCATCTTTCTGTAGTGAGAATAAATTCTGATATAAACACCTTCACAAGAATGTTTGTCACTTAGTAGTTACCAGACACTTGTTTATTTAACAGATTTATCTGTCCTTGTTGAAAATAACAAATATTCAGAGTTTAATAAGATCCTTCAAGACTTAAATATTAAAAAGAAATGTTATGTTACAGGAAGGTCAGTCCTGCAGTTACACAAATTCTGCTGCATGCTAAGAAACAGTGTGTTCAAGAATAGTGTTTGGAGTTTAGGTTGGTTTTGCTACTTCAGCCTTCCCTTCCTCTCCTTCTGTAAGTCTAACAGAAGGAGTTAAAAAAAGTAACTTTCTCTGAATAGAGTTGTTTTTCATCTAGATAAAAGAATCTAGCAAGTTGTAGTCTGAAATAGTAACTGAAAATGAGACTGGTTTTTTGGTTCTACTGTTGCCAGTTTGCCTGAATCATGGAAGAGGCTTGCTAATAAAAAAGACCACGCAGGCAGTCCTCTAAGCCAGACAAAATGAGTTTCCCACTGGAAATACAGAGATTAAACATAAATATCCTTTAGTTAGAGGTACAATCCAGGATGAGATCTTTCTCTGTGGTAGCGTTTGCTTCATCATCCTAATAGGAGAAAAAAAGACAGAACGGACTTGACTCACCCAGTTGAATAAAATAGTTCAGCTAGAATAAAATGTACGGACTTGCTGGAAACCCAAGCATCAATGTGCTGCACATGCTGTGAATTAAGTAATCTGAGACTATTCCGTTCCAAATGTCTTAGTTTCTCAGTAGACTAGCCAGCCAAAACACCCATCGGGAATCACAGTCACCAAGAGATGGAGTGACTTATTCAAGGCCATTAGCAGATTGGAAGAGAACATAGTTTTCCTGACTCCCAGTGTACCATACTGTCCACTGACCCCTACTGTATCTCCTCAACACTGAGAGGAGAAATATTTGACAGTTTTGAGAAAAAATGGTGACACTGTTTTAATCCTGTGTGCCAAGCTTTCCACTCATTGCTAGCACATCCGTGGTGCTAACGTGTGGTTATGCTATATAAGCCATAGTAGTCTCCAGCTACAGCCGGGTACTGATTTCCTTCTGTAACTCAGCTACTACTAAGCAATAGTGAGCCCTCACTGATAGTGAACTGAAACAGTTTGAAGTAAGAACAGAGATAAAAGGTAGGCACACACACATACCCGCCTCATGCCATATCATTAACAGGCCATCCACTTTGGTTTTAATTTGTTTCAAGAAGGAAGTAACTTATTTCAGGGAATAGGTTGCATGGTCTGATAATAGATTTCACACTTCCATTTATTAAACTTCTTACGGAAAATGCATGCAAATGGACAAAATGAGTCTTACTTTTAAAAAACCAGTAATTTACAGTGGATTCATGTCCAGGAGAAGGCTTTTTGTTTTCAAAAGTAGCATGACTTTTAATGTACACCTGATCAGCCATAATTAGCTTTCTGCAAATGCTGGTGAGGAAATGAACAATGTTTATGAACACTAGTTGAAAGTGTATGATAAACAGTTAATAACACTCAGCTATCATAGTCATTAATCAGTTAGAAGTGAGATTTCCAACTTTATTCTGATAGTTCAGTGGGCCTATTTTGCCCAAGAAAGGAATAATCTTTTATTTCAGTAATTTACCTCATCCTGTGCGTTTAAAGGAACAAACCTGCTCATACAGGCTCAACCAGGGACAAGCCTTGAGGTTTTGAGAGACACTGGCAAAAGCCTATTTTGTTCTTTTGTACTTTGTCATGTTTTATGTGCAGAAGGCTGGTGTCTGAGATCTGACAAATAGTGCTAGGAAAGACTATATATATTTTTCGTTGTTGGAATTTCCGGTCTTTATGAGGTAAAGTCTTGACCTGTTTTGATTTTGAAACTGTACCTGTAAGACCATGAAAAACTGTGCTACATGCTGTACTGTAGTTTTGTTGCCTGATAAAAGATCCAACATTCAGTGTCTGAGCTTGAAAGGAAGACCAGTTGAGATCTATGTATAAGCTGACTCTTAGTTAAAGAAAGCAATCTTGAGTAAAAGTAATGGGAATAAATTTCTGCAGCAGGTGTACATGAAGGTATTCAAAGATCAAACTAAATTGCACAAGATAAATAGGCGCAGGCAGCTCTAAAAGAGAAATCGTAACTCTCTTCTTTGACTACAGCTTATGTGGATCGTTCAGGTAATGGTTGTAATGTAGCAGGCCAAGAACAGCCTGTGTTCTTCATGAACTTTAAACTTGATTCTTTTTTCTCCCCCTCTTTGTGCTTCCAATTGACACTTGCAGAGTGAAAGTAGCAGCAGTAGCAATATCTCCACCATGCTGGTGACACACGATTACACGGCAGTGAAGGAGGATGAGATAAATGTCTACCAAGGAGAGGTCGTGCAGATTCTAGCCAGCAACCAACAGAACATGTTTTTGGTGTTCAGAGCCGCCACTGATCAGTGCCCCGCAGCCGAGGGCTGGATTCCCGGCTATGTCTTGGGGCATACCAGTGCAGTCATCATTGACAACCCTGATGGAACCATCAAGTGAGTGTCTGGGTGTGTGTAGAAGGGAAGGAGGAGGAAAAATTTCCGATTTGGACAAGGCTTTGAACTTTTTAAACCAAAAGTTGATGTGATCTTTGAGAAATAAATGACCATCAAGCAGAATGAGTACTTGAGAGGTCCCGTAGCAAACTTCAAAATAGAAGGGCCCAGAAGCACGTATGCCTTATTAAAAAGCTGTAGTAGTGCAGTCTTCTGGGAAAAGGTGCTGAAATAATATGTGATTTAAGAGCAACAATAATTACTGGTTTATTTAATAGAATGAGTTCTCAGGCTAGGCACCTTTGTTAAGGAAAACAGACATCAATGTTTGTTTCAAATGAAATGAGATTCCAGAATTCCTAGATCTCCTCTTTGAGCCACAAACCTATTGAAAATGTCTGGTTGTGCTACGAAGATCTCTCTCTAGTCTGCAATGGGAGAAATTATATCAAAGTTCTTAGCAGTAAAGCTTTATATAAAGCTTCTATAGACTGTATTTGATACAGATTTCATACTGATCATTGCTCAGTTTGATTGACAGTTTGTATTTTCATATAGAAAGTTTACCATTCCAGCAATGATTTAAAGAAATACTGAACTACAGACTAATCTTACTAGCTTGCTTACAGTTTTAACTAAAGGTAGCATCCCTTATGGAATACTTGATCTATTTCATTTCAGTATACTTTAATACAATGGAATAACATTTTGACATACTTTTCCAACGCCATTTGAAACTAGACAGTATAACACATAACCTGGAGTTGAAAAAAATTAATCAAAGTTTAACGTTCTGTATTCAGGAAGTCAACGTCTTGGCACACAGCACTCCGTTTAAGGAAGAAATCTGAGAAAAAAGATAAAGACGGCAAAAGGGAAGGCAAGCTAGAAAATGGTTACCGCAAATCCCGAGAAGGACTTGCCAACAAGGTTTCTGTAAAGGTAAATGGTCCAAAGATGTAGTTTCCAAAAGGAGCTGTGTTGAGATTTCTTTAAAAGTAACTTCTGTCAGCATTTCACATGAATGAATTGGAGGAAACAGTGGTTTTAACAGACAGTGTTTGCAAAATCTGAAAATGGAAAGATATAATCTTTGAGCCTCCAAGCGTGATATAGCATAAGGATACTGCAGAAAGAGCAGAGTGGTGCAGAAATTCTGGCGTTCAGATGTTTCTTGGATCTTTGTGGGTACAGCTAACGTCGAACCATCCCTGTACTTTGTTTTCTAACATTCTTTAATTTCTTATAATGTTATAAGGACATTAATTCTTTAATTTCTCCTTTCCAGCTTCTCAACCCCAATTACATTTATGATGGTAAGTTGCTTTAATTTTTAGAAGTCATAGTAAATATAATTTGATTAGAACATTATTTACTTTGTTTAAATTTGCTTGACATGGATTATGTCAGGAACTGAGTGTTTTCTATCAAAATATACATAGGTTCTTTTTGGATAAGGGAGACAGTTGATGAAATGTGTTGTATTTATTTTTTTAAGATGCGAGGAACACGTTTTTGTTCACAAGTCCAAAACAACATGAACCACAAGGACCATATGACATGCCCAGAAAGATTTTCACTCCACTGCATTTGCATGGAGACTGTATGGAAGTTGGGCCTTGCTGAATTTGCAAAATAACAAGGCCAGGAATTCGAGACCACCTGCTTCATTTTTAACCTTGCACCCTAGGAAACATTCAGGGCCTGTCCAGTGCAGAGGCTGATCAGCACAAAGATAGTGGCCCTCTGGGGTCAGAGCCAAACTGGGTTTTTATCTTAATAAACAGAACCAAACTTTCTGAGTTTCGCCTGTATGCAAAAAGGGAAATCACTACAGTGCCTCAGAGGATGGGTGATGTGTTTTTTGTTCCCTGTTGCAAACCTAGCTGGATATAAAGACAGCCTGTCTGAGCACATCCTTAAATACTTTTCTGTAGGGTTTCCTCAGCTTGCCATAAACAGGCTATTTGGTTCACCATGGTAGGCTTCAGGGTTAACTGTGGCATAGTAGTAGTGTTGTGTCCAAGTTCACACAGAGAAAAATTCACTAGCTCTACAGGGCCCCGGCAAGTGGCCTAACCATGGATGTGCTCCAAGGGTAGAGGGATAGATGCACCTTGGAAATTTAAAGTACCATACTACTTTGTCTAATAGAAAAGAGGGAGTGCAAGGAATAGAAAAGCAAACTGATTAACTTCAACTGACCTAATGCCATTAATTTTCTTTTTCCAGTTCCCCCAGAGTTTATAATACCATTGAGTGAGGTAACATGTGAGACAGGAGAGACCATCGTGCTTAGGTGTAAAGTCTGTGGTCGCCCCAAGGCTTCAGTTACTTGGAAAGGTCCTGATCATAACACACTGAGCAATGACGGTCATCATAGCATTTCGTACAGGTACAGTAATTTGTGTAATGTTCAACAGGAACTGCTGAAACAGTTATATTTTCTATTTACACCCTTGGTGCAGGATAGCTTTTGGCTTTGAGGCATAAAGATAGGGTTGCCCTCAGACAGAAATATTTCACAACTGGGATTTTCTGGAAATGTTGTGTAACTTCTGTGTATGGCTGGGGTACCCAAATGTCATATTCAGTTGATTTTTAAAAACAAAAGAAAATTCAGTGGGTACTTCTGATTAGCTATTGCAGAAACTATTGTGTTTCTGTCATGCTGACCTAGTGCTTGAACCAAACAGTATGTTGTGACATGCCAGTGCTGTGACATGCCATCTGCCAAATCCCTTATTTCCATTAGTAGCATACCATCATTTTTGAGGCAAGTGACTGCTTTCAGATCACACTACAGTATTTGAAAAGAAAAGCCTCTGATTCCTACTGACACGGCAATGTCGCTCTCTGTTGAAGCACAGAAGTTAAAATTTTTGTCTATTTTTAGCTTTGCTGTGATAGAACTTAACAGACTAACAGGGAACTCAAACACCTGATTAATAAGAGAAATTGCTGTATTTTGGAATGCAAAACTGCATGTTAGAAAAGGTTTGGGTTTTTTTCTGAAAATGCATTCTTTTATATACAGAAAATGTTGTTCAATGACCAACTTCAGTGTGAAGAAATGTCTTATTTATCAATTATGCTCTCAATTCAGAATGAGGGGGGTTTTTTCTGAAAACTTTCCTCATTATTAGATAGGAGATTATGTCGTCATCTTAGAGGTTATGCAGTATAGCCCAACTTACCTGCAAACTTGGTGGCATGTTATGCTGTTCTTTTTTGTCTCCTGCTGCTGCTTTTTCCTTTTCACTCAGTATAATTTTTTTTATGGGAGACAGAGGCATTGTGGCAGCTCTGCTACTGCATCCAGGACCATTGTGAGAGACGAGTAGGAGTTAGATTGACTAGTTCTAATTTGCTGTGATCCACTACTGTTACAGAATTATATTGAGTAAATCATGTTGGTTGTGGCTGACCGATTGTTAGAAATAATAATCATGAAATGTTCTTTGAGCTGGGGGAGGGGGGGTCATCTTCCTATGTTCCTAAAATTTACATTCTTTTTTTTTTTTCTGAAATTAAGTCATGTGGTGAAGACCATGACAAATAGGTTTTGGTTCAGTCAGTCAAATGGCTTGCAGTAACTGGGATGAACCCAAAGGAAAGCAATAAGAATGATAGAAAATCTTGAAAATATGCCCTATTGCAAAAGAATAACACAATGTTAGGGTTGTGTTGAGCCTAGAGTTGAAAAGTGTAGGGAGGACTTGCCAAGTATTCACATTTGTAAGAGACTTCTACAAATAGAATTATCTGCTGTTCCTGTCCATGGCAGATGGTCAAAAAAGTACTAGACATGAATTGCACAGATGAGCTGTTAAGCAGACATTTGAAGACAAACCATCAAACAAAAAGGGTGGTTGAGCAGTGAGGAAGATTAAGGAAGAGTCTGCAGAATCTTTCTCCTGTGGTCTTACATAGCTTGTTGCTGTCTCTGCCCTGGGGCAGAGGAAAAACTTAAGTCTTTTTTAGTTTCCTCCCATCCTCATTGTCCCAGATTCTGAGGTCTCCAAAGTTGTGGTGAGGTGCGCCTTTTGTATTGAAGGTGGAGCCCACTCTTACAAGGGATGACTGCTCTGAAAGTACAACTGTTAGATCAACTTCTATATGCTGGGAGTCAGGGATGGAAACTAACCTTTCAGAAAAGACAACAATGGATGGTTGTCTGGATATGGCTTCTCATAATTTGAAGGAAGTAGAGGAAGCAGGAAGAAACAGGGGAAGCATTTGATTTTTCAAACACAATGAAGCCTAGGACATGCTGAGACAGAGTGTCAATGCGGATGTTTTTTAAGCGTCTGTAGGACATTCCAAGATACTTGATGGACACAAAGTGCTCAAATTCTGGTAGACGCTTCTGAAATGGCAGAGGCAGGGTTAGTAATGCTTGTCCAGAGATAGATAGGGGCTGGAGAATAAGACATATTAACAGTATCAATCTAACTTTGATTTCCCTAACTTAAGGTCTGTAAAATGAATATAAAGTTAACGGATGCCATTGTGTTTCCCAGTGACTTAGGAGAGGCTTCACTGAAAATCATTGGCGTCACTGCAGAAGACGATGGTATCTATACATGTATAGCTGCAAACGATATGGGTTCCGTTTCATCTTCCGCCAGTCTACGAGTTTTAGGTAGGCCTGTCTCTTTGCTTTTTTTATCTAATTACATTCAAAGTGTCTGGTACCCATAGTACAGGAAAAAGAAAACCCTGGCTCTTGGGCATCCCTCTATTAAAGGAGTATTACAACAAACCTTTTCACCTGAGAGATATTATCTGTTTCAGCAGGAGTAGATGCACTTTTAGGATGTACCTAATTAGAGGTTCATACAAACAAGATGCCTACACAGTACTGTCAACATTCATTTACCTCATCTGTCAATAATAGTTCAAACATACTGTGATAAAATCGCGTTTTATCATCTGCATTCTTACTTTGGTCTCAATCAAAGCTACTATGCCAACATGTATCATTTCTAAAGTGTACAGATAAGAAAAGAGTAGCGTTGCTCTGTATTTTAATATGCTTCTTTGCTTGAATTGTAAAGCCACAGTGTTCAGGACAACATATAACTATTTCTTGTCTTTGCACCATGAATCTACATTTAACTTACACTATTTCAGTACCTGCAGTGAGGCAATCTGAATGTTTGTGAGAGAATGAAAAGGAAACCTGCGAAGATGAAAAATGCCTGTGTTTTGGAGGCAGACAATCAAAGGAAAAAAATGTTTTTTACTTGATATGTTTGATGGCATAGTGATAAGTTTCAGTGTGTGTTTTTGCATTCAGTTATTCTTCTCTTAAGTGTTCTGGATCCTCCATTTCTAGAAATACGGAAAACACAGTGAGACAGCAGGATAGCAGGCTTTCTTACATGCAGTTTGTAACAATTGATGCTACCTGGGTCCTTTAATCTATTGAGAGGCCCATATATTTATCCACTGGTGAGAATTAATTAATAGATTTTTAGGTGGAATGGCTGTGTCTCAAATTGACTCATATAAAAGAAAATGAGATATGAAGTGCTGCATTCTGTCTTTGTACATCTGTCCCAGCTGATATGGGGACTTGTACAGTTGTCCCAAACCTCTCCAAAATATGTTCTTTCTTCTCTTTTGTTTGTTTTTTTTTTTTTCAAAAAACTTTGCCATTTTCCTGGAATGTTAAAACCAGACTGTGAAAGATATGTCCCTTCCAAAACCTCATCTGAAATTTTTGGGGGTTTATAATCAGTGCTGCCACTTCGAGCTCAGCTCGTAGGCAGCCACAGTAAGTGCCTTACTGCCAACATATTGAGGTGGTGATTATTCCCAGCACTTCCTGCTAACTGACCCAAGACCGCCAGTAGTTAAGCCCTAGGATGGGTGTGGTGCAATATATAAGAGGCAGAAAACAAAATTTTGGTCTTTACACTAATGTTTCCTGAAAAATACAGCTTTTTTTTCAGGTAACTGCTACACTGTCTGGTCACTTCTTTTTTTTTCCCAGTGGCAGGTGTATTGTTGATAATGAGGCATAATGTAAGATACTGCTTAGCTGACGGCTTATGGCTTGGATGCATGCACTCTTCGCTGAGTAAAAAAACTGGCTGGATGGCAGGGCCCAGAGAGTCGTGGTGAATGGAGTTGCATCCAGTTGGCGGCTGGACACAAGCGGTGTTCCCCAGGGCTCAGTTTTAGGGCCAGTTCTGTTTAATATCTTTATCAATGATCTGGATGAGGGGATTGAGTGCACCCTCAGCAAGTTTGCAGACAACACCAAGTTGGGCGGGAGTGTTGATCTGCTTGAGGGTAGGAAGGCTCTGCAGAGGGATCTGGACAGGCTGGATCGATGGGCCGAGGCCAATTGGATGAGGTTCAACAAAGCCAAGTGCAGAGTCCTGCAGAAGGGCGACAAAGCTAGTGAGGGGTCTGGAGCACAAGTTTTCTGAGGAGTGGCTGAGGGAACTGGGCTTGTTTAGTCTGGAGAAGAGGAGGCTGAGAGGAGAACTTATCACTCTCTATGGCTACCTGAAAGGGGGTTGCAGAGAGGTGGGTGTTGGTCTCTTCTCCCAAGTGACAAGTGATAGGACAAGAGGAAATGGCCTCAAGTTGCACCAGGGGAGGTTTAGGTTGGATATTAGGAAAAACTTCTTCACTGAAAGGGTTGTAAAGCATTGGAACAGGCTGCCCAGGGAGGTGGTTGAGTCACCATCCTCAGGTTTTTAAAAGACATGTGGATGAGGTGCTTACGGACATGGTTTAGTGGTGGACTTAGCAGTGTTAGGTTAATGGTTGAAGTTGATGACCTTGTGGCTTGATGGGCATGGTGCTGTGTGGTGTGGGTGGGTTGTTTTGGTGTGGGTTGTGGTGTGTTTTGTGGTTTATGGGTGGTTTTGGGGTTTTTTTGTGGGGGTGTGTGTTGTTTTTTTTTTTTTTTTTGTGGTTGGACTTGATGATCTTACAGGTCTTTTCCAACCTTAGTGATTCTGTGATTCTGTGAAAGGTCTTTTCCAACCTAAATGATTCTATGATTCTATACCTATTCTTTTTGCTGTTTTCTTCAACTTGCCAAGGTTACTTATTCCTGTACAGACAGTTCCCACTGCACCTGAAGTAGTTCCACTATAGAATTTGTTCTGCTGCATTGGCCGAGCTGCTTTGGTGTGTAATCCAGTTTGTCTTTCTGTGCCACCCTGTGTCATATGGGGATTATCAGGAAGGGCTGATTGCACTGATAGTGTATCAGCCAAGGAAACTTTCTAGTCAGGGGAGTAAAAAGCCCTTGATGGACAAGAGTCGGTGAGAAACTGTGTGCTTTAAGGAACTGATGTAATGAGTGTCCTTCCTACACCAGTACAGAAGCCCAGAATTGTGATTTGGCCAGAATCAGTGTCACAAAAGATGAGTTTGTAGACTACATTACCATCTTTCAGCCACAGTCCTTGGTCTTACTGACCTTGTCCAAAAGTAAGCGTTCACTTTTCAATCAAAACTAAACCAGAATTTGATATGTCTTGGTTACTCTGCAACTAGACTTCAAAAGACAGGCAGTTGTCTTTCCCTAGCCCTTCCACTCAGCTCTAGCAATACTTTTACAAAGTTCTGGCTCCATTTTTTCCTCAGCCATCCTACCCATCGTTTCCCCAGTCCATAAGAGCAAAATGAAAACTCTTAAGGCTATAGCACAAAGTAAGGTTTCAACATCAGTCTATGAAGTCTTTCTCAGTCCTTTGGACTTGAAGGACTTTGCTGTTTGATTATAGTCAATTCTTGTGCATGATCTCCTGCAGAATACTCTTTGTCTTCTGTTGCTGTAGTAGTCTTTATAAACCATCAATAAAGTAGTTGATTACAGAAATTACTTTCTTTCTGAGCTGCAAGAGGATGGACAATATGAGGCCATGAGTTGCTTTTTAATATGCACATGCTCAGCTTCAAGCAAAAGGTGACAGGGGCCAGTCTGACTGAGGCAAATTCCTCCTGAAATCTATTCCCAAACTGAAGATGAAGTCCAAGTATTTCTCCTTTTGCAAACATCTGAAATGGCCCATGGGTTATAATGACAACAATTTAGTTCTGAGGAGGATCTGGTGATATTAAATGTTGGCCATACTATCCTTTGTTTTTCTTTTTTTTTTTTTCTTTTGGTAGGTCCTGGAAGTGATGGGATCATGGTAATCTGGAAAGACAACTTTGATTCCCTCTACAGTGAAGTGGCTGAGCTTGGCAGGTGTGTTCTGTATGCTGATCTCCAAAGTTGTCTTATGTCAAAATATGAACTTCTCATTCAAAAAATGGAATTCCCTTTGAAAAATACTTACCATATGAGCCTAAAAGGCCAGAATTACATTGGATTAAATAGAAATGAGGAAGTGAAAAATCTTACCAGCACTAGATGGCACTGCATAAACAGAACATATTTAGGCTGAAGTGGTATCATAGCTTAAGGGATGTGTGTTTTTCAAATACTTTGGAAGGCTACATAGTCTTTTTTTTTTTTTTTAAGCATGCCTTACAGTGACTGGCATTGCTTCTGTAGTAAAGCTCTCCTAAACCTTTTTATTTAGGGGGTATGAAAATTACAGACAGAAAAGTATGAAAATGAGCAAAATTCAAATTAAGTCACATAAAATATTCATTTTCCAACTTAATGATGACCTTGGAAAGCTGGATGCTACTCTGACTTGAATTCTCTGCAAATGTGGTAAAACAGATCTCTTATCAGGTGCTAATTATTTTTAGAGACACATTTTGTAGAAGATTGCATGTACTTAAAACTCTTGTTTATGTCCAGAAACTGCTCTGTAAGGGTAGCTTATTAGAGATCTAAAATTAGATGTCTCTCAGGATATCTTTCAAGGTAAAAGTATGCATCTCTGTTAATTCTTTCCTTTCAATATTGTATTCCAGGGGCAGATTTTCTGTCGTTAAGAAGTGTGACCAGAAGGGAACCAAGCGAGCAGTAGCCACTAAGTTTGTGAATAAGAAGTTGATGAAGCGAGACCAGGTTACCCATGAACTTGGAGTCATGCAGAATCTCCAGCATCCCCAGCTCATTGGCCTTCTCGATACCTTTGAGACCTCCACCAACTACATACTAGTGTTAGAAATGTGTGTGAACCATAATGTTATCTGTAAAATACAACCTGTGCAGCTGACTTTCTGGGGCTTTTATAGTGTTTTATGCGTAAGGAACTTTAAGGTTTCACAGAATTTTGAAGACACCTAAGTAAAAGATGGCAGGTGTCTAATGCTGTTATTAAAACATTGAGTTTAATAATATACTCAGAAGGAAATAAGTTGATATATTAAACTGGTATGTAGGTGATTATCGTAGTCTGAAGGTCCAGAAATTATTTTATATAAAGCAATTAGACAAGTGAATTAGGAATGTTGTGGTCTGGTAGCTTCATAACAAATCTCCCCTTCATACACTAAGTCCTCTGTCTTCTAGGTGCTGCAGGCTATGGTTATTCCTGTAGTCTGTGGCAGGACATACCTGGACTTTCAAGTCTGGGTAAAATTAAAGGATTTCTTCCTTTCCTTCTCTGCCTTCACCCTCTGCTTCCACTTCAGAATTGTAGGTGCAGGTCAGCTGTAAGTGACAGAACATTTTCACAGATGATCAAGCCAAAAATCAGAAACAGTGATTACTTGATGCAGGTGTAGTTTTTAAGGGACACTTGCCTTAAGCATTTTTTAATATAACTTTCAAAACTTATGTTTTTCTTTCAGTTTTGTATCTGAATTAAAACAAAATATAACCCTTGTAATTCCAATAGGGCTGACCAGGGTCGCCTTCTAGACTATGTCGTGCGATGGGGAAACCTCACAGAAGGGAAGATCAGACTCTACCTGGGAGAGATTCTGGAAGCTGTGCAGTATCTTCACAACTGCAGAATAGCACATTTGGACCTAAAGGTGAGGAGTGAATGGGATTCCTGGCAGTGTGTGCCATTGCAGGCATAAACCCCTCCCTCTTCTAGTAAACTGGCAGATCGGAGCATAGAACTGTGAATTGCTTTGAGACTGTATGAAGAAGGGTATGTGGCAGGGCTCCATCCCCAAATGCTTTAGATCACTCCTAGCCAGCAACGCAGAAACTTTGAATTCCCTGTGCTTTCTCCTTAAAGCTTGCTGGCCATGTGTGTTCCTTTTCACTGGAAATAATTGCTGATAGGAACAGTTTTGTTTGATTGTTTTTATGTATTTATTTTCTGAGGAACTTGCAGCAGAAATCCATTTCTTTCTCAAGAAGCGTAGAGTTTGTTGTGAAAGAGACTGCTTTTCCTCTGTTCTGCAAATCTGTTCCTCATCATTACACTTTGAGGATTGTGGTATCTGTGTGAATGCTACCTGCTGGTCCTCTGTTCTACCCTGTGAATTTTACTTGAGCCACAAGGATTTGATGCATTCTGGTAGGAAAAGCTGTATAAGAAGGTCTTAAGGTGAATATTAATGAAAAAACTTACTCTTTATACTCTTATTTTCCACCTGTATTTGAATAATAAGGAATTTTAGCATTGAAAAGTCATCTTTGTAGGCTGGGTCTCTTTAGCCTAAAGGGGTCATGGTGAGGAAAAAGCAAAAAGAGCTGGCATCTTCCCTCCACATACTTCTGTTTTCCAAGCAGAACCAGTCTGGTCTGCATACCGTGGACACCCAACATTTAAAGTTTTCTAGTGCTATATGGAGTTCACCAGTACTTTTTCCAGTCTTAGTTGTAGGTAAGTCACTCTTATTTTGCTAAGATCACAGCCACAGCAGCAGTAGCTTCAGAAATAAAACCATAAAAATAATTCCACTTTCACCTCACCAATCATGGGGCAGTTCTCTTGAAGCCGTGCGCATCCAACAGGATCTGCTGCTGCCATAGTCTCATAACAGTGCTTGACTTCCATCTGTACAGCTGCATTATATTGAAGAATCACCAAGTAAAGCTGAATTCTGTTGAAAGCGTCATGAAAATTCTGACAAGGTCTTCCAATCTTTAAATGCAAGGGGTTTGCTGTCTCTGTCATAAAGCAAATAAAGCAGTTGGCTTTATTCACCCTGTATTTGTAATTGCTGTTCTTTAAGCTTAAGTTCCCAAACATGGGTTCCTGTGAAACTTTGCAGAGCTGTTATTGTGAACATCTGCAGTATTATCTGGCAGAGCTGTATTTCCTGCAAAAATTATAGTACCAGCAGCTGAAACACATTCATTGCACACTCTAGTTGGCAAGAGACTGCGTGCCAGTTGGTCTGGGGGAAGCCTTGGTAGGACTGCCTAGGAGCTTTGCAGAGCTGGCCTTCAGCAGTAATCCTCATAGCTTGTAGCTGTTTGTTATGTTCTTGAACTGACAGCACTGGCTGTGAAACAGTAATGTTGGAGTGTTAAATGTATGTTAGACTGACTTGAAAAAAGACATTTTAACTTTTGCTTTTATGTTTTCTAGCCTGAAAATATTTTGGTGGACCAGAGTTCCACTAAGCCAACAATAAAACTGGCTGACTTTGGAGATGCAGTCCAGCTCAATACCACGTATTATATCCACCAGTTACTTGGAAACCCAGAGTTTGCAGCTCCTGAAATTATTCTTGGAAATCCTGTTTCCCTCACTTCAGATATTTGGAGCATTGGAGTGCTCACATATGTCCTTCTTAGTGGCGTCTCTCCTTTCCTGGATGAAAGTGTAGAGGAAACTTGCCTGAATATTTGCCGCTTAGACTTTAGTTTCCCAGATGACTACTTCAAAGGAGTTAGCCAGAAGGCCAAAGATTTTGTATGCTTCCTACTTCAGGATGACGCAGCTAAGCGTCCCTCAGCTGCGCTGGCCCTCCAGGAGCAATGGCTGCAGCTGGGGAATAGCAAAAGTGCTGACAGCATTGACATATCCAGATTGACTTCGTTCATCGAGCGGCGAAAACACCAGAATGATGTTCGACCCATCCGTAGCATTAAAAACTTCTTACAGAGCAGGCTCTTGCCAAGAGTTTGACCTTGCTTGAAGTTCTCTTCTCATTCTCTTTCACCTGCCAATCAGACTGGAGATGGACTCCTCCTGCCAATCAATCAGACTGGAGACAGACTCCTCCTGCCAATCAGTCAGACTGGAGACGGACTCCTCCTGCCAATCAGCTGTTGACTTGAATTTTGAGGAAAGCAAACCCCGAGCCAACCAGCTGCTAGCGAATGTTCGTGTGCAAATGCATTCCAGGGGGACCCGCGCGGGGTGGCGCGGGGGACTGGTGATGCAGACTTCACTGGGGTGGAGGACAATAGCACTGTACTCTGCAAAAAGCAGTCACGAGCGATACAGTAACAGTATTTTATTCAGGTTTCTGCAAAAAAAAAAAAATAGTTTTTTTAATAAACAAGAGTTGAATTTTGCAAGTGAACTTAACTACCGTTTTCAAGATTTATTCATGGAAGAAATGCCTATGTTCAAAGCACTGGTGTTAAACAAAAAAGAAATCATGCCTGGAGAAGACTCACCAAAACGGCTGCCCGTTGATACAGCCTCCATTTATAACACCTGGTTTTCACTTGGTCCTAGAGCTTTCCAGTTGCCTCGCCTGTATGTATCTCACGTAGCAGTGCACTGAGATCAGACTCTGCTTTTAAGTGCATCCAACCTCAAAGTTTTTGCATACAAATAGAATGAATCGTTTTGCTCTGATAAAATGTAGGCCTTACTTGTATATAGACTGTTACCTGCCTTCGGTCTGTAATTCCCCTCGCCCCCCCCCCCCCCCCCTTATCCTTTTTTTCCCCTCCTTCCTAAATGGTGGTATACCACTGTGCGGGTCTTCAGTTTGGGTCAGTACTCACTGTCCCCTTAGAAAAGGACTTTGGGTTGGTGCCCAGCTTGCCGACCCGATTGTCAAGCAGTATACAGCAGGATGAAATACTGTAAATGCACTCATTTGGGATTTTGTTTTCTTTCATATCATGTGCAATGTTGTGGCTTTAACATTTTATGCAACTATTTATGAGGACCTCTGTTGTAACTGTAATAAATATATAGAAAAAGCACATACTTAGTACGGCGAGCTTTATGGTTTTGTTTGTGTGTTTGGGGTTTCTGGGTGGGCAGGGGCGGGTGTGTTGTACCACACTGTCATTATTAGTTTAAGATGAGGGTTAGCATAGAATTTAGTCAAGACTAGTCAGTTTTAAGGATTGTTTTAAAAAAAAAAAAAAAAAGAGAGAGTCATATCCCAAATCTCAAACTGGTTAAGTAGTAGAGGGACACTTTTTAAAATTTATTATTATATTCAAAATGCCAAAGTCTGACTTTCCCAAAATCGGTCTCAACACTTACTACTTTTTAGAATTTTCAAATCTGTGTTTACTTCTTTCTGTGAAATGAACAAATGAATTTTGTGCTCTTTGGTGAAGAATACATTCAGAAAGTAGTGGTCAGATGAGGAGACTCTGACATGTAATGTAATTGTCTTAGTAACTGTTTTTAAGGTCAAAGTAATATTAACGTGAGCTATTTAAAAAGGCAGAGATGGTTTTCTGTGCATCACTGAGTTCATATGGGTGTGTTGTCATCTATGTTTGTGTGAACTGCCATGTTTAAAGAAACCAAGCCAACATCCCACAGTAGTTAGATATATGGGTCTTAAGCCATAACCTAGCTTGGGTTAGTTTTGAGCTTTGTGGCTTCCACTGTATTCTATTTATTCCTTTTTTGGTTTTTTTCGGGTTTTTTTGTAAAGTTGTACAGAAACTTTTTAAAAGAAAACAACTGACGTCGAAACTGGATGTGTATTCATACCAACCTCATATCATTATGTTTGTGTATTATTTTCCTTTATTGTTTTAGTTAAATTTTTGCTTTATTTTGCATGTATATTTCTTTGTACAGTGACGTTACATGTTTACACAGTATGACGCGATGTAAATATTTTATTTTGCCATCAGTTATTTTGAAAAAAATTAAACATATTTGACATATTTGTCTGATCTCTTGCTTTAAGAAGTTTGAAAGTTTAGGTTTGGTTATATTTTAATTGGGCTCTGTATTTAAAAAGAAAAAAGTACATTATTTTATTGCCATAAAATTCATTTTAAATTGCAATGATGTATCTTTCTTTCATGCCTTACAAAATAATATTTGCCTTTGCTCTAAGTGTTGAGTGCTTGTAGTGTCATGATTGCTTTTATATAAAACATGCGTAACTCTCTAACTGTGGAAATTTGTTATAGTCTTTATTAGCTAGTAACTTTTGACCAGCAGAGTTTCCTGCCAGATGTTCCCAGTTAAAGACCGAAGGATCGTGTTTCAGTTTAATATTAAACTGGGGAACAGATTTCCCACATCTTTTAGGCATTCCAGATTCATTATGAAGAAAAGTTACTTTCAACCGTAAAGACTTGGGTTTCGCATCCTATAAGGGATGAAGCAGAAAAGTTTTTCATTGTGTACATTTATCTCTCTCCCTTTTCTGCTATCATTAATCCATTTGCAATTCAAAATGAAGTGAAAGGTCAGGGAACAATACAGACTGTTTATGCTTGTCGCTGCGTTGTATACATGATTTTTTCCCACTCTTTTTTCCTGCTATTACCTGTCAAGTGATGAAACAGTCCCATTATTCCTCACAATTTACTACTGAGAGAGGCATTTCACATTGAGAGAGACAGAAAATATTCAGGAAGGATGTACTGCCAAGGATGAGCCACTGGAAGCTTTTTCCATGACAGGGAAATAGATGGCAACATGCTTTGTGGAAGAGTTTGTATCCTTGAGTTCTCTCAAATACTTTTTCTTGACTGAAGATACACTAAAGTGGGGAGAAGTTACCCAAATGCTATACAGAGAAATCATGCACTTGCAGGTGTTTTAAGTAGCAGAGGTATGTTCTTCCACTCATATGTAAACAAGAGTGCACTGTTCCTGGCCCTCTCTGTGGGACCTGTTACTTGGGAAAGCTAATATCTCTTGACAGAGTGGAGCTTTGCACTAGAACCTGCTGTTCAGTGCAAGAGCTTCCAGCTGAAGAAAGCTTGAATGATGGACTCCTCAACTTGGATATCTCTTCAAATGCTTTGAAGAGATAATGTATGTGTAAGGTCCTTTTGTTTTGCTGAATTGTGTTGTTGGGGCTGCAAATGACGCCTGGACTTTATTGGGCACAGTTCTTGTTGACTGTCCTGCACACAGCAAACCAGCACCACAGGCTGACAGAGAGTGGAAACCAAAAGCATGGGTGAGAGCAGCTGGTATGAGGTTTCTGATGTGGGAACGTTGTAGAGCATAGGGAATGGCAGTCAATATCGTAGCTGAAAGGGGGGAAAAATAGCCAGGGAGGTTCAAGAGAAGAATGTGTCTAAATGTTTCTTTCTGATAACATACCCCAATCACTTCTTACTGATAGTTTAGGAAGAAGAGAAGAGGTTGCCAGACTTGAAAGTCAGTGCATGTGTCTGTACTTTTCAAGCGGGGTTTGGGAGTGCAGGAGTTCTCCATTGCACATTTGATGAACACATCTTAACTTGAAAACCATTGTGCAAGTGCTAAGTAGAAGGCCTGGCTAGATAAGATTTCCATGGTCAGGGAAGTGACCTACTTTGTCTTCCTAATAGGCAGAGGCCTAACACATACCTGCCTGTGCTCATGAAGAGTAGAATGGGAGAGCCTGGTTTTCTTTTGTGTGAGTATAGAGGTTACGTAACTATAAGTCATCCTAATTCTCAGATGGAACTATTAATGTGTTGATGAATAGAAGAAAAAAATTTTTATTTTTTTTTTTTTTCCAAATCCAAAAGCATGTCCAGGCCAGGGCGCAACAGAGATCCTCTGGAATGACACAGCAAAAGCATCTGGCTTCCAGAAAAGATTTCAGTACCTGTGCAAACCTGATTGGTAGTAGAAGATGCCTGAAAATATAATGGGATGGGTTTTGCATGTAAAGTACTGCATGATATTGTCAGGAAACATGAAAACCACACTGCTGAGGGAGTCAGTGTAGGACTCCCACCAAAAAAGAGGGGCTAGTGAGTGAGAAATGAATGTAACCAAGGGGAAAACCAATGGCTGACTTGAAGTTAAGCCCCATAGTTCCCGAAATCTCAAGAGAAATGAAGACAGGAATATACTTAGCAGTGGCTGTGGGTAGTGAAGTCCATGAGTAGCTGGTATTTGGTGAAGTATTTGGACAGCCACTCTTTGCTGCGAACAGCAGTGTCATTTCTGTGCTAGGGATTAGTGCAGAGAGTGTTACCACGTCTGCTCCAGTCCAGAAGATGAGATAAGCTTTATGTACCCTTTCCATGTGTGTGTGTATTAACTCAGTGTGGGTGTGTTACTAATTTCTCTGCTATAGGGATTCAGTTCCATGTGGAGGTAGGTAGAACCCAGTGAGACCAAGTTTCTATTCTATATTTGGTTCAACCAGCTCCAGGTATTACGGTATTTTTGTCAGAACCACTGCTTTATCCCTCAGGCAAACAACTTGTGGGGTTTTTTTTTTTTCTGAAATTAAATCTTGATGAAGGTTATATTAGAGGGTAACAGATAGGGTTTGCATCTGTAGAGGTTGTACTTCCAGTACTTTTTGCACATTCACATCTGCCCAAGCAGTCAAGAAAAAAAGGCTTTTTCTGTGTGCACTCTTGATGTAAGAGCATGATGATCTCTCATCACTGCAAAGGAGCTGATGCCCAGTGTTCCCTCTCCTTCCTGGAAAGCAGAGACACATACCCAGCACCTCAGGCTTCACGTACCTGGCGGTCACCTCAGCATTTCCCAAGTAAATGTGCTCAGTGGGTCTCTGCCCCATGCCATAACACCCAGCATCAATACAAGAATGAGATCTCCCATTTCGCTGACCTGCCACAGGGACTAAGAGCCTGATGTGTAGGAACAGGAGAATATGCTTTTCTCATGATGTCTTTGTCCTCAAAATAGGAACACTTTTCATCTCCCCTAATTCACTCCCCTTAGCCTTACCCAAAACACTTCAGGGGAATGGGAAGTGGCAGTTGGAGTTACTGACGAGAGCAGTCTGATCTCCTCCTATTCCCCTAGTAATGTCAGGAGAGCCAGCATCAAGCCTGCTAATAATAAACTCCCATCAGCCCATCTGTGCCTTCCAATAAAAGAAGCCATTATGAACCCCAGTATTAAAGAATAGCACCAACTGTCCCATTTTCCCCACTGGTTGTAGGTTAAAATGGTGAAATGTGCTAGAGATAAATCTGAGGTTTAATACATGAACTCTTGGAGCTATCTTCAGGAAAGATGGTACTCGTGATGTTTTCATTGTCTAATTGTTGAGAGCAGTAATCTGAAAGCTGCTTTTTTAATGAGTTTTCCTCTTAACACATAAATTCTCCTCTTGAGTGCTGGAGGGACTTTTCATCCTTGTTGTTTGAGGAAATGCGTAGATGAGGTACTTGAAACTGCATCAATTGCAGCGGATGAAGCTTCAGATTCTGTCATTATTCCTGTGGTCATGTACTGGTTCTCATTGCTCCAAATTTCTTCATTTCTGAAGGAGAGTATCTTCATCCAAAAAGGATGAATATGTTGAACTACAGAAAGGATGAAACCTTAACACCAAAGCAGCACTTTAATCTCTGCAAACTGAATTTCCAGACCCCCAAAGACATTGTGTCCATTATCACCCCAGTGTATTTTCACACTAAATGGTCTTCTGGACAAAACGATGGCTTTGCATCTTATGGAAGAAAAGTGCATTGAGGATTATTTAACACCTAATTACTGTTTTAGAATGGCAGTAAACCATTGGTATCCATAACTCTGTGTAGCAATGGGTTACGCAGTTAAACTCCATGCTGTGTGAAGAACCCACTGACATTTTCCGTTGTCTCTGAAGCTTTGTTTTGGAAAAGACAATGAGCAGTTCATTTCCCCAACTTCTGTGTCCTACCTTTGCTTTTACAGTCTTCTACCTTACTTATCATTTGGTCATCTGTTTACCACGCTAAAGAGTACTGATCTATTTATTCCTCATGGGGAAGCTATTTATCATCTTAATTGCCTTTCTCTGAACCTTCCCTAGTTCTGAGTTGTATATTTTCTGTGATAGGAGGGGGCAAAGCTCACACAATATTCCTGATACAGGTGCATCATGAGTTACACAGCTGCAAAATGGCACTTTGTTCTCTATTCCTTTTCTAAAAGTTCCGAGTGTTCGCCTTGCTTTGACTTCTTTTGAGCTGATACTTCTTGGAATATTAAATCTTGAGATCGTGTTCCCAAGTTGAGTGGCAACGGTCAGTTTAGAGCCTGTGATTGTACATGTAAAACTTGGATCCCCCTTTCAGCATATTCCCCATGAACATTAATTTTCTCAGCTGCTTTATTTCCCAGAGGAAGCTGAGGTATTATGATTGCCTTAATGAGAGATTGTTCTGATGGAACTGAGCATGGAGATCTCTTATATTAAACAAATACAAGCTGACTACTGCTGCCCTTCATCTTACTACTCAGACAGTCAGCCTAGCTCACCTGAGTTTTTCAAGAACTCCTTTTGCAGGAGTTTTCTTGCCAGCTCCTGCAGCCATCAAACTCATTTCCTCTCATCCTGAGGGAGGAAATTGTAACCTGCCTTGGACTTGATCAAGCTGAAACTCTTCACTTTCAAATTAAATTTCAAACACTGATTTTAGTGAGGCTAGCACCCTCACTTCAACAACAGGATTTACTTAGGTCTCAAGCAGGAGGTTTGTTTGTGCACTGAAATCACGCATCAGGAGTATCTCCAAAGATTACCTGCAAAATTTCACGTTAAGCTTCCTGAAGACTCGCCTGGCAGTAGTCAGCACCAGGGATTCACTTAGGACACCCTGAACTCAGTCTTTGCGAGGGCTTGCTATCCCAGGGGTTACTCCCAAATACTGAGGAAGAGCTGGCAGCAGCTGGAAGTTTGCCCTGTTGTACCATTGGGAATCACGTCTGGTGGAATAGCAATTTATATCACGTATCTTGCCTGGTTTTACACATCTTGCCTGTGTGTTGCTGAAAACTACGTGATCCCTTGAGATGGATGGTACCCAGAATGATGTCATTTAATTTGCTATCTCTCAAGACTGATGGTGAGAGAGTACTTCCTCCTTTGGTGATGGAGTGCTCTCCTGGGACTTGAAGGGTTCTGGACTCTTTGCTTGCCAGGAAAACTCAAAGCTGGGAATCTGTGCTAGTCTCAGTTACAAGAATTAATGCATCCATTGGTTTGTTCTGGTTTTGTTGCTGTTGTTGGGAGCTCTAGATGCTAGTGGACAGTCCTGGCTGGTTCACACTGATGGAAAAAGAATGTGATGATATATCATGAAGTATTAAGGGGAGGCTTTTAGGATGGGGTGTCCTGAGGGTAACTTGATCACCACCAGAAAGTACCTGAACGTCAAAATTACTTACTGCTCTTGGAGTTCAATGGAGGCCTAAACTCATTTCTTCCAAGGATCTTTCACAAAGTAAGGCAGGGTGTAAATCTGGTGATGATTGCTGCTTTTACTCTGGTTACTGGTTGTGGATGACAACTAGGGATCTTACCTCACATTTCAGACCTGCTTGCAAAGAACGTAAAGCGTGCTGTTGTACTCCATCCCACAGCCTGAGTGTTGAATGGTTCTCAAGTCTAAGGTGAGTTTAGTCTTTATTTGTCTTTATTTGTCTTTTTGGATTAGGTACTAATTTTTCTAAGCGGACCTGATTTTTCACTTCTTGTTTAGCCATTCATTTCCTTTTCAAGACCTCCACCTGCTTAACAGTCTGTTATTTTTTAAAATAGAAATATGATATTCTCTATCTGATGAAGTATGCATATAGCATAAATAGTTGATAAAGTATAAGGTTGCAGTAGGGGTCAGCATCTCTACTGGCAAAGTCATCTGCTTGCTGTAAGAGGCTTTCTGTTTTCTCTCATCCTATTTTCTAGGGAATTTTTAGGTATGAAAATCGTAGCTGAATTCCTGTTACACTGGTGGTCATGATATGGATGAGGCAATCATCTGAGCTTGTAACAGCTTCACCTTTTGACAAACTTCTTTTCTTCCAGGAGCATGAGAGAGATTCAGGTCTAATAACTGTTCCTTCTAATTTCATGTTCTTCCAGGTAATTTACCTGGGGTTTTTTAAGAGCTTATGCTGGGCCAATAGCTGTGTGTTGTTTCTGCCAGGAGTCAAGAAATCAATGTCATTGCTTTCTTTTCCATCTAGCACATTTCTGTGGTCAAGGGGTTGCTTCCTAACTCACACAAAACTTCAGCTTTGTCTTTTGTTCTGTAGAAAATCAAACCTTTCAGGGCAATCTTCATACATGGTGGTTGCCAAAACTAAATGATATAATGGTATGACCCTGGGGAAATAGTCTCACTGGCTAGCTGGCAGTTTCATGACCTGCAGCAAGACTGTCAAGGTAGATCCACTACCTTTGCTGAGAGCATTCTTCACTGCAACTCGGGCAATAGCAGTGAAAAATGTCCTTGTGATTTGCAAAGTCATTGTTGGGGAGTTGTATTTGCACAAAGGCACTACACTCTTCCTCGGTTTCCATGTATGATGCTTCTGTTGCTGTTCAGTAAAAGTCTGAGATACACATTCAGTTACTGTGTGACTGTGTATGGTGTTGCCTGGATTTATCATACGGTGTGGAGCATGTACGCAAGCACTCTCAAGAGAAAAGAAAACTGGTCATTTACTTGCATGCTTTAAAACATGTTCTCCCTATGTTGCTGTTTCTCTGACTACCTTACTTCTGACGGATCATCAGATGTGTGGAAATGAAGGATATAATGTCTGTACTGCTAAATTACATTGGCACACGTGGATAACGTTGTGCCCTAAGAAAGGGTGGCAGCTGCAGTGGAATGCCTGCATACTGCAAATACTGCAAAAAGATGTATGTATGTGGAAAAGCGCATAGATTACTTCAAGATATGTTGACTGGACATACAATTCTTGGTGGTTCTTTTTTGTGAATTCAGGGGTTGCAAACTAATGTCATACATAAAATTATATTTGCCCTTCCTTTGCTTTCTCTGTAAGTAGAAATATAGCAGTGATGAAGAGAGACATAGGTGATTATTTATATGCACAAAGAAAGGAAGCTCTGGGCTGTGCCTCAGAGTTGAATTACGTGGTAGTTCATGGGAAAGAAATTAAAGCTTTTCCCAAATCTGAGTTACTCATGATACTCATGACATGATAACAGCATGAGCTTGTTCTGCCTGACGTCTTGGAGAAGCCAAGGGTGCTACGTCGAATTCAAGACAGTCAGCAATTAAAAAAGTACTCAGGGAGGCCAAGACAGATGGAGATTGGGGAGAAATAAGACTACAGAGAGAAACAAGTGAAAGACGGCAGACAAACACAGAAAGGAGGTGACTGCACGTCTTACTAGGATGCCAATGATAAGTTAGCCTCCTTAGGAGTAGGCTTGGACAACGCTGGACTTAAATTGTGCATCTGATCCCTGCCACCGCCTCAGAGTCTGACCAAGGGAAGAATGGTGCACCTACAGAAACCATGGCATGGCTGCCTGTGCGTGTTCTGCTTTTTGGTATGGAACTTTACAACAAAGACCTAATTTACTCAATGTCTTTTTCTCCACATCGATACAATGTTATTTGCTACCTCTTTTTACTGGCTGTAGGTTGTCTGTTACTAGCTCACAACTAGCTTTAGAGAGCGCACTGCCGTCCAGCAGTTCAGCCGTGAGAAACACATTACAGCCAACTTCCAACATCTTTGGAGCAGGATGGGAGAAATGCTGAAGAGCATGGTAACCCCTGGAGATGGGAAAGAGGAGGATTGGCTTGGAAACATGTTCAAATACGCAAAATACTCTAAAAAGTATTTCCAGTAATTTCTGATAAGCTAATGGGTCTAGTGGAGGCAACATAAGAATATACTGACAATAGATGGCATCACTTCAAAATAATTCACTGTGCAAGTTAAAAGTATTCCCCTAGAAGTATCTGCTGCTTGTCTTCGAAGCTAATATCCCAAAGAGACTGCAGAGATAAAGTTCAGAGAGAGGAAAATAACTCTATTTGGTATTTAATAAAGGTGATATAAGTATCTTTGAGCAAGAATGTTCTGGGATAGTCAGTACATGGCTGATAGGACTATGATTCCTTTTCATCCTCCGAAGGATTTATGGATGGGTAGGGATGGCACTTGTTTGTGAAAGTGAACATCTGCTTCTGTTTGCATGCTGTGACTTTTCCAGTTGTGCGTGGTTAGGTAAGTAGTGCAAGTACTTGATTAAAGTTGAATCTTCCTCTTGAGTCTGTAATGTTTGGTTTGACAAATAATCAAGAAACTTATTTTTCTCTTGTTAGTCAGCTGCAAGAGTTGAGAGGGGTAACCTTTTACAAGGCCTAAACACTATCTGTCGGTTTTAAAAAAATAAGGAGGAAATGGTAACGCTCTTTTCCCTTAGTTATGTGAACTGTTTCTGTATTTAAGTGCTCCACAGAAACTCTTTATCTGTTTTACAAAGCTCTTCCCAGATAACATGAGTATTTTTTCTAGCAGTCTTGGTTTTCTAGTTTATAATTTCTATCGCACATCAGACCCTGTATTAGCAAGCAACAATTGTGATAATCTATTATATTTGAAGTGGCTTTTTTAATCAAAAAAAAAAAAGTATTGAAATCACATGTGCATGCTGTGGAATCTAACAGCATGAAAGCTGCAGCCGAAGTTGTAAAGAATTTTTTTCAGAGCCTTGGTATTACTGTCCTATGTAATGCCGGGTTTTATTTTCCATGGTTAAGTTTGCTTGATGTCAAACATTGACTTTTTGCCCAAGTCAGGCAGAGAAGTATCAATTTCTACCATGTTACTTGAGCTTCCCCCTCTGTTGTATTTTAGATGTGCAAGGGAAAAGCTTTCCAATTGGATAAAGGGGTATTAGATGAAGAATACATCTCTGTGTAAACGTTGGAGGTCTTCTATAACTAAGTAGTATAAGGGTGGGTTGTCTTAAATATCAACAGCTGTTGTATTTCTCTTTTATGCTGTGGTGGTGTCATGGGGCATCTGCCACCCTGCCTTATTGCAGCTATTTCTTGTCATCAAGGCTTTTTTTTTTTTTTTTTTTTTGACATTTCAGAGCTTTTTCCAGCCACTGGAAGTGAAAATGATGTTATTTCATTGTACAGAAGTGTCACCCTGAAAGGCGTTACCTTTAGCAGGGATTGCTGTTCTAATCTTTCTGCTGGAGGACACAATCCCCAGAGCTCTGTTTGTACCACTCTGTGGAGCTCTGCTAGAGCTGGTGTCCCAGGATGTCTACTCGTATTTCTGCAGGTTCTTCCCTTCTGTGCATACTTATGGCTTTCGTACACCACTCTGTGAGAAGGAAGGCGACAGGGCTCTTTGCTAATTATCGAACAGTTAAAAAGGCCTTTGCTAGCAGCTCGTGGCATGGGGGTGTGTAGCAATGCTTGTCTCGGGGAGGGGGAAAAAGAAGAGGTACAAATGGCAAATCATGAGAGCTGTGTCGGAATTCGTGCTCTTCTGCTGACTGCCTATCCTCAGTTATGGTGATGGACATTAGATGGGCAGGAGGGATGTACGCACAAGGACACAGGGACGTACTCGCCACAAGGACACAGCTTTGTGTGCAAAGTACCCTGTCCTAGAAACAAAGTGCTCAGGTGTTAAGAGCGGTTTTGTTGGGAAGAATCTATACACATGGAGATCCAGCACTTAAACAAGTTATGTATAAAAATTTATATGTACTAATGTTGTCGCCTTACAGTGTTTTAAAGCACACTGCATGTCCTGGCCTCCTTTTGAGGCGACCGAGCAGGCATTACATCCTAAATCTGTCATTGCGACGGGCATACCTCAGTTTCCTGTTTCTAGCAAGGCAGCTGACTCCACACCATGGAGCTCCAAGATAAAAAGCCAAAACTTTAACTGTTTGTGACAGTGGTGTTTGGCTTAGCAAGTCTATCACAGCAGTCAGGCGATGGAGGGAGGACGGTAGCAGAGGTCTCTGCTTAGGTTGCACTGTGAAATCCTGTCCTTGGTTCTGATGAGGAAAATACAAGGTATGGCAGCTGGCTAGTGTGTATTTGCCATCCCCTCAGCCACACTTAGGCTGCTTTTTTGAAATGTTTTGATTAATTCCATAAACAAGAAAAATCTAATGTTACATTTGGGGGGGGGCGGGCAGGGAGAAGCTTTTGAAAACTATAGGTCCTTGTATGGAGAACCAGGGTGTTCAGTTTGCAAAACTTACTACCATCTGCAGCCTTAACTTTGGCATTTTAGGCCTCCTACTAGTTTGACTATTCAAATGTCTCATCTTCTGTTGAGTTGCTCATTTGCAGATGACATATTGCCACTAAAAGTAGTGGCTCATTTCTGGCTGAGCTCCATGTTGGACTTTGTAACATCTCTCTATATTTGTTTATTGAGCACAAATTATTTTACTATTGGGTGTAGCTCTTTATGAAGTTTGTCTCCTGGAAATATTGCCAGTGGAAGGAAGTGTAACTATATGATATTTACCTTACCATGATGCTGTTGTAGTCATATTGTTTGACTCATACTAGTACATTTTGTGTTAGAGTAATATTTGAAGGTCAGTGGAGGAAGGACTGTTCCTATGTTTGTTTGGAAAAAAAACAAACGTAGCAAAGGATGAATTGTCTGCTTGGGTTTTTGCACTTGTAATACACAATTGATGGCAGAATAGAGTTGTGCATTTGACAGTTATGTCAGACCTAATAAAAAACTTAAGAAAAAGAAAATCCAGCAACATTATGCTTGTATGACCTGCATAAAAATGCTCCAGCACCTTCTGGAATAACTTACAGTAGATGGAGAAGGAGGCAGAATACCCTCATGTGACTCAACTTTTTGAAATGCCCTGAAGGTGAGGTGTTTTGGGGGCATGACACACTTGTTAGTAGAAGAGACCCCAAGAGCAAGGCTCTTCAGTGCCTCCCTCAGAGCTGAGGATCTATATATAACAGCAGCAATGGTTGTACATTCTGTTCCTCATTGGTTTCCTGCTGTGCCTCCAGTGTGTCAGACTCCTTCCCTCACAAAAATGGAAGTTTAGATGGTCTCACTTTCATTTCTCCTCCCAATTTGTCCTGCATTTATGCTCTCAGTGCTGAAACAAGTTAATTAACATATGTAGAAACCATTTGAGCTTTTCAAACAAAACCTGTGACATAAGGATCCAATTACGTGACGATTGTATAGTTAATGATCCTTTTAAATGTAAAACTCCCCATAAAAATTCGGTGGCAGCTTTGAGTATCTTCAAACTGTCGTCCTGAAGTGCCACAGAAAGTAGCATTATTTTGATGTAATGTAAATCCAGATTGTTCGGAGGATATGATTAAATCTAGAAGTAATTTTGAGGAAATAAAGGCAGAATCCAAGACACAGTCCTCCTTCTCCCAAACTTAGGAGGAAGGCTTCTGCTTTGTTGTTCTAGTGCTACTCATAATCCACACCTTCCTTGTGTAAAATGGATGCAAGAAGCTGAAATGAAGCACCAGCTCCTGACTCCTGTAACTCGTAACGATCGTGCTGGAGTCCCACCTGCTGGGGATGGATGAGGCCTTCTGAGCAATGCTTCACAGGCTGCTTTGTGCATACCCACGGGTGACATCTGGGATCTCTGCATGCCTGACACGCTGAGGGAACAACAATTCTTGCACGCCATGGGGTCTCCAGAAATCCTATAAACATCCAAAGCCAAATTTCACCAAGACAAAATTTCTGTAGTGGAAGGTGGGTCCAGGGAAATGTATGTCTATGTATATATTTAAGAAGAAGCCATATAGGAACAGCCAGGAAAATTAATTTTTACATTCTCAACACGGGCTAGTTTTTAAAGAAAACTTATGTCATTTACTTGCCAGAAAAGTAGAAATCCTACTACTTGCAGTCTAAACAGTAGAATGTCAAAAGGGGTAAGATCCATAAAAAATTACAGAAAAAGAAATCATTGAATCCTTTGTGAGGAGGGTGCTGACATCCCTTGCAAGTAGGAGAATTCTGTCTTTATTGTCATTGACTGCAAAGGGAGATGAGAGTGCTGCTTGTCATCACAGCAGGAGCTGTATATTCAGCTGAAGAGTCTCCATCACCATGGTATTTGCAGCATCTCTGAATTTTAATCATCGAGCTTCACTTCACAGATGGAGAAAGCTTCTTATTTCCTTGCCCCTTTTTCAACAGGTGGTAAAAGGATTTGCCAAAGATGCATAAGATTTTGGCAACTGCAAAAATAGACTTTCATCCTCTGAATTCCTGTCCCATATCCTAATTAAAAGAAATTAACGTCATCCTTCCTTCTGTGTTATGAAATGTATATACAAGTATAGTGTATATTAGTTTAGCAGTAGGTTATTTTGACCTGCTAAATGAAGAAGCGCATACATTAATTTCAGCTGTCAGCATGGATGGTCATTCTGTTAGGAGATGGGGGAAAGAAAATGGCAACCAGAACCAGGATATTTATCTTTGCAATTCAGAATAAGCAAACTATCAGCCGCACAAAGCATCTTTCAGAAAGGAACATCTTCTGTTACTGTTTCTATTAATCTAAAAGTCATTTAGATCAATAAGCTGCATTATGAAAGGGGGAATGCATATGCTCAAGCCCTTGTCTCTCTGTGACTTTTCCATCAGCGCTGTTGCTCCGTTGTGTATAGGCTACTGCTTTCTCTTTCTGGCTTCGGTTTTCACATCTGTTTCATTTTCCTGCTTGTTGCGAAGTCACCCTCTGAAGAAAGTTTGTTCTTTTGACTGATGTCATTTGATGTTTTGGGTTGGGGTGACTCCTTCCTCTGAAAAGAACGAGCTCTTTTCTTCCCCGTAGTGATCCTGTTTTGCTGTTTCAGTACAAAATAAGCCATCGCTGATGACTGCTGCGGTTCTTAGCAGAGGTGGCAGAAAGTGGCTCGCTCCTCCTCCTTCAGAAGAGAAGCCCAGGGAAGGGGGTGCTCTGATCTTCGGATCTGTGGTCTGAGTCACTCGCAGCACCCAGGTCTTAAAATGCTTACTTTGATTCGCTGCTACACACTTTTGACAGCGAAACATAAAAATTTAGTCGCTGTTGCAAAGCCAGACGCTGACAGTAGACAAAAAAGGCAAGTGCCTACAAATAGGCCGTGCCTTCCTTCTTCTGGCAGTAACATCTTACAGCCTGAAGGAGAAACAGCTGAATTCTGAGTCTTTGCATGTTGATTTCTAAAGAAAAAGAAGCCATAATATGGACTCTTATTCCAAGTATGAAGTATCTGATTTACAAAGAATTGTCCAAAAGCGAGGCGCATCACAGATTTTGTAACAGGGATTTCTTTTCACAAAGATGTTGGTCTCCTGTGCCCAAGCCCAGGCACAGGAGGCAACTCTGCACTAACTACTTGCGTGATGCTTCCAAAATCCTAATCTGTCCAGAAAGCAGATTGTATTGATGCTATTCACATTATTCATCTTCAGAAGGAAAAGGATAACCTGTTGATCCACTAAGTAACCCGTTGTGCACCTGCATAGGACAGCACCTCTCCTGCCCCCAACGTCTTGGCTGCAGCACAAAGTTGCCAATGATAAGGATAATTGTTCCTAAAAGGGGGATTTTCTTCCAGCTAACAGACGAGACGGTAGGACAACTTGTTACAGCAGAACAAAAGTGACTACATGCAATGGGAAGTTGGGGATATTTTTCTTTAGAACCCTACTCTGCTTCCAATAGAAAGGGAGAAAGCAGAAAGAAAGGAAGAAGTTGGCTCTAGAGCTCAGTAATAGAGATGAAACTGCCTGCAACTCTGGGACAAACCCAGGCGGTCATTTCATCTCTAAAGCATTTGTGCCTAAAGCTTTCAGATAGCTGGATGGTGTTGTGCCACGTCATATCTGGGGTTCCGAACTGCTGCTGAAGACCAAGAGCTCTCCTATCGTTTGCAAGCAGGGAAACAAGCGTGTTGAGCTTGTCTCAGAGAACCACAAGGGAATGTCACGGGTAGGAAAGGCCATCTGATAACAGCCGCCACAGAAGCGTGGGGGTGAACAAAGGAAACTTCTTTGTCAGCTTGTGAATGTGATAAAGAGTGCAAACAGGCAGGCATGCAAACACCAGCTACTTAGTAAAACACATCTATTCTTAGTTTGTGAATTGTATCAGCCCAGGTGGTCACTGCCTCTTCCATTTTAGATTTGTCTTTCTCTTCTCCCCATGACCCTGCATTAACCTCTTAGTTGTTTCTAAGAAAAAAAGGCACAGGGGGTGTGTGTGCAGAACTTATCCTGTATTTTTTGTAACTTAGTCCAGTTCCAAAGCTCAGCTGAGGCTTTCTGGCAAGGAAGGGGTGCAGAAGGTCCTGGTCTGTCCTCTTCTCTCTTTTGGAGCCTTCTTTTGCCTATAGCCTGATCCTGTTGGAGCAAAGATGACATCAGTTTCCAAAACTCCTCCAAGTCCCTAGATCCCTGCCACACAGAGTGTTCAGATGTCCCAGCATTTCCACCATGCTCTAAAGATGCTCACAGGTCTATGGAAGAAATGCAGAGCTCAGGCAAATACTCATGCCCCAGCACAGCACGAAAGTGAGGTAATCCATGCTTTTCCTGCTTGGATAAAGCCTGAAGAGTTATTAAAGGCTTATCCAGGTGAACCATCTATTCTTGATTGAGAAATATGGGCTAAAGAGCAGGGAAACTCCAAGAAAAGAAGATGAGTAGGCAGTGCTAAACATCCAGAACTGTTTCTGGCTGGACAAAATGGATTAAGAAGTACAATCGAGGAATGCTGCCTTTGGATGCTCACTGGCATGGAGCATGAGTAGCATGAGAGCATCCAAAGGCAGCAAGCGAACACTTAAAGACAGAAAATTCTTTATTGTTCCTCTCCTTCCTCCACAGTAAATGGTGAAAGGAGAAGTGTTTGCAGGCTTGCAGCCATGGGGCCCAAGCCTTGGACTGGAGCAGGGAGAGCAGATTTCACCTTCAGCTCCTGAGGTGCCAACAAACAATATTTAGGTTATCCCCCAACCCCACTTTTCCAAATTTCCTTTATTGTTTTAAGCAAATGCTCCTGATCCAAGGATGATAATGAAGAAATAGCGTTTTAAAACTAATTTAAGAAAAATAGTGTAATAAAAGGTATAGAAAGGGAAATCAACATTCCAGTGAAAGGAAAAATGTTAGTCAGTAACTATTAAAGTTCCAGCAATTTTTTTTAAATCCATCTGTAACATGGAGCAACACTCAACAGAAGAGGAATCTGGCAGGGCAAATGGTTGTTTCTGCCTCTGAAATGAGAACTTGTGAGTATTTTCAGAGTGGGAGACTGGATTTAGTGAACTCGTAAGCTACAGCATTGGGATATATCTTCCTACAGTGTAATTAAGAAGCAATTAGTAGCCTTAGACTGTAGAGAAACCACTGGTCTCATTTAACTTAAAGTGATGAGTGAGGAGGGGAAAGGAAAGAATCTCTCAAAAGGCCCTTTGCTTACTCTTATTAAAAATCCTATATCTATGAAGTGATTTAATCATATCTGTGTAAGCTTTGCTTTTACATAGCACGGTCCATATCTTAATAGAGAAGGGATGCTTGTGTGGACCACCTGTTTCCTCTTCACAGTCACCGTGTTTCTACAGAAAGCACATTGATTGCATGATAAGTAATGTTAAATGCTTAGCAATCAAACACGACATTGGATTTGAAAAGAAGAGGCTGTGACTCTCCGAGGACTACCACTAAGACAAAGACCATGTATGGGTGGTACATCACAGTTTGAAAATCACCCTGCAATCTCCAGCACCCAAACAACTTGGAAGATGAGGAGAGAGGTAGCCATGTGACCTTTATAAATAGCTGTGTTACGCTCTATTTTTTTTTTTTCTTGTGACTTGGATATGGAGAAGCATACACAGCCTGTGTGACTTTGAAAACTTTAACGGAAATGAAACAGGAAGCCAGATCCTCTCAGAGCTTGTTGATCTGTGAAGACGAGCTGAGTCTGTAGAGAGTCATTTTCTACCCCCAGCAAAAGAAGTCAGGGGAGAGAAATCCAGCTGGGGGAATACTCTGGAGAGGAGATGCAGAGACGACATGACAGAAAGGCAAGTAAGAACAAAGACCAGTTCACTGAGCAAGAAAAACAGAGCAGAATTAGCCACTCAAAGAGGAGTGTTGGTAAGTTCGTAGAGTTGTGCTCTAAATTTTGACATATCACCCAGCTGGTGATCAGCTATAGGAAGCTCCTGTGCTGCAGATCATAGCTGCCTGGGCACTACTTTTATCTAGGCGTTGAACTATACCTGGCCTCAGTAGTAGTAATAAATGATGATAAATAGGGAAATGGTTCCTGCCTGTTAGTAACGGACTTGAAAAACTGAAGGGTGAAGCTCTCACTCGTTCTGCACCTACTTTTACTGCATCGGATGCTGTTGCCTTTGTCTCAGCAGACAATTTTTGCTCTCCTTTTGAATTGTTTATGTTCTTTGGGCTGTGGTTATAATCCTGCTGCTCACCTGCAGATGGGAGCAAGAGCACGGCACTTACTTCTGCAGTTGATTTGTGGGTTTAAGCAGGGACAGTTAAAATGTCTTCATACTTGCTTAGTGCGGCTTTCAGTATAAGCTTTTGCTGTAATTGCTGTGCAGTCTCGTGTGGGCACAAGCAGGAGGTAGTCGCAGTCATGCCTGCAGCTTGGAGATGCCATGACCTGCAGAAAAAACTGGAGGTTCATGTAATGGGCAAGTTCTTAATGCTCTCCTAAAGGAAGGAAATATCATAAATGCCCCTAAGCAGTAGGGGTTTGCCATCAGCACATAGCCTTGCCTAAGTATCATAAATATGTGCAAAATGGCATGACCAGAAAGTCTGGAGGAAGAGAATCAAACTTAGGCTGCTTCCAGTTGGAGCTCACTGAAGCTTTCCCCTTGTCCCCACGGAGCTGCTGCCTACTCGGGGGCAAAGCAGGGGAGGCATTACTTCTGCGGAAACATGTTGAATGCGTACTCTAAGTAAGGCCTTCTCTCGCTCCCAATATTGTTTTCCAAGATATTTTGGGGAAGTTCACACTTTCTGACATTTTCTGAACCCTTGCAGCAGCGTGTGTCCACTTCTGCACAGTCCGTAACAGAAACTGCCTTCCAGGTAGCTGCTGTCCCCTTTTTGCAGTTGATCCTGGCTCAGACCTAGACCTTGCTTGCTCTCCTTAGGATTATCCTAACTCTTGGTCAGCTAACAGGAATGGCATGAGCTCACCCCGACCAGTCCAACAGGGAGTGCAGGAGGCCTCTGTGTTTGTTACTTGGCTCAGTCTCACCAGAGCTGTCTGCATCCCAGACCAAGGAGGGGCTTGCAGAGGAGGTAGAGGCTGTCCGGTGTCAGCATCTTGCAAGGAGGAGAGGCAATATTCTCCTGCCAAAGCTCACCAATGGGAAAGGGTAGCAGAGAGCTCTCCGTAAGGTCCAGAAAGAGCTTGAGGAGGAAGAAAAGGCATATGGACAGTGTTCGTTAAAAAAATACGCCAAGAGCTTTCAAGTAAGCGATCGCCATGTGATTGATTGCCCCAGAGCTTATTCCCAGCAAGAGTGTGCATAGAGGGGCACAGGCTATTCTCTAGATTGCAGGGAAGCGCTGAATAAATGCCCCAAGATGTGAGCAGAAAGCCGGGAAGTGGGAAGGACACGCTGATACGGGCATTGATCTGCAGTGTTTGTACTATGCGTGTTTCATTCCTCTTCCCTTAATGAGTCAGCAACCAGATAAACATTAACTTTCAGGCCCGTCTACACAAAGAAATCCCCTATTAAACCCTAAGATTTTAACACAGGTTAGAGAGGGCAGAAAGAGGCAAATTCGGATTTGGCTGGAACGCTAAACCGTCAGGCGGCACTGATGCTGACCTGGCCAAGGCAAGAGGGAAGCTGGAAAGGGAAGCTGAAGCATGTGATAGCTGCAGGCACGACGTGGCTCAAACTAATCCCAGGTTCCTCGGAGCCCTCACAGGTGGACGACGGGTCAGCTATATCCTAACGGCATCTCTCTCAGCTGCGCCGTCTGAGAGGCAGCTATGTTAAGCCACAAACTGCATGTCCACACGGAAAGCACCAGCTAGCTGATGCTGCAGAGAGGCATAGAGCTGGCACTTAGAAACATGTTTTTTTCCAAAAGGGATTTTTCTGTGGAGCAGCACACAGTGCTGCACAACTGACAGCTTTAGACCTCTTAAGTCAACTATTTACTCTTGCTATTCTCAGCTGGTTTTTAAGGCTAGATTTTCTTTTACTTGGATAAGTGTGTTCGTGGCTTTCTGTATGCATACAAGTGAGCGCTGGGCACACCAATATTTAGCAGGTTTTGTCTGTTTCATTCCTTGCCCAGGTTAACTGAGATAGATGCAGGAAAAATCTGATAGTCATGCCAGACAGTACAAATCTCTTCATTCTTTCGTGAAAAGTGTTGATTTTCCAGCTCCAGCCATTTTAGTATCTTACAATATTTTAGGAAAAAGAAAAAAAATAAACCCTGTAAGTTTGTCCTGGCTCTGTGCTGGAGCAAACTGCTTGTAACTCCACAGAAGATTTAAGTCTGCGTCACTTGTTCAGACCATTACAATTCCCTTCCCTAGGGAGATGGAAGAAAATTGTTCTTTAATGTGTAACCGGAAAAGAAATCACCCTGGTCGGTGCAAATTCTCTACATACAGCTGGGACGAATTGCACCTAAAAGACTGCTGAAAGGAAAGGTACCTGGCAAGGGTGAATTTCTGTCTGGATGAATGCACTTCATCTTGTCAATGAGTGAATTAGGGAGGAAATCAACATTTAATGATGGGGGGAAAAAAACCCCCAACAACTCTGCAGTCGCTAAGCTGTGTTTACATTTCATGGCTCGATTTCAGATGGATGCTGATGATGCTGGTCTCCACTAAGGGAACTGCTACTATGAAATAACGTAGTGCGAAAAAAAGGCACAAACTGTGTCTAACTGCCGGCGGAGCTGCGGGGACTGCTGGGGAAATGGAGAACTCCACCCGTTTCGTAGGCTGAGGGCAGGCTGAGAGGTGGCTGACAAGGGTTAGCCTTCCTCCCCGAAACGGGGCCCGCCACCCCCACGCTGCCCGCCCTACCCCTCGGTCTCCGCACGCGGCCGGGAGGTCTCGGGCCTTCCCACCGGCCAGCAAAGCGGGAGCAACCCCCGCCCGCAGCCGGGGCGGAGCGCCGACGGGGGCTGCCGCTGGCGGGGGCGCCGGGCCGGGCCGGGCCGGGCCGGGCGGGGCGGGGAGGGGAGGGGAGGGAGGGCGGCCCCGCGGGCTCCCCGCCCCGGGCGGTGTCGGCGTTACGTTCGCAGCCGGGGTTTGATCCCCGGGGAGGCGCAGGCGGGGAGCGGCGAAGCGGGTGAGGCGCTGCGGGGCACTGGTGGGGTCCCCGCGGCCGCGGCGAGGGTTTGGGTTTATTTGTTGCTTCGTGATGTTTGAGTTCTGTTTTCCACTTGACTCTTTTGGGGGCCGTTTCCCCCAAGTGGCAGTACCCGGAAAGCTGCTCCGAAGGTCTCCGCGGCGGGAGGGCCGCGGCTGTGCCCGCCCCCCGCGATGCCGCTGCGGCGCAGCCAGGGGCGCGCCGGCCGTGGCGGGGCCGGAGGGCTGCGGGCGCGGCAGCGGCTCGGGGCTGTGCTTGGGCAGAGGGTGGCCGACAGGTCTTCTGGCAGGAGTTACCTCTGTTTGAGATGGGTTTGGGTTTTGCTTGGGAACGGGTGTGTTCTGGGTGCGCTGCGCTGTTACCGCTAAGGTACACGGAGATCTCACGGTTGTAAAACAGCCACACGTGCCCTTTGCACAACGGGTCTGTGTCTGGGGTTTTGCTGTTTGCTTTTTGGGGTTCTTTGGTTTGGGTTTGGGTTTGTCTTTTTTTGCTGTGTGGAATCTGAAATGAAACGTTGCAGACTGGCTTAGGAAAAAGGGGATCAGAAACCAGCATGTGATTCAAGAAGATCTTGGGAAGATGGATGTGCACCCCTTCCGATCTGCTTGCCAGGTGCTCGTAGCTCTCGGCTTTATGCATCCCTTAAAGCCACTATCAAGTGGTCTTCTAGACCGAAGATACCATGCCCTACCAGTTTGCTTTTCTGCTGTACGTTTTAGGATACGTTTCTGCTTTGATGGTTACTGGTCCAGCTCTCATTTTGCACTGCCTTTCTTACTAACCAACTGGTTTGCTTTTTGGAGGAGCTGTACAAATTGTATTCAGCTTATACTTTCATTTTCTGCAGTGGAGAAAGAATCAGATTTCTGTGGTGTTCACTAAGTGAGTTTTAAGCTATGTGGTGCTGGCTGCTCTGTTGCCAATATGTGCAAGTACAGTTATTCCCACTTCCGTCCTTTGGCCACTCTGGTTTCTGCAAGTGATGAAACAAAGAGGTAAAGTGTGGGAATCGGGAAGAAATGACCCATTTTGGTTTTAAGGTGCTAAAGAGAGTTGAGTTTGTATATTACAAAATTCGGTTTGCTGGAAAGTTTGGGTTTTTCCCCTGAACAATATAACTGATGGTTGGGCTATCTGCTACCTGATCGTATAAAATCATGTCAAAGTTTTGCCCCACCATAAGCGAGGGAAAACAGGAGACAAGGGTGTTACTGTCCACTTCTTGAGAAGGCTCCAGTGAAGGCAAACACGTTATAAAATACTCCAAAACTGCTGCAGGCTACTTCATGAATTTTCTAAGAAATTTTTAAATCATCAGCTTTTAGTTTCTTTCTTTTCAGCCTTATTCTTTGTAGCTTCTTCACATTTTTTCACTGCTGAGGAGTGATACTGTACATTTTTGGCATCCTCAGGATCCAGACCCCAGTGCTTGGGATTTCTCTGTAGCCTGTGTGGCAGTGCTGGAAGCTCCTGACAGAGAGAGGAGGTGTGTCTATAGCTCTTGTCCCCATGTCACTGGTGGTGACAGATGCCACTTACACCATGTGCCCGTGCAGAGGGACGTGGCTAGCAAGGCAACTTGTGCTGCCCAGACATTTCTTTCAACAAACATTTCTATGAGGAGGAGGGTGTGGACTGAGCAGAAGAGTTGTGTTGTCTTACTTTGAGCCACATCACGTTAAGGTGGAGGGCTAAAAACATGGGATGATGTGGCTGTATATGCTTAGTCTCTAGTCCTGTCGCTAGCTCTGCATGTGGTCTTGGGCAAGACCCTGCCTCAGAGTCCTTGTCCATAATATGTTGCTGAGATTTTCCAGATTTTTTTGAGTGTTTAGCATTTATGTTTCCAGGGCGGGGTGGTCATGTTGGGTGAATGGGGCTATGAAAGTGGGAAATGCATACCTTGGCATCAAACTAGTGCCTTGATATGATGTGGGGTGTGGGGGGATTTGACTGTCGTCAAGTCTGCCCTAGCATCTGTGCAACGGAGAAGCAGCATGGCAAAGTGCTTTTGGCACTGCCCACAGGTCAGCTGCCACCAGGCAAATGCTGCCAGGTTTTTAATTACTGAGTTTGTGCAAAAATCAGTCTTTCTGCAAACTTAAACACTTGTTTCACGTCTGTCTGGGTGACAAAGAGTCATCCCACTCTTTTCCCCCAGTTTTGCTCTCAGCACAGCTCCGTGCCGTGCGCGTGCCTGCTGCGTTTGTCCGGGAGCGACCTGCGGATGTGTTTGCTGTTCCTCAGTTCTGGTTTCATTTCATGTCACCTCCTGTGCACGAATTTCAGCTGTGACATGCTTGCCGAAGGCTGAGATCTTGAAAGCAAGGGATTTCATATCATTGTAGATCTCCAAGAATGACGCTGCTGAGTTCCAAGGGTAGAAACTGTCCAGTACTCTGTATTTCATTTTCTTAGTTTACAAGTGAAAATAAGTTGTGCCTCTGCCAAGTGCCAGCCCCTCAAGAAGAGCTCGATATGCAGGGTCACACTTAACCATATTTTACCGGGCTGCATAATTTGTATTTTATGTAGATCTTGCCATGTAACTGACCAGTTTTTCGGCAGTTCATGCAAATGCAGAGGTGTCAGGGAACCACGGTCTCTTGGTCCCTGTGACCGATGTCCGGAGCACTTCACTTGAAGCTTCTCTTGGCATCCAAATGTCTGTAACAACACCAAACGTGCATTAGCAATAATAATAATAATAATAATGTGTTTTTCCAAACAGAGAGCTTCCACACAGAAAATTCTGGGTTCTTGAATCACATTTTTATGAAATGTTTGTACTAGCTCTGACTTTGGTATTACACTGAGTGATAGGAACTGAAATTTAAGTTATCTTGATGCAGGCAGTTTTACCTTTCAATGTGCCTTTTTTGCTTAATATTTTAGGCAAGAAGTGCCTGGTAATGCACTCTCAAAAAAAGGCAGAGGACTCCCATGCATGTGAGCTAATTAAAACATGCCAGTTTGAAACTGTTGCCCTTTAAAAGATGAAGAGAGAGCAGGGTTTAAACACCCCAGCTGCTTCCATCCTAATAGCATTAGCTCGGCAGAATAAAGCTGAAGTTTTGACTTCCATCAGGCTGGACGTTGAGAGGCAGGGGGAGAGAGATGCAAGACCAATTTCTGCCATTTGCATTCAGACTGACGGCTTTGATATTTTGCTTTCTGTTGCCTTTCCCTTCTGCTTCTAATCTGGTTTGGAAAGAGGGAGGGAGACAAGTAAAACTGCTAAGCAAACAAGTAACACAGCTGGAATAACCTCTGCACATACCTAGTGGGAAAGCACAGGCTTTGTGATCTGACGCACCACCAGGAGATGTGAATTATTTGTGATTATTAATCATAAATTGTATGTGATTATTAATCCGTATGAAAAATACACAACTCTGCATGGTGCTTCACTGCATGCAGAGTCTGGTACGCTTTTGGAGAGGGTTGCGCTCTGAAGACAGACGTAAAATCTGTGTCGTGAGGGTACAGCAGTCAGACCCTGTATGGAGTGGGAATGACAAGCTACATGGATGCGACCTGGTCAAAGCGGGCTGGCTTGCAGAGCAGGGTCTTTACCTGACAGCAGATGTATGCACTGCCCGTAAGTATTAACAGCTGTGACTGACACTGCTTAGACAGTAGACAAGCTCAGATGAGTTGATTGTTTTGTTTGTCATGGGTCACTTGATGCTGCTGTTTTCCCAGCTGTCACTTGGGATACCTGTTTACCGACAGGTAGAAACTTAAAATTCCTTGCCTGTCCTGCAGTGCGTGCCTACCAAGTTGACTGGCATTTCTTGCTGCTCTCTCCTCTGGGCTACAGCACTTCAGCAAAGGACCCCTCGAGGTGTCAAACCACTGTTTAGGAATGAGCCAGCTGGTGACCACTGTGGGGCTGGGGACTCGCCTGGGGCCCTCCAAGGGGTGTTTTGTCCCAGGAGTGCTGCCGGTGGAGTCCGATAAGCAGCTTGTTGCTCGCATTGAGAGCTTTCCCATGCGGGTTTCTGTTGGCATTCCCTCTTCCTCGATCCAGCTGTCTTTCACCCCTCCTCACGTGCAGTTGGGGGGCTCCTCTGCTTTGCCACTTGCATCCCTCCTCTGGTGCCGACGTGGCGGTCGCTGCTGCGGGTCTTGCTGGAGTCGCAGAGCCCACCAGTCCCTTCCTTTGGGGGGACGGCGGCAGGCTGGAGAAGGTCCTGCTCCTCCTGGGTGGCACTGACCTGGCACCTGCGCTGCCGGCGTGGGGCGTGCACCCAGGCAGGGCCAGGGGTGCTTCCCGCGGGGGGCAGCCCTCGCTGCAGCCTGCGGGACCTCTGCCTGGAGAGACCCGAGCGATGCTGCCTGTGGTAGCACCCAGCCCCGTTAGCGCCTAATGACCGCGCATCCTTGGAGGGTTGGCTTGTAGGTACAATTCTTGTGCAAACAAGGTTTAAAAAAAAGGAGGAGGAAAATAATTCTTCTTGCTAAGTAAGACTTAGACTTTTTTTCCCATAACCAAAGCTTCAGTTATTTAGACAAATCAACAGAAAAACCTAAGGTGCTTACACCACTTAGCCTTTCAGATAGACTTAAGCGTACAAAGATGTTCAGGAGGAAAATACTTCCTTTACTGTGTCAGTTTGGATTCAGCACAGTAAAAAAAAAAAAAATTATAAAAGGCATTTTGAGAGCTGTGTTTGCAAATAGATAATCCAGAAACAAACATGAGCGGCATTAGGGATGACTCAACATGCAACTCAGCAACAGGCGTAATAAGAATCCTTAGCGTGGGCTTCCTTCAAATAATAGATTTAGTGCATTTACGTAAGTTCTGTTAGAAGTGTACAGGCATTAAATAGCAATTCTGAATGAGGACAGATTTTTTCCACATTGAAAAAAACAAATCATCACAGTAGCAGAAATTTCAGAGGCTCCTTCTTTAAAACGAGGTTATTTTATTTTTTCATTATTTTTTACTCATACTTAGGAATAAGAGCTTTAAAGAGATACTTGTTTTTTATGGCATGAAGTGCTTTTCATGTATTGCTCTGGACTGTAAATTCTCGGAAGGCTTGTGTCATGTTTTTTTCTTACATAAATGGAAGTGTAGCTGAGCTTTATTCATCTGAAGGTCCTGGATGAAGCACCCTGTGCCTTAAAAAGGAAGCTGAATTATACAGGAGATCAAGAACTGAACTTTCCTTTTGTTCTTGTAGGAATTTGGAGAGAGGAAAATGGCATGTGCAGGCTAGGGCATGCATTAATATCTTGAATATATAGATGAAATTGGTTTTGTAAAGGTAACTCTAATAGTGTATGTTTTAGATAATCATGCAATAGGTAAGAACGTATCATGCTTGTTGCTATGGTATCAGAATACGTAAGTGTCACAACTGGATAGATATGTTAACAGCAGCAGTTTGGGTCCTATTAATGATCAGCAAGTCCAAAGGAGGCTGCCAGCCTTTCTACTCTATTTGTCCTGAAAGATCTTTGCAGAAAGGGGACAAGGGCTGAGAGAGCACTTGGGACTCTTACGCAGGACAGCTATGTAAATAAAGCCTTTCTTGCAAGCGACGGGCCTCAGTGCTACCAAAACTATTCTGTTTTCTAGGTAATTGAGTGACTCTAGTTACAGTTTGGGGCTGGGATTCTGTTTTGTTGGTTTTTGGAGTTGAAGTTGAGATCTGATCAGCAGACATGGTTGAACTTTTGGTAAGTCACTGATGATTACCATCTTTGCCTGTAAATGGTTCTCTTTTTATTCTTATACCAAGGAGAGATCATCATCTCTAGTTGTTGTACTACAACAGGTGAAGAATGTTTGCTTAACAAGTTGACATTGCTTTGCTCTGTAAAGGACGGGTTTCGTAATGAAATAGTTATTGAATTAAGCAGCGTTTCCCACATATCATGTTTTGTGCTTGATCTGTTCTGTTTTCAGTAGTTTTTCATTTTTTTGGTGCGGCGCTGATAATAAACTGGGAAATCAAAGACTCTGTAATCACTTGGCGCTACTTAAAACAGCACGTTTCTCTCTTCTAAGCTGTTACGGGGCGTAATCTATTGTAGGCATTGAATTTTTATAATTAACAGCTCTTTGTCTCGGTCTTGGCTCAATCAGTTGAGGTGTATGTGCACATGTGTGCATCTGTGCATCATGATGCCTGCTCTATAAGTTTGCTTGTTTTCCCTTAAAGGAGGGGGTTAGCCTGTTTTATAGCACGCCTCGGTACTGATACTACATAGTTTGGAAAAATGTGATGTGCAGCTGCGAAGACAGCTCTGCAGGCACACACTGAATGCAGGCAGACTTGGACCTCCATGCCAAGCCTTGCATCCCTCAGTTGAGGCGTCTCTCTTCCTAGCTCTGGGTCCAAGAGGGGAGGAGAAGGGGGGGTACGAGCAGGCAGCAGGAGGGTTGGAACAGAGGGGTCCCAAATTCTGTTTCCCTCTTTGAAGGAGGGGATACCTGCTTTTCAGGAACTAGGAACAGAGTGTTGTGTGATGGGAGTATGAAACTTGGCCCCTTTATGGTAACGAGTACTGTGTCCTGCTTTCAGAACCAAAAAAGCTGTGAGGAGGAGTGTCCGGAAAAGAAGTCACACGGTCAGCTTTTAATTTTGGAAGACGCTCTGTTGTCTTCCTGATGGCCTTGTTACAGGAAGGGAGGGAAAAAGTAAAAAGGTGACTGTGCCATCAGACATGATGGAATATTGGATCGTGCTTCAGTGCTGCGTACAGTGCTGCCTGCTTGTTCCCGAGCTGAGCCCTTACATTTTGCATTTCATCAGTTATGCGTTTTTAAGGTGGCAGCCTCCAAAAAAGTTGTGAGGGAGTCAAATGTGGGGCTGATCTCTAGATACTCTTGAGTTACTTGTGAAAGAAGCAGATGTTGCAGATGTTGCTTGCTCATGTAAAAGCTTAAGGTTTGGCACTAGCAGGAAGCTGATGATGTGGCGTGAAAAGAAAACACGGTCTACTACTTGCACTGTAAGATAAACGCTGCTATCAGCTCCTACTTCAGCACTGTTCAACCTCTGTTCATGCAAATTTCTGCTTGGAGCTGTGTCAGAAGTCCCAGGGCTCTGTTCTCCCGTGTGGGAGAAGAATCAGGCCTCCCTGTCCCCGCGGTGATGCTCGCCGTCAGTCTTCAAAAAGATGTGAGCCCAGCAGCTGGTCGCAGCACCAACAGCTTGTCACTGTCTCCTGAGGAACAGGATGAATTGTGTCCGTATGCCAGGGAATGGATTGGGTTTAAAAATCCGTGGGTTTATTTTACTCCCCCCGCCACTGTGTTATTAATTTAATTGCACTTCGGTTTCTGAAGAATTTTGGAGGGGGCAGGGAGGGGGTGGAAAGATCTATTTTAAAATGCCCTCTTCTTTAATTCATGTCTTGTTCATGATGTATTTTTACCAGCGGCACTTTGCGATCCAACTGCCACTTCTAAATGTCATTTACTTGAATAAAAAAATGTAATTACATTTCTAAGTGTGACATAAGCACCGAAAGTAGTAACTGAATCACAAAGTGCTGTTTGAACAGCAGCTTTCCCACGACAGGAGGGAAGGTTTAAGAAGTCCAGGGTATGCTGTCATGCAAGTGTAGCAAAAATACTCAAAATCACTTGCTTGCAGGTTTTGCCATCTCCCATTAGGCTTTTTATTAGGGAAATACCTACTTATAAATCCCCCATATTAAATAAAAATGGATGAACAATATCTGGTTATCTCATGTTCTCTGACACTGATTTGTGGTTTTGATTGAAACCAGTAAGCCAGTGCTTCCCAGCGCTCCTTGAAGAATAGTTGCTCATGCACCTGTCAACCACATGTCTTGAAAGGGGGTTTGCTGGACTCCGGTAGGTTTTTTGCAGGATTAATACCATCAAAAGGTTTTTCAAAAGATTGATTGATTCAACTTAAAAGCTGATGCAAACCTCTCATCTTTTTGCCTGTAAAAGGGGTAAAGGAAGAAATTTTGCATTCATGTGTATTTCTGGTACTCAATAAAGCAAAGTATGTCATCAGAACAGATGGACCAGCTCTCACTTTTTAAAGTCCCAGTTTGTTCAAAATGAAAAGAGGGATCGTACAGTCATTTTAAGTAATGAAATGAAAGTCTGCTGTATCTTCCTTTTGATACCATATGTTTAAATTGCTGTTAATGAATTTCGTTTGAATCATCATTGGTTTTCATACAACAGCATGACGATGTAAATCCAGAATACCAACTGATCGATGGACTGAACCACATCTGTAAGCCTTCAGGTTCCATTCTAATTAGCAGAAGGTTCAGTTCTTTACAGTCTACTGAGGTTTTCCAATGCTGATGCCTTTATCCTAAAGAAGAGAGAGAAGAAATTGCGGTGGCTTGATTATGCCAGGACTGTCATCTGTTACTAATTCTCAGTTGTTGCTCTCTAGGTAGCAATTTGGGTGCTTATTAAGAATGTGCCTATTGGTGTCCATCAGCAGTAAGCATGTGTGTGTGTGCCGTAGGTGGGAGTGTCCCGCTGTTTCCATGAGCTATGCCATTTACTAACCTTACAGCTGATGTTTTGCCGTCTGTTACTTGGCACCAGTAATAAATGCTTCCTGCAGCTTCAGATTTTTGGTCTTTTTGGTTGCGCATGAATGCGTGTCTTGCTTTTTCCTGCTCGGCGTGTGCAGGCGTAACCCCCGGTCGTGCCAGGTACGCACACGTTAGTGCAGCACACACGTAGAAGCTGACAGAAGACCTGTCCGTTGGCTTGTATCAAAAGCGTTCACAGCAGTACAGGTTTTCTGTAAATGGGAACTAGCACCCCAAAAGCTTCTCCAATTACCTCTTTAAAGTTTATTAACACCTTTTTGTTTACAGCTCTTAACCTGCCTTTTGTTCGTGGGAGAGACGAGGTGTGGGTCTTGCCTCTGGACAACTTGCATTTGACATCCTGCAATAAAACTTCTTCAAACAACAGAATATTGGAAAAGGCCAGATATCAGCAGTGCTCTGTATACATGCAACAGGGCTTGTAAAAATGTATGCGTGGCTGTTTAACTCGTTGCCAAGGTTGGGATTCATATGTAACTCTTCGACTGGATAGTTGTCCACGGTGCGGGGGCTTAAATTCCTTGGAAAACTTAGGCCCCTCTCAAATTTCCTGTTAAAGCCAGGAGGGGCAGAAGTTCAACTGAGATAAAACTATGCTGAATGAGTAATTCCTTTTGTGGGCTCTCTAGAGAAGGATCTTTTCAGCCTTCTCTGGGGATGCTTTTATAAGAAGTTGAGTTCTCTTAAAGTTAATAATAGAGCAGCTGTTGATCATAAAGTCTGGGAATTTCCTATACTCAAATTGCAGCCAGAGGATAAATTTCTCACTTAGGGAGCAGATACTGCCTTTGTCAACTATTCGGTCTCCAGGCCGTCTCTCAAGTCTAGGTTTTCTTATCAACAAAAGACAACCAAAACCTTCCCTAACCCTGCCTGTAATGCCAAGAGAGCAACAGAAACTTGTTCCGGTTTATGTCTGTGAAGAACAGTAAGAGCACACCCCCTTTGTGATGATCTCCTGAGCTTTCTACCAACCCCCCCGGGGAAGAGCTTTCTCCTGAGTTTTAAACTGACCCTAAACTTGCCCAGATTGAGCAGGAACATTCTTTTAATTCCCCTGGCAGTCATATGATGCTTCGTGAGCTAATATTGCCTTATACGGCCCGTTTGTAGACTACAACTCCCAGGAACCCCTGGTCTTTAAGACTTTGACTTTGTGACAAAGTAGTGACGGTACAGGTCTCTGGATCAGCACATCCTCAAGCAAATTTTTTTATTTATTTTGTTGTTGAATAGTTGCTTTGCTATCAGTTTTCCATTGTAACTATATATCTAGCCTGCACTGTGTGGAGCAAAGCTTGGAAATGTGAACCACATGCACCCAAAACCCTAGAAATTTCAAAAATTGAGTCAGTAAATATACTGCGCCTTTTCCATTTCATGTTTTGTGTTTCATTTGGAGTGGTATCGTACTTGGATGATTTTTCTTTTTGTAAGAAAACAAATGAAAACAAGTATTGCCCAATAGTGACAAGATTTTTTCCTTTCTCTTTTTATCCCTATTTTAGGAAGGCATGAGGTGCGGTCCTGGACGACAGCTACCAAGCAATCCTTGTGTCTCGTGTGGCAAAAACTGAAAGTGCAGCTAATGCTAAGCATGTCTTTCCTCGTTGCTGTTTTTTGGTATTGCAGAAGGCTATACAGCTTTTTAGCACAGCTACTGAAACGGTAGGTTTTTGTTACGCAGACTTTAATCTTCCATGCTGTTGCTCATTTCAGTAAATATTGACCTTTGACAACTCCTCTTTGACACCTGTTTTATCATTTGGATTTCAGGTGGAGCAACTACCTTCAAAGAAAACTCATAAGTAATCTTTTTGTTGTCATTCTGTATTCCTTAATCCCCACCACCACCGCTACCCTTCAGATGCAGAGCAGCAGAAGGTAACTAATCTGTGAATTAATCTCGATTTAGGGAATCTCAGTGTGCTGACAGAAGTTGATCTACTTGGTTACAGCGCGAGAGAATGGAAAGGAGAAACAAAGCAGGCCAAACATATGAGGGAGGTAAGAGTTAAATTTTAATCTCTGCATGAGGACGGGGAGAAGTACCACCAGGGGAAGGAATAGCACTCCCAATGCAAGCAGCTGCCGCAGCTACCAGAGCCTACTCCACCAGAAGGCTAAATAGAAAGCAAAAGGGACAGTGTGAACATGGATCTACATAAAGGCTAGAGTAGAGCAGGTCAAAATGTACATCAGGCTTTAGTCTTGCATCTTCTCCGAATTCCCCCCTGTAGCACCAATGAGCCACACAGTAGCTTTAACAGGAAAAAACATCCCCAGTGCTACAGCCTAATTAACTTGGTCTTAGACGCTGTCTCTTGGCCAGCCTTTGATTTAAGGTTAAAAACTCTCATTCCAGGGAGGAATGGAACACCACACCCATTTCTCTTCCAAGCTCTGAAGGTCTATGTGACAGCAGCCAGCGCTCGGCAGCCTCCCCAGCAGCCGCCGAGGACCCCTGTCCGGCTGCATCAGCTGCAGCTGGGGGCAGGAGCTCACATCTGACTGTGCCAGGTTAGGTGGTGCTCAGCGGGCAAGGAGCCGGCTTGCTGGATGGTGGCCATCCCCTGCCTTCGCTCAGCGTCCATCTGCACCAGCTCTGCGGCCCCGGCCGCACGACGCTGCCGGGGCGCTCCCTGGCCAAGGCACTTCCGCGCCAGCATCTTCCCCTGTGCGAGGCGCGGCAAGCAGGACACACGCAGTTGAACTATGTACGGCAATTCCTGCTACCTCATACCACACGTAGCTAGCGCTAACAAGCTATCAATCTCACAGTTAATGCTCTCGTCATCCTCAGCACCCCAATCAGCCACTGAGAGGTGGCTGTAGACAGCCCTGGGCTGCGTGGGGAGGTGGCAGCCTCCGCTGCTTGTCGGCGTCAGCTAATCCTCAGTGCTGCTCTTTTCCATTTCTCTTCTTTTTTTATTTCTGTGGGTTTTACTCCTTTCCACGTAAGGTTTTTTTGTGGGTTTGTTTTTTTTTTTCTTTTCTTTTTTTTCCTTCTTGTATCTTTGAGCTGCTAGCTGTGACCATTTTAATAATTATTCCTCTCCCCGGCTTTTTATTTCTCTTACCTTACATCATTTTACCTGAAATAGTTTCTCACAGCTTAGTAAGTTTTTTTCATAACTGTAAGTCAAGGTGACAGAGTTGTGCTGCAGCAAACCAGGCTTTGGGTCATGGATAGCTGAGCTCCTGAGCCAAGGACCTCCTAAATTCATGGTTCACTACTTCTAGGTACACTGTTTTCTGTCAGCTCACCAACGTGTTTTTCAGTTGTGTACATTGTGTGTACGTGCCTACACCTGACAGGCAGAAACAGCAGCTGCGCTTCCCACAAAAAACATATGTTCTTGCACATGCAATGGGCTGCTGGCAGCTGTATCTTGGTGGCCATCAGTGGAGGCAGCGTGGCAGGGGGCATGGCGGGAGCAGCGGTGCCCTCTGAAGGGCCCTGACCAGTGCTTGAAGTTGGAGCAGCACTGCAGTTGGAGCAACACTACAGTACCCTAACTTGGGACAGGGATGGGCCTCCGGGAGCAAGACGTCTTTTATGGCGCTCTGTTTCAACTGTGTTAAGCCTTAGTCACCAAGGTATGCTCAAAGACCATGGGCTGGATCTTTACTTTTCCCATAAAACTTCTAGCTAAAGTAGCTATACTGATGTAGTAGTATCTGTTAAAGCAAGCTTAGACTCAAATCCAGCCAATCATCTAACTGTGACATTATATCCTAGTGTCCTCATGGTGTGGCATTTCAGACTGGCACAGGACAAATGTAGCACCAGGTCCATATTTCTGATTACCTGATGATGGTGGGAACATTGTCCATATGCTGAGAGAGATCAAAAAGGCAGAGGGAGCAGGAGATGCAATAGTAATGAGAGACACCAGCTAGCCATCTGCACTGGCACCAGCTGTGGGGTTGAACTTCAAGGTGGTGCCAATGACTGTTTCATAGATCAGCTTTTCAGGGAGCCTTTAGGAAAGGAAGCAACGCTTGCCTTGGTCCTGAGAGTGCACAGGATCTGCCTCGAAATGTTGTTTTCTAATTTCTGTTGCTGTTCTCTGGAACAGGAGACGGCATGTACTTGTATTCAACATCCTTGCAAGAACAACAAAGCAAAAAAACCTATTACAATTGTATCAGTCTTCAGAAAGGGAAACGACATAAAAACAAGGAAGTATGTTAAAAAGAAGCTAAAAGACAGCTGAGAGACATGAGTATTTATGGTCAGGGTATTTGACGTATATATAGCTTTAGGTCATGGTATTGGAATCACAGAGCAAATGCATACCAAGAAGGACTTAAGAAAGGTTAAAAGGAAGCTGATAAGGCTAAACAGCAGCATACGGGAAAAAAAGAAGATAATTTTCAAAAAGCTGGAGTTGCGTCCAGATGATGAACAGAGAAAGGATCCTACTTTGCCACGTTAAATGCAGGAACACAGCAATGCCAAAAGTGCCCAGAACAACACACAACAAGGCCAAAAGTGGTTTGGAGGAACAGGTAACAAAAGATAGCAAAACTTTTGACAAATTTGCAAACACGTACTGGGCAACAAGCCTTTCAGAAAATCCATGAGCCTTCTAGATGATCAGAGCAGAAAAGGAGATCAGAGCAGCCAGTGGACAGCTGGTTATATCAGGTAGAAGTTATGACAGTAAGGAGAACATTTTAGGATGAGGTCTCATGAGATCCTGAACCAGCCTAACCTGCCTGCTGTCCCCAAAAGGGGCAGTCCCTCGCTTGTCTTGTCTCTCCCTTTTTCTCGCCTCATTCTAGCCTAATCAGTCTCTCTCCCTCTTTTGTGCTGGCTCTTACATCTTCTGTTGGATGTGGCTCACCAAGATGGTGAGCTGATAGAGCAGGTCATCCCAAAGGAACCTTCTGTGAGCCACCTGAGCTTGCTGAAGCAGCAGGAAGCTCCACCAGCAGGATGGATTCAGTAGCCTTACTGTCACAGCCAGTGCAAAGTAGGAGTAGGGGAGACTGTGCGGCTGAGAATTGGTGTTGGGATGGGGTGAGGAAGCAACTGAGATGAAAGAGGACCAGGAGTTGAGACCATCTTCCTGCCCGCTTCAGGAAGCAAACTAAGAGTGGTGCAGCAGCCTGTGGAACTGTAGAGTCCTCTTTCTAACTCTCTGCCAGTTTATGGCTCTGAATTGTCTCAACAAGGGCTCACATGAGAGCCAGAGGTAATGCAGAGGAAACACAGGGAGTGTGTAGCTGGAAGAAGGGCCATCCACTTCAGCACAGAGCTGCCAGGTCTGCTCAGCCTCAGGTCACCGTTGCACGATGGATTCAGGTCAATGTAAGGAGATGTTTCTGCCAAAAGGCGTTTTCTCCAGACGCCTTTTCCTGCCGTTTTGCTGCTCCATCCCATGTGTCAGCATGAGTTGTGAAGTGGTTGAGGTTAAAGCTATAATGGCAAAGAAGGCTTCGCTGACCTGCTCCGATTTGGTTGACCATGTGAATGTTTACGCTAGCAACAGTGCAGAAACTGGAGCAAGTCGCTGAGTTTGGAGAGAATGCAGAATCACTCTTAAGGGGCAGTGCCAGTTTAAGGTGTTTACAAAAACCATGTGTTGGAACATTTTTGTGTATATAAAACTTGAAAATATACTCTCTCATTCCCCTAGCTCCCTCTTACGAGTAGTTTGGAATTCGACTCCAATCAACATAGGGGTTGTCCAAGATTTAAAATTTTTATAGCTAAATTTTTTTTGGTCTTTTTCTAGGCATATGAAGAATTGTTTTGGAGCTGTCATATCAAATACCTGCGACAAGTCAGGAGGGACAACTATTGTGTACTAAGAGCGGTGCTTTTTCAGATATTCAGCCAAGGCATTCCTTTTCCATCATGGATGAAGGAGAGAGATATATTGAAGGTAAAATTCATTTCCTAAATGAACGTGATCCAAGTAACCTTGCACTGCAGAAGGAAGCTTTGTTCAATGTGAAAACTGACATGTCTGCTATGGAAGTAGAGGAGAATCTTTCTTAGAGTTTACAGAGAAGTTTTTCAAACTCTTTGAACTACACTTAATTGAGAAAGTGTCCCAGATCTAAACATACCAATGTGAACATGAGTCTAAATGGTTTAAAAAAAAAAAAAAAAAAAAAAGTGGATAGATAAATGTTACTGCTGCCCTGCTGGATGTCACTCCCTTAACATGAAAGGATATTTGAATCCTCCTCATCCACATCCGTGCAAAGTCCAGTGGCTCACTTGGGAGTTGCTGAGCATGTTGCTGGAGCTGCCGGAATCGTACCCTGGGCTCCAGGAGCTCTGGCAGGAGACAGCAGCAAGGAGGTGGGGAGCTCCAGCTGCTGCCTGTGGGGGCACGTGTGCAAACTGGAAGGTGTCTGTAATCCTAAATACCCCACTAAATCTGGATGTATCCAGCTTTTCCAGAGTGTGGGTTATATATTTTGCTGAGAGTGTATTTTCTTCTTTTTTGGCTGGCCCTGTTTTAAGTTTCTTAAGGACTTGGCAGTCAAATGTAGCCTCCTTCTTAACATTTGAGTTGTTCTGAGGCCCGTTTTTTTTGTTGTTTGAACTGTACAATCAGAGGATAGAACCACATAATAAATTAAAATGTGCGCAGACAAGTTTATATAAGTTTGTATTCTACTTCTTCTTATGGTTATGATTAGCTTTTTTTTTTTTTTTCCTTCTGCCCCCAGCTCCCTGAAAAGCTTTTGTATTCTCAAGGTTGCAACTGGATTCAGCAATACAGTTTTGGGCCAGAAAGATATACAGGTCCCAATGCCTTTGGTAAATTGCGCAAGTGTATGGAGACATTAAAGACAAATGTGAGTATTTAGGAAATGGTTGGTGGGAATAAAAGCACTGAGAAATGGGTTGAGACAGAGTTAGGGAACTGCGCCTTGTTACATATTTCTGTGGCAGTCAGCCTCCCTCCCCGGTTCAGGGAGCTGAGCTGCTGGGAAGGCGTCACCTTTCCTGCAGGGGAATCCAGCTTTCCGGGATCCACTAGGCTAAGTACTCGGGGTGCCCCTGCAAGTTAGGGAGGCCATCCTCCCCATAGCTGCTACTGTGCGGCTAGTTGCCCTTGCCATCACGTGGCTCCTGCAGTATCTCATCATTTTGATTAAAAATAACAACATGCTGTATGAGATCCTCCTGGATTCCCTTCCCAAATGGGAGGGAACAAACAAACAGTGCATTTTCCTCTTGAACTATTGTCTTTCCTTTTCTCCCATCTCCATGAAATGTTTTATTTATCCAGTTTTACTACAATTTCTCTCTGTAAGCTGAAGCACTTGATTTTAAAGACCTGTCAACCCCACTGCCCCATCTGCTCAGCGTAGCCAGATTGCCTGCATTCCCAACCAGGATTATAACTCTTACTTACATATTTAAAACTTGGGGAGTTTTAGTAGCCCCAAGGCCTTCTGAAACAGAGATGAAAAATCGGCCTGACAAGACCTCGCACCTTCCTTGAGCTCCTCTGGGGTTTCTGCATGTCTGCAGTTGCGTGAGCTCTGGACTGTTCCTATTTGCTTTGCCACAAGCTGTCCCTAGCACACGACCGCCCTCTCCTCCCCATCTTCCTCCTGCCGCGCAGTTGCTTTGTGTGCTGTCCTGGGTCACAGCCATCAAGTGGGGACTGGTTTTTGCTGGACTCCAGGGTTTTGGTCAATTAGGTTGAAACGCTTCTCTGAAGGCATCCATTATCCAGTATATCAGACCTTAAACTGTCATTTTTAATTCTACAATACATCATGGTTCTGGGTTGTTCTACCGCAGCCACGACAGCTTATTTTACTGGTACACATTTAAGCTAGTACCTTTTATGTGGCCCTGTGTATATGAGCCACAACTCTGCAGTTTTAAATGCTATTATCAGTGATAGTAATTGTTACTTAAAGAAAAACAACAAACCACAAATAGACTTATTTAGCTCTAGAAACAAAGCATTAGTAATAAAAAGAAGGAATTAAAATAGAGATCTGGTCCTTGTCCCTTGCCTGCATCCTTGCTGTGCCACAGTGACAACTGCCCGTCTTCTTGAGATGTGCCTGGTGGTTCTTGTTATCCGTGCAGTTATCATTTTGTTGTGGTCACTCTTTGCAATTGCCAATGTTGGGTTGCTAGGCTTTTATTTTTATCTTGTTGTAGTTCTTTTAAGTTGATGTTAGTCCCTTCGCATGAAACATTTAAACTGGATGTTTGTACAGAAAAAAGTTTCAAGTCAGCACAGTGAACAAATCCACACAATTAACAAATTGTTGCAGAGCAGCTGTACGATGTATTATGCCGTTATTGGGCATGAGGTCTAGCTCCCAACTTAATTTTCTTTTTATAAAGGTGCTGTTTGGCCAGTGAGATGGATTTTTGCCTATTTTCATGAACAGGGTTCTCTGCTGCCTTTCCGAGCTCCCTTGTCGTCTCGTGGGCTGCTGCCTGCAGATGCTGTTGTGCCTGGGCCGTGTTGGTCAATAGGTGCTTTACACTTAGGACAGGCTTTTCTCTTCGGTAGTAGAGGTCCTCTAGCAAAGGGACATTATTGGTTCACCCACTTGGTCTCATTTTTAACCTGTAAGGAAAGTCTTCAGGAATGCATGAGGAGATGGGGGGGGTGTGTGTGTGTGTGTCTGTTTCTCGATTTAGTATTCATGGATAAGTTAGATTTTTTTTTTTTTCAGTTGCAATTCACAGTTTATGGCCACTTCAACATATAAATGATACAAGCACAGAATTAACTGAAATTCATTTGAATCCCAGTCATTGAGCATCATCTCTTATTGTGGTCCTAAAAAACCTCTCAGTTCCAGATGACTCTTTTTAGCCACTGTGTTCGGAACTGGGTGATTTAAGCATTTTGATTTGGTACCCAGTCCAACATTGTCTCCTGGATGGCCCATTTTCTGGGTGTGAGCACTGGCTTTTGACCCCTCTAGAGCAACAGAGAGCCCAGGAACTCTCGTTATCAACCATGAGCAGAACGAGAAATTCCTACCCCATTCATGTCCCATGCATGTCTTTGTAATGTCCCTTCTTGTGCAGCCAACTTATGTGGACCTCATGAAGCAGAACACACTAAAGACATACAAATGTGTACAGTTCATAACACCATTCTGGCTTGTCCAGTTTGAATAGGTTCCTTTTAATTGACACACTTCTGAATTGGGCCCAGCTTCTAAAAAATTCAGGCTAGGACAACTTTAATGTAAAGGGTACTATAGAGGTAAATCACTGAATTTTGGAAGCTGTAAGTTAAAAACAGGTCAGGAGTCATCACTTAATCTAACCTTCGCTTATGGCTTAGTGTGTATGTCAGATGCATCCACACAGATTTCCTGTAACTTTCTGAGGTCCTTTTGGTGGTTACACTCCTTTCAGACTCTTTACTGACAGCGATACCTGGATTTTCTACAGTGGTGATGGGTGGCTTTTGTATAGGGGAATTACATTTGCTTTCTCATAGACTATCATTAGCGTCCAGATGCTTGGAGCTGTCTGTAGCAAGTAAGTTCAGCTGGATAAATGGAAACTGAAATGTGTAAGGCTTCAAATTTCATTGCGGATCTGAAAGAGCCGCCTGCTTATTTGCACCACCATTTGGCCACAATAATGGGATGGTACAGACTGGCAATTGTTCCTGTTTTGGAATCTTCCGTATTAAATAGAATTCTTAATAATTTGATTAATATTCTTCTGTGTGCTTTCCAGTGGACTGAAATAAGTGCTACTAAGGATCATGAAGAAAGAGGAAACATGTGTAATACACTCTTTTCTGATGAGAGCAAGGAGCACAAACTATATGAGGCCATAAAATTCATCATGCTCTATGAAGTTGTCGAAGCCTATGAGCAGATAAAGAACAGGGAAGAACCCATACACAACCTTTTTAGCCTTCTCCTTGCTCGTGATTCTTCGTCTGACCCTTTGAGTTTCATGATGAATCATCTGAACCACATAGGTGACTCTATTTGCCTAGACCAGGTAACGATATAAATGAAAAATGAATCATAAAACTTACTCCATCTCTGATGTGATTAGGTGAATACATCATACATCATCCGTGATAGCTGGCCCATTTTTTTCTTTGGGATGTGGGGAAGTGGACTGAGGATAGTCATTAATCTTCCAGGAAAAAACTAGTAAAGCAAAATGGGGTGGCCACTTTTCTTGCTGCGCCAGAAATAAATACTGTAAGCTATCAGTGAGACATAGTTTAGAACAATGATACCTTTGATAAGTAAAATAATTTTAGATTATGCAGATTTGACCTGTTTCGCTTTTCCTGTCTGTTCCACCATGCCAAACCCTCTATCATCACTCTATTTTTCCCCCTCTTTGGTTCCCATTAGATCTGATGTGTGTTAAAGAGTAGGTAATGAGAACTCTATTAATTGTTCACCTTTATGTGTTAAGATTTTTTTTTCGATTTTATATTTAGTGAGGAGCTATTTACTGACACCTAAGCTCCACGCTGCCACTCTGCAAATAGTTTCACTTCCCAATGGGTGAAATTATTTTTTATAACCAGTTGCAGTTATCAAGTCAACTGTTACATGTTGCAGTCACCTTCAGCAGCAGTTTGATTACAACTGGACAAGTTCTGCTCTGTCTGGCTATGCCCAAGGATATAAGCTTTTTCTGAAGCATTTTTCCAGATTAAGCAATCCTTTGCAAGAAGTGTCAATGAAGATGCCATTTCTCAAGTTTCATATACATGAAGTACAAGGAATTTTTTTCCTTTTACTATTTTATTTCCCTCATGTAGCAAGTGATCACAAGGTGGCAGGCTTCCCATTTTTCAAGGTGTATCAATCTTTTAATAATAGCTAGTCCCTTCTTGCTCCCCACTGAGCTGTGCGAGCTGGCTTCGGGAGCAGGTTATGTATTGTGTCAGGTGGAAGAGGGATGTTGCCAAAGTGTCAACCATTAACCAGAATATCCTCTACGTGCAGAAGAGCAGTGGAAGGACTGTTGGCACATTAAGAATACCCTCAAACTTTTAGTTTTCTTACTCCACTTACAAATGGGCCCCTTTTATTCCTTGTCTACTGTTTTGAAGCTAGATGACTTGCCTTGATTTGGATTATCTTCGGGTTAGTCTTCTAAGTCTAGAATAAATGTCTTACAGACTTCTTTCATCTTTAGGTTGAACTGTTTCTTCTTGGATACTTACTTGAAGTAAAGATAAGAGTTTACAGACTGCATAGATTTAATACTGAGGAATTTCAAGTAAACTATCCAGATGAATACCGAAGGGAATGGAATGAGATTTCTCTCCTGACCGAGGATGACCGCTACTATCACATCCCCCTTTTCAGAACATGAAGGACCAGTGACTTTTTTTCCTGTGTGTAATATAGTGAGTGACCAGTTCCAGTGAATTAGGTTTCTAATTGGCAGCAGTAGGATTTTGAGAATGCTCGTTAATGATTACAAAATGATTCATGGCTTTATTGTGTAAACATTTTGCTTTCCCATTGCAGCTCAATTCACCATCAGCCAGCCATAAAACCTGTAAAATATATTGCTATACTGTCTGGGGGAAAAAATGTCATATTTTAGGGTTGTCAGACAAAAAAGATTCGACTGCAGGACAAAGAATGCAAAGGTAATGCTGGGTTTTCCATTGCTAGCCTAAGGGTTTACTCTGGCATCTCTGGATGGGTTAAACTCAAGTTCCTAAAGCAATTACTGCCTTTCCCTCATCTGTCTCTGGCCAGGGAGGACGAGTCACAAAAGGAGGAGCTCCTGGGGTCCCGCAGTTGATACTCCAGGCTATTAAACTTGCATTGGCTTGGGGCTACCTGGGATGGGAGGATATAAACTGGGGCCTCTGCATAGCTGCTTCAAATCCCGTTTGGCTTCCCCCGTTGCCGGACCGCCTCTCTCCAGGGATGGGCAGAGCAAGCAGCTGCAGGCTGTACTTAGTTCAGACACGTGAAATTAAGCTGTCTGCACTCAGCGCTGGTATCTGAAGGTGAAGAAGTGTTACCCAGGGGGAAAAAAACCAACACACACACACAAGAATACTGTGGCAGATGAACGGAAGATCTACTTTATAACGGAGGAAAGTACATAAGCTTTCTCAAAGCTAAAAAGGGCAGTATTAATTAATAAGAAACATGCAATAGAGTTAGACCCAGTAGCTGCCTATGGTTATTGTCAACTTGTAAATCCTTTAAGGGCTGATTTCAACATTAACTGCCAAGATTTCATTTGCAGTTCATCTGAGGAAGCTGTGCACATTCACAAACACTGCATTTTCAGAAAATATTGATTTTCTATGCATTATGTGAATTTAGCAGTGTGTATACATGTTTTATCCTCTTGAGTATATATTAATCTCCTTGTATAAGATTGCTATCTTTAGTTTAGACCTCAATGTTTGAAGAAGTCTGTCTGGGACAGCTAAATGAGATTCACCTTATTACGTGGAACATTTTGCCCAGTTCTATTTTCTAAAAGAAACAATTGTGTTTTGATTATTTCAAAAACAAGGGACCTTAATTTGAACAAATATTAAAATTATATACCATTGTGCTAAGCTTACATTTGTGAAAAGCTTACAATCCTACAGGCATACGGTTGTATTGAAGAAAGTGGGATTTATTAAGAAACAAAGCCTCTCCTTTCCTTATCCTAGAGATATGGGGACAGGCACGTTTGTTTTTTAATTCCTGCAGGAGAAAATACAAGCCAGTAACAAAAACGTGAGCAGGGCCTGCAGGAGCTAAAGCAGTTGCATGAGGTAACTAAACGGTAATGCTTGGAGTGCACGGAGAGCACTCGGTTCCTTTGTGTAAAAGAAAGCAATTTTCTCTCTTACAGTCCTTTTATTTGTATGTATATATATTTATAAACACAAACATCTGAGTTCTGTATTGTAACAGTTTTGTCTCCTGCAAGTTTTTCTGAGTTCAGTTTTGTTCAATAATTTGTAGCTTTTAATTAAGAAGGCTTGATACTGATAATAATTTAATCTCATCAAAACCTGCATATCAAGTACTTTATTTATTAAAAGAAACTTTTTTTCACTGAATGAACTAATTTGTCTACTTCAGATTTGGTTCGGCTCTGCATGGGGAAATGTTCTAATGCCTGAGAGTAGGGTATTGCTATCTATTTTGCATCAACAGTAACATTTACAGCTATCAATAAACTTGTCTATATTTTATTCTTGTCTTGGTACAAACAGGCATACCAAAAAAGGGATGTATTTTTATAGTGGCCTTTTTAATGGTTTGCATATTATTTAGGAATAGGAATACAAAAGCATTACAGCTGTGAAAGTATTAAATTGTCAAAATGTATGGTTTTTGTAATTTTGAGCATATTAATAGCAGGGGGTTAATAAAGATCTAACACAGATAGTGGAATTTATCTTGCCAATTTGGATGTTTGCATCTGAACTAGGTCATCTTGCCTTCCACTGACGAGGCAGAGAGCCCAATAGCATGCAGTCAGTCAGAGGAGTGGGTTTCTACAAGGGTCTGGTTCTCCTCACTCTGACTGTACTGTGAGCTGGCAGTGATCAGCATAAATCTCTCTGCTCTAGATTTTTGATGTTAGGTGAGATTAATTTTGCCCCAAGAATCCAGAAAGGACATGTTGAAACAGATCTGCTGGCTTATCAGATGTCAGAGGTGCTAGCCAAATCATGACAGGAACAGAAATAGGATGTGAAGAAAGAGGAACTTCAGGTGAGGATAATCACAAGTCTTACAGATAAATGCAGAAAGCACTCTACACAGGATCTTAAGAAACACTGAGACAGGTTTGGGGCTGCACTGCGTTTTAATCACGTTCTCTGATAATATATTTTACGTATGTATAAAGCCAAAAAAAAAAAAAAACCATAGAAAGAAATGTATGTATATACATATATGTGTGTGTATATATATATAAAAGAAAAATACATGAAAAAGAAAATGCACCTGAATAAAGTGCATCTGGAACTAACTGGTACTATAGAAGTGACAGGTGCTGCAGCATCTTTTCCCGTCAGTGGCACAGACAAGCTTGCTGTACAAATCCAGAAGCACACAGTCATTACCAATAATTTTTAAATGCCCTGTTGTAGGCAGCTAAAGTTTCGAGTCAGGATGTGTTTATTGCTGCTAGTTTAGCAAGAAAAAGAAAACATACTGAAACCTCAGCAGTGCGTTTGGATTCTTCCCCAAACTTGAAAATGTGTGTTGAGAATGCAACAGAGCAGCTAAAGAAATTTCTATCTTTTATTATACGGAGAAAAAAGATGTTGTTTTTGAATGTCATCTTTTTTAAAAATTGCATCTCAAAAAATGTATGAAGCACGATCCATATTTCATTTTAACTCCAAAGAAAAATACTGGCAATCTTGATTCTTCAACTCTAATACTGAAATTGCTTCTTGTCTAGATTGCGGCTACTAAGCTGAAGCGAATTAAAAATCGCCCAGTGTAGTTGTTTGTTGCTGTTAAGTCTACCTGCTTAGTCTCAGGGTATTGAGTTTAGTGCCTAGGAAATAGTTTTCAGGTGCAATTTTCAATTTGCCTAAAGCACAGATTTAAGGAATATATATTTCAAATTAGTTTAGTTGTCCAGAAAAATAAAGATACATCCATTCTCTTCAAAGCACAGAAAAGACCTATATAGGGGTTTTTTTGCCAGTAGTTGGATTTCCCTGTCCCTCTGTACTTCAGCAATATTACAGCAGTCCCACCCGTGACCCTGTTATGTTAGTGCCATTACAGCACTAATGTTTTTTGGAGTCATTTTTCTGAAAAGCTCCTGAATCTGAAGAAAAGGTAAAGTTGGGATTTTGGTGCCACGGAAGCCCTGGTCCTTCCCTCTTGGCTTGTGAGGGTTTCGGGGTGCTTGAAGGACTCCCTGGCGCAAGAGAAACTTCCATTTTGGGCCTGGTTTCGTGAGAGAGCAGGATTCGGGTCTTTGAGGATCCCTTGAAATCATTTGGGAGAGAAGCCTGGCATGGCAGCTGGGCTGGAGGGGTGCTGCTGCCTCAGTAAGTGGCATTTGCTCCTGTTCACAGCATCCTTCACAGTGTTAGTCCAACCCTGATCTTGGCCAGGGATGGAACAGGCAGCCTGGCAGAGGCTTTTTTTAGAGATTTGTCAGAAAACTTCCAAGGAAACCCACGCGCCCCAGAGACAGGAGGTGATGTACCTAGCGAGGACATGAGATAAATGCAGGAAACTTACCTCCCTGGGGCTTGGCTGATTTGCATCTGTCTTCATGAACCACAGAGTTTTGTGTCAGCTTTGTGTCAGCCAGGGCTAGTGGGTGAGGAGGATGGCTGGGGCATTGCTGGGACTTGTGGCACGGGGTTGTGCATGCTGGTGGGAGGGAAAAATGAAAAATAGGAAAGAAATAGGGTGGGTCCTGGATGCTTTCATCTTCTAGCATATCCCAATTTTGTGTAATCCAAAGGTTAATGCCTTGGGAGGGCATTTAACCAAAACATCTTCCTCTTTACTGAAGTGTTTGGCCATAGATCAACTCTTTATTAAAATGTGGAGGCAACTACTTTGAATGCACTTGTGCAAGTTTGTGTGCAGCAACTGCTGAAGTCTACAGCACATATAGCAGCTAATAACTCCCTGTGTCCTTTTAGCCAAATTCTCATGTTCAGCTAAATGTTTTCCCCATGGCAGTAATTTTCAGCATTGTGATACACTGCATCTTACAGATGTTGAAAATGATCAGCCTTTGAGTTTCAGATGACAAATTTAGCATTTAGCTATGAAGGATTTTGTGTTCTTTTTACCTATCCAGTAGATGGCTTCCAAGCATCAGAAAATGTAGTTCAATAAGCTCAGTTCTTCTGGTGACTCTTTGATTGTCATACTTACCCAGATGATAGTGGTGGGTTGGCCCCAGCCAACAGCCAAGCACCCGCACAGCTGCTCGTTCACTCACTTCCCCCAGCTCCAGCGGGATGGGGGAGAAAATGGGAAGAACAGGAGCAAGAAAGCTTTTAGGCCAAGATAAAGACAGGGAAATCACTTACCATGCACTGTCATGGGCAAAACAGCCTCAACTTGGGGAATTTAACTTCATTTGCTGCCAATCAGCATAAACATTTAATTACTCATTTGGGTATTGGGAAACAAAAAAAGGCAAATGTTAAAACACTTGGGGAAAAAACACCCCTCCTCCTTTCCCAGGCTCGGCTTCACTCCAGATTCCTCTCCCCCTTGTTATCACCACAGATCACACTCTGTCCCTTCAGTGAGGCACCGAGCAGCGTGGGGGGCGTTGTGGTCAGGATGTGGTGATTTCTCTATGCCCCTCCTCATTTCTCAGTCCTTCCCTATGCTTCAGTTTGAGTCCTTCACAGGCTGCAGTCTCCCCCTTCAAGGGTGTACCTGCTCCAATGTTGGCTTGTGATAAGTAAGTTCTAAAACTCTTGGTAAGTTACACGTTAATTACCAGTTTTATAAAAGTCTATTCAGCTTAACATAGCTTCTATCAATGCTACTGGAATTAAAAAAAAGTCTATGTTTTTATTGTCTTTCTTCTTTGCTTCTTTAATGTCCTATCACAAGCACCTATATTTCTACAGGATGTGGATTAGAATAGAGCAAAAGGGTCTGGAGGAAGGGACTCAGAAGGTTAAGAGTTTACCATCAATCCTGCATGTGAAAAATGGTATTGGCAAGGTTTGTCTTGCTTTCCTTAATAACATCTTAAGGACTACAGTAGCATAGAGGAGGAATAGTGATTTCTTGAGTTCTTGCAGACTGTAACAGGAGATAATGAGTTTTAGAAAAAAAGATGGAGTGATTCTGGATCTAACACAGGAGATACATGGGAGCTCGTGATGACCTAATGGTGAAGAAAAGCCAGGTTAGTAGCAGTGTGAGGAAGAAGGTATGGAAGAGACATGGCTAGGAGAAGTGAGCAACTTCATGGGTGCTTTCTAACTGTGTGTGAACTGCCAGTCTATAACCAGAGACGCAAAAATTTTCCAGTGTAATATCTACAGAAGGTGTACTTGCAGTTCTTGTCCTGCCACCTAAAATATGACACATGAATAGATCATGCCTACCGTAATTTAAGCTTCTCTCAGCCACCCTTTCGAAGTAGAGTCCTTCACTGCTGTGAGTGTTCTCCAGAAGTGTAGAGGTATTTCTTGCCTTTCCTGTATTGATGACTTCACTTAAGGCTTCCTTGTCTGTGGGTTGTGTCCCCACATTTTGCTGGCATTTACACTGCTTCTGTTGCTGCGGCAGTAAGGATGATACAGCCAAGAAACACTTCAGCCACCTTCTGTTAAAGTTTTGAATGAGACATGACTGAAACCACATGCTCTTGTTTAACAGGCTGTGAAAAGCCCATCTAATCAGGGAGTATGGCTGATCAAATTGGACCACATATCTATCTTCAGGGTCACCAAAGGTCTATTCAGGGAAATGTTGCTGAACTCCCTCATTAGCCTTCTCATGTTAGCTTATGACTCCTCACTGATAGACAACTAGACCACAATATCTAAGTAATCTTATCTAAGTAAGGAGAAAAGTGGGAGTCAAACTTTAGACCCTGAGCATATCCAACAAGGTGAATTTCTTCACATCTTAGAGGTGCCATTGTATTTGGTGTGAGCGTAACTCCAGAAAGCTGCAGATACAGATACGTGGAATTGAGACACTGAGCTTGCACCGAAGTCCCCTGGACACAAGCAAAACTGTGCAGTGACCGCCATGGGATGCTCTACCTGGTTTAGTAGCACAAGGCGTCCATGTGTGTTGGCAAAAGATGTGAGCAGTTCGTTTTGGCTGTTTTTTTAACAGAACCCATGCAAACTGAACAAGGTTTTTGTTCTGTTCTGGGGAGCTCCAGAAGTGATTCTACATTGAAGTGCTCTTTGAATTACTCAAAGGCAGGAAAAAAAAAAAGGTGTGACAGTTTAAACAGTAGAAATGTTATTACAGAGGTATTTGAAAAAGGGATGAAAGACAACTTTTTTCAGACTGTAAGAGTGGCTTAATTAAAGGACTTCACAGCAGCGTTAGTCAGGAAAGCTGGTTGTAGCATTTGGTCCACGAAGTGTAATTCATCTAGGGATACAGAATACTGCACAGAATAAATATGATACATTCAGGAATCAAATTAGAGCTGTTTTGAGTTACAGCTGCTGGTAGCCCAGTACTTTGGAAATGCAAGAAGGAGAGGTGAAGAAAGTAAGGAACATGATTATAATAAATAGAGAAAACCACCTGTGTGGAAAGCCACCGGCCTCTTTATTGTTGATATTTTATTGCCCTTTTCAAAAAAAGACATAAACATTAATAAAATTACAGTACAATTAAGTGCATAAAATACTGGTTTTGATGAAGAGTATTCTCAGTTCCTTTCTCTCCCACCTATGTAATCTTAAGTAGATCGAGAGACCTCACATAGTAGATAAAATTTGCTTTTTTTTTTTTCTTTGCTTAAAGGAGGATAGCTGAAATTCTGTGGGAGAAGGTATCACTAAAATCTCTTCATATCATAATCCTGAAGTTCCTACTAACTCCTTACAAATGGCAGCTCTACTCTGGAAATTTGCTGGGAAGAGGGAGGGATGCTACCAGCTGTGAGGGGGTGTAAACGAAAAACAAAGTCTTTTCTATTTCATCTCTCTTTGGAAACACAGTGACTAAAAGAATAAAGATGCACAGCAAGGATGGGGAGTATAGGGTGGAACTAGGCTTGGGTCGTGCAAAGCAAGGCATAAGGTAAGCAGCACAGATACCATCATACAGTGGTAATGTGGCTGCCTAATACTGTTTAGTAAATATGAAAATACTTGATATTTGACCCTGCATGCCCAGCCTTCTGTATGGCTTTCCTCACTGAAGAGTGCTGGGGGATGAAAGATCTCTACTTTTTTCTCATCTGACCAATGATCATTCTTTTCTGTCCTCTTGTAGTCCCAATGCCCTCTGCTGCCTGACATCATTTCTCATAATAAGCTATATGTTTAGGAAACAGTGTGATCAAATTCCTTGTACAAGGGCACTTACACAAATTTATAGACTACTTACTGGCATCCTGATGTCTTTAAAATCACTCCCTAGGTTCTTTACCCTCTACCTTCATTGTGACCTCCCAGGTCTCTTCCAAAACATCAGCATGTAGGGCTGGCTCCATTTGGCAGCTGCAAGGCTGTGTTCTGAGCGGCACCTTTTCCAACAGGCAACGAGCACTTTGGTGTGCTGGAAAGTCCAACTAGCTCCCAGGCTAGTATCTATCTTCATAAATTGAAGATTATTCTGGTCAACTTTGTCAAAACTCACTGGTAATCCATACATATTCATGTTGCAGAGCCTCACTCTGCAACACCTGATGTCTGCAGTGGGAAAAGGGAAGAAGCAGTCTGAGCTACAGCTTCCCATCTTTCTGAAAATGTAGGGGGTGAGTTCTGTTATTAATAATTTCTGTTTGACTGGAAGTGTCTGTTGTTCTTGCTCTCTGTGCTCAGTTACTGACTTAAATTCATGTTCAGACACCTCTGAATGTCTTAGTTCAGGTTATCCCATCTGTACATTTCTGCCTAAATAAGGCAGTGCAGCAGCTTGGTCCATGGAATGCTCTTAAACATAATTAATAATTTGTCAGCCTGGACTGTATGTCTAATTCACTTTCACTCTTCCCTCCTTTGGGAAACTGAGCTGCTGACAGCAATCAGAGCTAGGTAGGAATATTGTAGTTTGATTACACAAATGAGTATCAGTATGCTAACTGTACCTTTGTGACCCCCAAATGTGAAATATTAATAGAAAAATACATGGATGTTAACAGAGAAGTTCACGACAACTGTATTTTTGAAGCTGTTGAAAAAAAGAATGATAGCTGTAGATAATTTTTAGTGCCCCAAATGCATGTAATTTAGTAACAAAGCAAATGATTCCTCTGAGATGCTGCCAGCAATTAGAAATTCCCAGTTTCTTGCCAAGCATTAAAATCTGCAGCCTTCAAGTGAAGCTACTTCTCCTCCTGCTTTTCTAAATTAATTTAAGACTGTAGAGTTGACCTCTTCTATTTTCAGTTTTGGGGAGGCCGAGTGGAAAGGGGCGTACAGTGACTACCCTCTGGGCTCAACTTATACCAGGAGCATGAACAGAAGGAGGGAAAATCCTAAGTATTTCTTTCATCTCTGCCTATGAGACAGAAAATTCCTGATGCTGCATTTCAATCTTGGCATATGACCTGGGAGTCCTATTCTTGTATATTTTTTTTTTTACTAACACAAGCTGTATAGAGCTAGGACTCAACACTCTCATCTCTCATCCTGGGCTGCTTAATGTACATCAGGTCATCATAGATATTTTGGATTTAAACCTATGGTTTAAAACACAGTTTTACTGGCATCCAGTCTCTCTTCATGCATGGAAGTTGTATTGGGTGTGAACAGAACGTGGGTTATTTGCTGGAAATTGGGATCTCAGCTATCTGACTTCCTTGATACTCTTAGACAAAACTAAGCAACTGATACTTTCTTAGCAATAGGATTGTTTGAATTATGGGGTTAAATTAGCAGATTAATATTTCACCATTTTTTGGCAGTTTAGAACATTGATGCAAAGTAATTTGGTGACTTTTCATTAGAAAACAGGAGTTCTTGAATGGGGAAGGAGAAAAAGAGTTTGGTCCCATCTCTCAGTTACAGCACACGTTCCATATATATGCCATCATCTCCTAGGTGTTACAAGTCCAGATTCAGCAGTGCCTCGTTTCTTGACATACCCCTAGTGAACACACCACCTGGCTTCCCTGGGTGAGCTCTTCTGGCTGGGATCGGATGGGAACCGCAATCCCAGAACCTGGGACCAGATGGGAATCCGTGACATTTGTTTCAGGCCTGTTGCCTGAGGAAGGCATGCATAAAGACAATAAAAGCTGCTCAAGCTCATTCTACAGACCTGAGCTAAGAAAAGGTAGGATGTTACAGGATTATGTCAGTATTATACAATGTGAATGAAAAGTGAGGTTTCTGTCAGGAAATGCCTTTTTTGCTGGACAGGAAAGCACCTAACTCAGAGTTTACCAGCTGTTCAACCTGTTATTTTCCTGCCATTTCATTCTTAGGGTGTTTAAATTCACTCATCTGTGAATCGTGAGGTTTAAAGGTTAAGTATGGACATTGGGCTGGAGCTATTAGGACTTGCATAATTTCATTCTAGTCCAAAGGAGAGCACATCTTTCAGGAAAGGTATTACATGTAATCTTAAAATCATTCAGTGAGCTAATCCACCACTGAATTATCTTTAGTTTATCTTTAGTTATCTTTAGTTTTAAAAGCATAAGCCTTTTTTCAGCTGTCTGGCCATATCTACCAGTCATTGAATCCTGATACGCCTTTTTCTGTTAGACTGAAAGGCCAAATAGCAAGTATTGATTTTCCTAGCAGAATGTGATCAAATCACCTTTGTCTTTTTTCTGGTTAAACTGAACACGTAACACTAATTTTAAGGTTCATCTTCAATCTTTTAATCTCTCCCATGGTGTGATTATGAACTCCTCCTTCTTGTATTCCAAATACTAGCACAGGGCTTAGCATTTGAATCAATCTCAAGTGAGCACTGTATAAAGAGAAAATAATAGAAAAACTCCATTTCTGCCTGGGATTCCTCTGTCAGCTACACAGAATGAGGATCTGCACGTCCTTGGTGTGACAGGGCAAATCAGGACCATAAATGTTGTTTAGCTTTTTCTATGACCTGAGCAAGGGGATCACACTGTAGGCTTGAGTTTGGGTTTTTATGATTGGCTGAGTCCAATAAAGATACAAATATGCCTAAGATAGATTGAAAAACGATCTGGCACTGGTGGTCAACAAACAAATACCCGAAAAGTGAGAGGGACAAATGAAGAACACACAGAAAGAAACAGAAGATTTATGTAAAAACAACAACAACAACAACAAGATTAGTCATCTATTACCAGAATGGAGTATCACCCCAGATGACTAGTTTTCCCGAAGGCAAAGAGAAACAGAAGCCCACTGTTACAGTACCACTCATCCTAGGCATATATGTTGTGCCCTGAAGAGGGCTGGAAAGGATTTGCTCCAATGCTGCAGAACTATCAGCATCTTTTATGCCTTTGCACATTTCGAATATTGACAGGCTACTGGACTGCTACACTGTTACAACTCAGTCTGGTGAATCAATCTTGAATTACAAGCAGAGTCCCTACATTGACCCATGATATTTAAGAAAGGAATACAAATTTTTTAATTGGAAAAGCTTCTCAGCAAATGTACAAATAAGAAAGTTTTCCAAGTCTTTCTACAGGACCTTGCAAGTCCTGCTCCAGAGCAATTTTTCAGTAATGAAAACTGTAGACAAGAGGTGAGGATATCTGTGCAACCAGACTGAACTCCTTGTTGTGAGCTGGTATTCACCAAGAGGCAGGTTGTTAAGACTTAAGAATGGATGACCAGATTATAAGAGCATCCAAGTCTGGCAGCTCCAAATATTTGCAGATGATATCAGAAAACAAATGGCAGAAACATCCTGAAACTTCTTTCTCTCGCAAGTTAACATAAAGTTATTCTACCTGTACAGGCTTTGGACATTTGTTTCAGAATGTCCTATCAATACAGGTTGCATGTAATAATGAGTATTTTGCGAGATTTTCCACACATATGTTCACATGTTGATGTACATACACCCGAAGTGAGGACCTCATGGAAGAGTACCTGTGGAACAGTAATTCAGGTGCACAGTGTGCCTGGCCTGCCTTTGGTTCCTCTCAGCCAGCTGGCTGGACTGGAGTGGACTTTCCTTTACACCTTCTGTAAGGAATGTCTCACAGCTTCTTTGAGGCTTGTTCTCTGTTTGCGTGAAATCTTTTCCTTCTGTTTAATTTCTTTCGTTTGATGTAGCTTATCCCAACAACCCAACAGCTTTGAAATTAAAGCCATGTTGTAGGGAATGTTTCCTTATTAGTTGTGCGTGGTAGGTGCATCTCTTCTCCCCATAAAATGTTCAACTCATAGCAACATCCAAACCTGAAGCGAGAGATGGGAGAGTGCACAGCAGCTATTTGGTAAGTAGATACATATATGCTCAAACATTCATTATCGTCTATGCAAGAACGATGAGCCCAGAATCCTGTCATTGCAAAAATACACAAAAAGCACTGATGTTTGAGATGATAGAAGTATGGAACGTTCTGGTTTTATGTGGAGAATAATAAGGCCTGCAGAAAATGTCAAATTAGGAACAAGTGAGTTCCCTTGCCTACTGTAAATTGTGACTGTAAATACAGTCTTTGTTCAGATACTCCACAGATCCACTGGAGCAGAACAGGACGCAGAAACTGCAATATACTTCATGTAAAACACCTGAAGGTATTTCTCTGCGTATCATCTCCTTTACTTTTGATCATTTCTGCTCACTTGACATTTTCATGACAGAATTGGAGGAATATTCCCCCTTTAAAGACAACACCAAGATTAACTTACCACCTTCCTCAGAATAGGATGACCAGCTCCAGAAAAGGAAAACATAAATTATATGCCTTGTCTTCTACTGTGCTGCGTTTCCAGAAGACTCACTTCTTAGATAGACTCCCCCTCCACAGAAAGAGAAAGCTTAAGGACTTTTTCCATAATAAAAGCTCCGAATTCAAGCAGGCCACTAAGCCTCAGATCCAGCCACCAAGTGGATCAGAACTGGGTAAGGGCATAGTGTTTCCAGGACTGTCATACTCACTGCCACTAGGTCTTCCCAGAAAACAGGCTTCAAATGAAACGTGAATGAGGCATATCTCAGTCACCCTTTTCTGACTCAGGAATCTCAGATCAGCCCCTCATTGCAGAAGACTCTGATGGGCTAAGTCCATCCCCACAAACAGTATAAAGGGAGTAGCTTCCCCTGATTATTGTTTGAGGCCACCAATTTTCTGCGTTCACTCTACATTACATATGGAATGTCAAGAACACTCCATTTTCCTTTCCAGGAGAGTGTACAACATGAATCTTCACATCCAGCGCTTCTCATTCAACCAATGAAAATGTCGTGAACCTAGCTGGAGTGGTAAGGCAAACTTCAGTTTTAGTGGTACCAGCTCCAAACATGTAGACAAACTTGTAGACAAGAAATAGATAGGAATTTGTACCACTTGTGGGGGGTTTTTTAATCCACTTCTATTCTCTTCAGAGGTAGCTGTTGGTAGTGAGAGATGTGGATAAAATCAGGATAATTTTTTAAAGATGATGATGAATGCATGTTAACCAGTCATGGTGCAGTTCAAATTCTTGAGCTGTCTGTTTCAAATTACAAGATAAATTTCGAATATCTCAAGACTTTTGTCTTCTGTCAGTGTTTTCTTTTTTTTTTCCTCAATGTTAGCTGAATAGGATGTGACAATTTTTAGCTTTTACTACCACTTTGAGAACTTCTTTCTATTTTTGTAGAACACTGCATTTCAGTTACAGGACCAGTTTGGCCTCTAGTCAAAGGACATGCTTGTGTTTACAGCAGAATTCTTGGGCTGAGCAAAGGATTACAGAGCAATTTTATACTCACTTGGAATACACACTCAATTTTCTTCTGCCTTGTGGCAATTCAGACACCAAGGGCTCAGAGTGCTTTAATTTTGCTCATCTGAGGATTCCTCTGACTTTTCCTCTGCAAAAATAGAAAGAAACCACAAAAAAAGGAAAAGGAAGAAGTTTACCCTGAGCAGAGGCAGAGAGTTGTGTACTAGCCAGTTAAGTGCAAGAAATGACTCTTCATTGGGAAAAAATATATTTACATATAAAAAGGGAGATAATCTTTATTTTGATTGGGAATGGCCAGGCTGCCTCCCAGAGAAAATACAGAGAAATTCAAGCTAAAAAACTGTCTGGAAGTCCTGGAGGATTCTGAAGGGGAGATCAGCTACAAGAATTAATGTTGTCCACCAATAATGTAGGAACAAAGTGAGATAAAAATCTGCAAGGGAGTGCTCACAAAGGTTTTCTCTGCTGGAAGTTCTCTAAGACATATCCTTTTCCATGGACGACTTGTCTGCTAATGCCTTCCAAGCAGATGCGATCTGAGGAACAAGACATAAGAAAAGCTGGTTACACTGACTTCCAAATAAATTAATAATTAGTACAGACAAAGTGTTTCCCAGGACAGTGATAACTTTCTGCAAATAGCTGATCAAGAAACCAATGCAACATACAGCAATCACCACATGCCTAGTTTATTTTTTCCCCACTATTTTCTGTGTAATCATGACAGAAACATTAAAATGAAGACTTTCTGTAAACTTGTTACACATTATAGGCTTCAAATGAGATGCTAGTATTTCTTTGCAAGGAAGGGGTTAGCATTAGGAGATATATAAAGGAGAATTTTTTATCATATCCAAAGATGAGAAATAATTTCGTAACAGCCTTTAAAGCACACAGGTCCTTCCTGAAGGAATGCAAGGGATGGAGACACAACTTGACATGAGTTTAAACACTGATATTCACTGCCATAGTAAGCTATATGAAAATCAATAGATTAAACAGTATTGAGGAATTTCACCTTAACAGGTTAAATTCCTTATTCCTGTTTCATCTGTTATTTTCTATGTTTCTATACATACCAGCTATTTCCTCAGTATTTATATAGTACCTAGTTGCATAAATGCAGTAGCAGAAAGCTGTTTTTCACATCGGGTTGCATTTTAGAACACCATTGTATTTTATTACTTCTTGTTTATACTGGTAACATTCATACTTTGTCTACCTATTTGTAGGTTCAAAATTTTATTTCCAGTCTTCTGAATCATTTATTTTAAGGTAAAACTATAGATGGAAAACCTCAGTATATTCTAAAATTCTCAAACACCTAGAAACGTGGTTACCTCTTCCTCTCTTCCCGTATTGGTCCTGAGCAAATTCTTAGCACAACATTTAAACTGTTTAGAAGTCATCCTCCACCCTTGCCTCTTTTTCTTTTTCCTTTTTACCAATTTCACTGAAATTTCTCAGATTTAATGTACCTCTTCAATAGGCTTGATTTTTCAACATAGAGCTAGATGAAATATCATTTTACTGATGTGAGTGGACAGTAGAAATCCACTTGAACAACTTTACCACATCCCTGTACAAAACAAGCAGAATACCATGTACATTAGTCTATTTTCTCCTTAGACAGAAGTGTATCACCTGACTTGCTGGTCATATTGCATGAGGTATATTCATTATCTCTCTTAAACAGAAAACACTGGTGAGTCCTTAGCTGAGTTTCTTTTTCCCTTTGCACTGTATGAAATTTTAGCTGTGGTAGGAAGGAATGCAGTTCTTCTGTGAAAACATAAAAGTGAAACAGACATGCAATTTAAATGTAAAGAACACACAAAAATAAGGAAAGCAGGTAAATAAACGTTTAAAAATTGAGCATCAGTGTCTTCCCTTTTTTCTTCAGTCAGTAAGCGTCCATTAATTTGCATTTTGTTCAGTTTCATGGCTTTAGGGAAGTCCTGAACCTTTTACACTTGTGTCCTCTCTGCTATATTAACCAAAGGTTGGATGGCACATGACATTAAAACCCAATTTCAGTATCAAGATAGATACTCAGCAGCTCTTTTAAATATGTATTTCAAAAGGGCTTAATGTCTCAATCCAAAGCCAAGTAGCCACCTGGAGCACTGTTGCCCCTTTGCAAAACTCTCTGCCATTGCTATCGGGCGAGTCATCCTCCAAGCAGCCTTCTCCTTCAACACTGGTATGCTCCCGTAGAGCTGGAAACTTGGTACAGCTGGGAACCACCCACTCTCTGCAAATGTAAATGATCTTTTGAAGAAGTCATATTTATCAGTAACTGGAAGTTCTCTGAGATGACATCTCTGCTCTTCCCCTTTACTTCAGATCCTGCCTGGACACCATGAGACTCTCAGGAATGGATGGACTAAGGGCACCTGTGGCTCATTCAGGTCCATGCATGCAATGAGAAGGGTGAGGAAAAGCACTTCTAAAACTAAAGAGTGTGACTTGAACTCTTGAAATTACAGACTCTTTGTTCAGTTTTTCTGACTACAAGATAATCACCACAAATGAATTTTAAACACCCAAAAGAAAATTGTCGTTTAAAAGAGCAGCTCAATTTCTTAATATATTTGGATTCTACCATATTGCCTCCAACATCCATTTAGAATCCAATTTGCTACTATTATTCCATAGTAATTAGTGCTATATAATAAAAAACAGTATTTTATTTGGTGCTCAGATCATGTTACTGTTGTGTCTATGTGAGCTAGAGTGCAGATCCTGCCCAAACCTATGTTCCAAGATGACAAGCTTCTCAGTTCATATGCCAAAGATCTTTCTGAATCAGAATAGCTTTTTCCCCAATCCTCAAACTATTTTTACCCAGTCACTGAAGAACAGCAGTCCTTAGTTTTCTAACCCCAGTGAGAGGAACCATGAACAAGAGATTTAAGGCCAGAAGTACATTCAGGCAATGGTCATGCCTTTTTAAAATAAAGGCAAAGACACCTGCATATTGTGATATATCACATTGCTTCATCGAAGAACAGTTTATCCACTAAATCACACAAATAATGCAGGAGGAGATGACCAAGGACAGAAGGTGATAACAATGATACTTTAGAGTTTTACTCAGCATTAGCCCTGCAAACACTCCCTAAATCACTGACATGTAGATTGTGGTCATTGCCTATGGTCCTTGGTAGTAGTCTGGTATTGTTAAAATTACTCATAACTTTGCTGCTGATTTCTGCTGGATTGAGGCTGAGACGTAACTCCCACCAGATGAATTTGCACATGTGAATTTAACACAGGGCAATTAATTTCCAAATTATCTCAAGTCTCCCCAAAGGTAGTCCTCCCTGCTTTCTTTATGGGACTTCAAATGTTCAGAGCTCTGGAGCTTTAAAATAGCATGTTGGTCCTCTGTAAGCTCTTTGAAATGTGGAAAAGTAAGTGGCATTGAGCTGCAGTCAGAACGTTTACCTCTTAGAAGGGTCTTATGCTGCAGGGAGCCTTGCCAAAGCCACATTATTCAGCAATAGCTTTGCTCTGCTTACTCCTTCTCATTCGAATGCATATGTCTGACATTTGATTTGGATGGCTGTAATAAGCTGACTTCACTGTCTTCCCTGTTTATTTTACTCTCAAGAATTCTCAGCAATACTGGAGTAAACCATGCCGCCAAAGGGAGTTACCTTAACACTTCCCAAAAGAAGTGCAATAGCAAAATATGACAGGGAGAAGAAAGTGAAGACAGAGGAGATGTTAGACAAGACTTAGGATTTACCAGCAAGGAAAAGCAGCGAGTGAACAATATACACAACTCAGCTTTGTATTAGATTGACTCTGGGTCAAAACAATGGAAGCAGCTGAAAGCCTACGCAGAAGCAAAAACATAGAAGAAACAAGGTAAAAAATGCCTCTTTTTTATATCAGTAATGTGAGAAATATGTACAGTTTTTTGCTTGTTTGAATGGGATGCCAAATTGTATTCAGACGATGACTAGGAAATGCAAAAGTAGATGTTATTACTCCAAGTGGGAGACAGACACAAATAAACCAAAGTAATCAGCTAGCTGTTTGTTTGCTACAGTTTGGCTGTAGCATTAAGGTTTGTTAAACAGTTTTTTAAAGCAAACTATTCTAGCATCCAATAAGAAATTAACTGGAGATATTTTTGAGTTTTCTTGTATTTGAAACAGCAGCTACAGTTACATGTCCTAATAAAGGAAGGTATTTGAGAAACATTAAATACAGGTAAATACTATTTTACAATGGTGGCAAGTCATTTACAATCTAAATGCATATAGCTTTCCACATGAAATCTCCAGTAAAGAAATCCATAACCTCAAAAAATGATTAAATAAAGTTAATCCATCAGAATTTTGGAGGAACTATTAGCTATGAAGAGATATACGAAAGGCATGTGAGGTAAAATATGCAACCACTTTTCTTTAAGAATATTCTTGCTAGGTCCCTTGTCTCTTTCAGTAATGCTAAACAATAAACTGGTCTTATTTCACTTTCACTCTCTTTTCTGCGCTGCTTGTGGAGACAATTTGGAAAGAATCCAGCAATAAGAGGTTTCTGTTCTGACTGGTTTTTTGGGTTTGCTGCTGCTGTCACAGAGGGTGTTCTGTTTCATTTAATTTGGTTGTGGATGTCATTATTACTTACTGTAAAATGGTCTTTTTCATGTTTCTGGTATACCTCTTTCTTTGCTATTCCTCACATCTTTCTTTTTTTTTATGTGTGTGTAAGGAAGTGAGCTGCTACCCACAGACTTAATCCTACTGTTACAAACCCCCAAGGGATCTCTATTTTAGGGATCTCTATTTTAGTTCAGCATACCTTATGGATCAGTTCGGCCTTCCTATAGAGAGATTATTTTTTTAACTGAAAATTTTCTGTATGTATTTAGAAGGTTTAAGAACAGTACTACAGTAAAGAGTTTATGCTGTGGCTGAGACTTATGGTCTACTTCTTGGTGGAAGCCAGTGCATGTTGCCAACTCCACTCTGAGAAGAAATAGGCTTATACCAGCCACAAAGCCAATTCTAGTACCACAGCTGCCAGAGGGGTAACGGACAAGAGCTTCAATAGCCCTGGTCTTCCTCGTTGAGGAAGGCTGATGCAAGGTCAAACCAGAAATGGAGAGCTGTGTCTTGTCAGGGAGTGAGAACCAAACACAGAAGACAGGAGCTGGAAAGCAGTTGCAGAGCAGGCATAAATATATTCCTTGTTTCAAGCAGGTATTTGCAAGGGCAGCCACATCTAAGCACCTCCAAAGGCTTGTTCATTAGGTAAACTTATGAACATCAGCTGAGAGGCATTTGTTCCAAATGAATGGATCAAATTCATTTGATTAATGAACTGAAAAAGGTCTTGAGGCTGATTTGTTGACTCATTAGACTAAAATGCCACCTTTTTTTCTTTTAGAAAACAGTAAAGGGGACTAATGAATTTGAGCACTGTAATAAAAGCCACTTAGTTTCTTGATTTTTGATACTAAACCACAATTTTTATGGTGGAGCTTGCATACTCTGAGAGTTCTTTGGGATGTTTTATTATTTCAGTAACCCAACTGAAGGCTGATTCTCTTGATGTCTTGACCTTAATGGCATACTACATCACAAAGTACAGCTGACTGCAAAGGACACCTCTCACTAGATCTGAAGCCAGGCTTGCAGGTTTGTCATCTGTACAGCTGATGAGGGTGGTCTCTCCATGGTCCTTAGTGGGTGCGTAGATGAGCTTTTATCACATAACCTAGCAAATATGATGGATACAGACATGTCAGACTCCCTAGGCAGAACATTGCAACTCATCCATTCACTTCATCTTGATCACTTCTCCTGGCAACTCCATGTGGTGGTTTTGCTGTTGGTCTTCCATCTACCTTATTAGTCTCAGGTGGTCAGGCGGGTTCATGATCTTCCTCACGAAAAAGGAGGTCACAGCATTTCAAAGGAGAAGCTTGGTGGCCCTGTCACCAACTACATGCTCCTCAACTGAGACCTGTGTCAACAAACCCTACTAGTAGAAATTTTTCTCTGAAAAATCAGCCTGATGTTGCAGGCCAGAAGTTGTTGTGTAGCTCATAGGCCAGGTACTTCTCTTCATCATGTGATCCAGCTCATGGACTGTTTCACAACTGGCTTCAGCTAACTTCAGAAGTCTACTGATAGCAATGAATTCATTCACACTAACAGAGAGTCAGTTTTAGCAGCAGCAGCAACCATGCTGTTTTAGACAAGCAAAATGCTGACTTTTTTTCTGCTATCTTATAAAAACAAGACCCAGTTGTTTTCTTCTTTACAGTATAATAAAAATGCATTCATCTTTTTCAGATTTAATGTAAGATCTGGAGCAGTAACTCTAAGTCTAAACTTCGTCTATAAGCTGAAAGAAAAATGAATATTCAAGCAATCAGTAAAGGAAATAATACATATTTGATAGTATGGGTGAAGAAGATGGGGCAATCTGCATGTGTATGTTGCTTAAATTTCTGTCTCATAAAACTGCTAGTGTTTTGCATTTAGTATCATTATTTGGTTTCTGCAGACTTCTATTTCCTCCCCTTTTTTTTTAAACGTGGAAACTGAAAAGGAAAAAAGGTATGAAACATTCAAATTGTTCAGGGAGGTTTAAATAATTGAGCCACTAAGAGTGTTCTTGGTCTGGGCAACAGTCAGCAGGAAGTATTGCTGGCTTACTCTGACATACTAATTGATGAGAACGTTGATTTACTGAGAGCACTCTAAAATTTTCTATATATATTTTCCAATTAGAGGACATATGAGCTGCTCTTGGTTTAATAATGAAAAAAATTGCTACATCATACTGTAACTTCTTTTAATAAATATTTTGATCAAACACATAGACAATATATTTATTCATTTTAATCTTCATGCATTTTCAAATGTGCAAACTAAGCTTGTTCAGAAAAAACATGAAGCAGGTTTTTAAAGGTGCCTTTGTTTTTTTCTTTTTTGTGAGGACTTGTTATTTTAATTGTGTAGACTGGTGCACCATGAAAAATAGTGGCAGTTTTTTAATTTGCCAACAGCCATAATTTTTACCAATGATGTATAGCTTATATTGATATGATTCACACATGATCCATTTTCTGTTCAGGGGACTGAAAAAAACCCACCCACCGCACCAAAGCCACAACCTATGTATTTTTCTCAGTCATTTAAAAAAGGAACATAGCATGCTGGAACTGTCTTTTTGCTTGACAGAAAACAGCATGCCAATTTAGAGCTCACTTAGTAAAATACAAACCTGAAAACTGTAAAAGTGGAAAACACCTGTCTTTATGTAGAGGGTAGGAGATGTATCTTTCTAAGAATACATCTCCAAAACCGCTAACAAATTCAGGGATGCTAGAGAAAAAAAACCCACACAAGTAATATGTAACTACAGAAGTATATAACGGATATTGTATTGCCCATTTGACTTTTACTGGTGGGGTTTTCCCCATCTATTTTCTTCTGAATGGTATTCCCCTCCAGTCACAAGCAGAATTGATCACCCAAAGGTTTCTAATCGTACTCCTGAAAACTTTGGAGCAATTTTCAAGCAGCGCACAGTAATTAGTTTAGCAAAGGAGATAACAACTGCTGGCAAGCACCAAGATGCATTAAATAAGGTTAAAACAACCAAAAAATTGTTTCATGGTGTTCGACGGCTTCTTTTTGTATCAAAATCTCAGTTGCTAGTGTCCTTTACCAGAAAGTACCGAGTACGGAAATATTTCAGACCTACAAAACATGATCTCTTGTATTACACTGAATGTCTTTGTTGTGTATTTTCATGAACTTTTTAAAGGATGCTAAAGTTCCTTCAGCTAAAATCACCTCCTCCTCATAAACAGTAATAATAAAATGGAGCAAAGACTTTTAGATGAGAATAATGTGTATGTCAGTCAGTCAGTCCAGCTTCCTATACAAAGCTGCATGCAATGACCACTGATGCATTTTATCACTCTGTATGCATTTAACTCCTTCAGAGTCTTCCAGGTGAAAAGGTTTTGCTTTGCAAAGATCCTTAACTCTCCTGAGTTGAGGAAGTCAGAATCCCAAAATACCATGTGCTGCTCCTGCTTCACTGTGTGCTTTGTAATCCTTTCACAGTCTCAACTTGAGGAAAAAATAGTTAAAGAATTATGAGCACTTTGGTCAAAAGTATATTAAGCTGCAATATCTTCTTCAGTTTTAGTATCTACTAATTTATTTTTTGCTGTTGTTTCTGTGATTATTTTTTTAAATCTATATTGGGATATATGCTCTTATTTGTAATGACAAAGTTGAATAGTTGTACTTTAAACTTAGAAAAGGATATGGGGACTTAAAGTAATAAGTAAACCCTGCTGAACTCATTCCAGGTTGAATCAGCATCCCAGAAATCTGTTCTTGCAAAATTGTGAGTTATTTTTATAACACAGAATTGCGTTACACTAGAAGTAGTGCTCGATGATCATCTTCATTCATGCTTACATGATTTTGGGGTTAACCTTGATACCTTAGGGTTAAGAATTGAAATCTCAACTATGTTTTCAGCTAGGAGGCTGAATCTCACCTCTCCCATAGGTATAGGGGCTATACAGCCTTCCCATTGGAAATTATGGCAACAGGAGAACTAGATTGCTAAGTGAAATAGTCTGAGCTATTCATAGATCACATACAGGACAACAGGCATGGCTTTGGGTTTTTGCTGTAGACTAGTGATACTTAGTTGTCCGCCTTCTTTGCAGGTGGAAGTTTGAAAATAAAAGTTTTAGGTGTTTTGGGAATAATACAAAAAGAACTTTGGTTTACATGTCTAAATTCTACTTAAGCCCCATTCTCAAAAAAAAATCTTAGAGTAACATGACTATTTTGATATCTTCAACAAAACAACTGCTCCATTTTTTTCTGTATAGATACATCTATCTTGCTTGATCTTAATATACGGTGACTTTTTTCTGACTATGATGACATTGTTCTTTCAAACTAATTTCAGAAATTCAACACAATCCCGTGGACATTCTTCTACGCATCCGTAATTTCAGTATTTTTATAATTTATGCACATATATTATTTGCCAATACTGAAAAGCAAGACGCTACCTCTGCCCTGAAGACTTCGCAAAGGGCAACTGTCCTCTCTTGGAAAATACAGCATTGTCAATGGATATGAGTGATCATGCATGGCCCAAGCTCTAAATTAAAGTAAATATGACTAACATATTATTCTCAAACATCAATGCAAAACACTGGAAGCAGCTGTGTGCAAAAAAAAAGTAAACACTGCATTGTTGTTTCATCTAATGCAGTTAATAGTTTATGTAAATCTGTTGCTCAGAAATGTTGCATACTTTGAGCAAATGAGACTAATTTTTTTAATTACACATACCTATTAGAAGATGGAACTGAATATACAAATCACAAAGTGATCTGTTTGTTTAAAAATGGATCAGCTCAGAAAAAAACAGTTCATCACTTCCACAGTCTTTGGAAAGAAAACTTCAGGACTTTATGCTCAAGTTCTTTTGTCTTTTGAACATGGTAGTACTTGTAAAAAAAAAAAAAAGTGTTTTGCTTTGTTTAATCAACAGTAGTCTAGACATATTCTGTATAAATTCTCACTACACTTTCATTATAACTGTTTCTTTTTCGTTTAACGTTAAATCGTGTAGTGTTACTGCATGCTCTTTGACAGCTACTACATTCAGTCCCTAAGACACTGTTTTTTATTTGCAGGCTAAAACCAGTCTTTTAATTTCTGCAACCTGGAAGGCAATGACTAATACACAACTCTTTTGCCACACTTGATCACAGAATCACTACAGTTGGAAAATACCTGTAAGATCATCAAGTCCAACCATCGACTAACACCACCATGCCCACTAAACCACGTCCCACAATGCCACATCCACACGTTCCTTTAATACCTCCAGTGAGGGTGACTCCACCACCTCCCTGGGCAGCTTATTCCAGTGTCTCACCACTCTCTCAGTAAAGAAATTTTTCCTAATATCCAGCCTGAACCTCCCCTGGCACAACTTGAGGCCATTTCCTCTTGTCCTGATCTTGTGAAACGTGTCATGGAACTTCCAATTATTTCCAGATACTATATACCAACACTAAACCCAAAAATACCCCTTGCTAAGAAACCAAATTTCACATATGCTTGCAATATATTGTTTACAAGAGGCAGAAAAAAACCTCATTTTTAGAGGTAGTTTACATAAAGGCTGAACTGACAAATATTCTCTTGAATTACCTTTTTCAGTTCAACTATGGAATATATCTAATTCGAAGATTATTAACTTTTCCCAGTTGTTCTTGTGGGGAGGAGCATTGGGCAGAAAGAGTGGAATTTTCTGTTCAACTTATTTATTCAGCTGACGACCTTCAGAATACTTTTTTCAGTTAATGCAAACACAAAGTTTTATCAGGAACATCACTACTTTGGATATTTAGTTCTGGTCTTTTTGTGACGAACAGAAAAAAATTTTAGTCATGTGTTTGACGTAAGCCTCATCTGTAAGCAGAAAAACATAAATGAAAAAGATTGCACCCATTTTTTCAAGTTCACATGCCAAGCATTACTCCAATGCAGCTTGACATATAAATCATAGCAAGGTTTTCATTTAATAATTCTTCAGAAAGGAAATATAATTTGCTGCTTACAAACTGTCTGTTACAAGGAAACAGTTCCAAACAGAGCAAGCATAGAATTTGCAAATATCATTTTGTAACTCAGGTACAGTTCATGTATTTTGCAGTGTCATTTTCTAATACACTATTTTGCTCATCATAAAAAATTAGGTCTAGGTTGCAACTTTGCCTGCGTTATAAAGCTCTATGGAACTATTCTGCGCTGTAGTTCTCTGAAGGGTTGCGAAATGGTCAGCCAACACGTCTCTCCCATAAAGTTGCTGAGGGAATGGCAAATGTGGGTAGCTAATAAACTGAAAAAAAAAAAAAACCCAAGTCTTAAAAAAGCAGGCAACTGTAATGATTCTTAAATTCTACTGAATCTAAATTATTTAAATTATAGGAACATGGGAAACAGCTGGGTATATTTCAGGTGGACTCGCTGTTTGAACAGGAGTAATTCTGAAATGGCCAGTGTGAAACAAAAATGCATTTTCAGAAAAACCTGTCGGTCAAACAGTTGTTCAAACAAAGGGATTTTTCATTGTCAAGAGCAGTCGAACATAGATTTAATCCACAAGAAGAGCAGTGATTCAAAAAAAATTAATGTTTTTTCATTTTTTCAAACATTCCTGATGATACTTCCTTGTTTCTCAAGAATGAAAGAAACAGAAAAAACTTATTTACAAAAATGTCCATCAGTTTTATGTGACTTAAAAAGTTTCACAGAATCACAGAATCACTAAGGTTGGAAAAGACCTGTAAGATCATCAAGTCCAACCATCAACCAACACCACCATGCCCATTAAACCATGTCCCACAATGCCTCGTCCACACGTTCCATGGACACCTCCAGGGATGGTGACTCCACCACCTCCCTGGGCAGCTTATTCCAGTGTCTCACCACTCTCTCAGTAAAGAAATTTTTCTGAATATCCAGCCTGAACCTCCCCTGGCGCAACTTGAGGGCATTTCCTCTTGTCCTGTCACTTGTCACTTGGGAGAAGAGAGCAACACCCACCTCTCTGCAACCCCCTTTCAGGTAGTTGTAGAGAGCGATAAGGTCTCCCCTCAGCCTCCTCTTCTCCAGGCTAAACAACCCCAGCTCCCTCAGCCGCTCCTCATAAGACTTGTGCTCCAGACCCCTCACCAGCTTCATCGCCCTTCTCTGGACACGCTCCAGCACCTCAATGTCCTTCTTGTAGTGAGGGGCCCAAAACTGAACACAGGATTTGAGGTGCGGCCTCACCAGTGCCGAGTACAGGGGCATGATCACCTCCCTACTCCTGCTGGCCACACTATTTCTGATACAGGCCAGGATGCTGTTGGCCTTCTTGGCCACCTGGGCACACTGCTGGCTCATATTCAGCTGGCTGTCAATCAACACCCCCAGGTCCTTTTCTGCAGGGCAGCTTTCCAGCCACTCATCCCCAAGCCTGTAGCGTTGCATGGGGTTGTTGTGACCCAAGTGCAGGACCTGGCACTTGGCCTTGTTGAACCTCATCCAATTGGCCTCAGCCCATCGATCCAGCCTGTCCGGATCCCTCTGCAGAGCCTTCCTACCCTCAAGCAGATCAACACTCCTCCCAACTTGGTGTCATCTGCAAACTTACTGAGGGAGCACTCGATCCCCTCATCCAGATCATCAATAAAGATATTAAACAAGACCGGTCTCAAAACTGAGCCCTGGGGGACTCCGCTTGTGACCGGCCGCCAACTGGATTTCACTCCATTCACCACAACTCTCTGGGCTCGGCCTTCCAGCCAGTTTTTTACCCAGCGAAGAGAACACCTATCTAAGCCACGAGTCGCCAGCTTCTCCAGGAGAATACTGTGGGAGACAGTGTCAAAGCCTTTACTAAAGTCCAGGTAGACAACATCCACAGCCTTTCCCTCACCCACTAGGCGGGTCACCTGGTCATAGAAGGAGATCAGGTTGGTCAAGCAGGACCTGCCTTTCATGAACCCGTGCTGGCTGGGCCTGATCCCTTGGTTATCCTGCACGTGTCCCGTGAGCGCCCTCAAGATGAACCTCTCCATAACCTTCCCCAGCACCGAGGTCAGGCTGACAGGCCTGTAGTTCCCCGGATACTCCTTCTGACCCTTCTTGTAGATGGGCGTCACATTGGCAAGCCTCCAGTCATCTGGGACCTCCCCTGTTAACCAGGACTGTTGATAATTGATGGAGAGTGGCTTGGCAAGCTCCTCCGCCAGCTCCCTCAGTACTCTTGGGTGGATGAATTTCATGATGTTGCAAATTACTGATCATTGCCAATTACTGATCATTGCCATTTTAACCTTTTATAGGTTTTACTATCAGACCTCCACCTTAAAAATGTTCTCCCTATACTGTTTGATAGTCTAAATACATGGATTTTTTTAAAAAGTCATGTTGATTCGAATTCCTTTACTGTCAGTATGTTTGTAGTTACTTTCCCCCATTCTTAGCATCACTCGTATTATTCGAAGTATATTCTTATGAGGGAAATTCCAGAAAGAAGACAAACACTTTTCCATTTTCAGACCCAAATTCAAGGTGAATACCCTCCAAAATGTTCTGACTTCAGTGGACTACTTCTACCAAAATACAGCTTTCCTACTTTTTACTGTTCTCAGTATTTGTAATAGCATTGGGTATGCTTAACACTTGAGTAACATGTATTTTGAAAGGTTTATCATTTACTCTCTATGTAGGTTTCTGTCCTGTCTGGAGTTTAATAAAGGTACATCAGAATTTGGTGATGTGTTTTTTCGCTCCTGGAAGACAGACTTCCAGCGCCTGACAAGCTCCATACAATGGCTGTCACATACACATGCATCTTTACAGTACTGGACTTCCTCACAAGTATTTTTATATGGAGTGGCTGACAACCGAAAAGCAACTCTGTTCCCCCCTCCCCCCCATATTTAAGGAGAGTTATTGTTGTCTCTGAGCTTGGGTACTTTCATTTAACTCCTTTTCTGTGAACTCAAGATTTGATTTTGCACTTTACTGCAAGCTGGCTGTTTGGTTTTTTTCTCTTCGTCACAAAAAAACCAAAACACAAAACAAAGAGATCCTTCGCTGCCCCTGCAGGGTGATTTCAGAGGGTCCCTCCTTCGCAGGCGACATTACTGTAGGCACTCCGTGAGGAAGCCGCACCACGGCTGCGGCGCTCACAGGGGAGGTGGCTGGACCGGCCCTGGTGCCGCAGGCGCCGCTTCCCCCCCCGCCCTCGCCCGCCCCAACGCCGGGCAGCAGGGCCAGCTCGGCGGCCTGAAGCGAGGCCCTGGGCCCACAGCCCCAGGCCCGGTCAACCGCCGCCGCTCGCGGGCGACTGTTGCAGCTCGTGCGAGGGCATCCGTGGCCAGGCGCGGGGCGAACCCACTGCGGGCTCAGGGGCAAGGCCACGTGGCTCTTCCCCCCACTCGTCCCCCCCAGTATTGGTATCGCCCACCCCTCCGCGCCAGCGAGCCCACAGCGGTAGCGACGAGCGTAGACGACGGGCTCGATATTCCGCACCCCCCGCCCCCAACGCGCATGCGCTGGAGTCCAGCGCCGCCGTACTCCGCCGCTGTGTCTCGGCGCGTTTTGCATGACGACCGCCGGGCGGAAGGAAGCGCGGGCACACACGCTATTTCCGGCGTGGTGACGCGCGGGCGGAGGATGCTGGCCGCCGGCGACGCGGAAGCGACCGTGGAGGCGCGTAAGGGCCGGGCGGACGCTCGCTCGCGCGGGGCCGTGGCCGTTGCCGCGGCGATGGGGGCGCCGGGCACGTGCCGGCAGCCGCTGTAGCCGGCCCATGCGCGGGCCTGCGGGCGGGCGCTTCGCGGGGCCCGCGCGGTGAACGGCGGTCTCTACCCGCGGGGAGCCTGCCGGCAGTGCGGGCCCGGCCCCGCCGGCATGAGCGGCGAGCGGCGGGTGGGGAGGGGTGCGGCGGGAGGCGGCGCGCTGCGTGCCCCTCACGGCCCCGGCCAGCGGGCAGCCGGAGCGGGGTCGGCCTCCTGCGCTCGGCAGGGTGCGGCTGCTGCGGCAGCCGGCGCCGAGCGGGGTCGGGCCCGTGGTCTCGCAGGGCAGCGGATGCTGGAAAGGTGAGGGCTTGGCTGCTGTGCGCCGTGTGGCAGGGCGGGCGCGGTTGATCGTGTGCTGCGCAGAGCTCGGCTCGGCCTTCCTTGGGGAGCGGGGCTGGGAGGAATCGGGACAAGGAGTGCAACTCTCGTCCTGAGCTTCGTTCTACGGGGCAGCTTGGTACGTAGCAGGGCTCGAGTGCGAAAGGACAGTGACATCTGGGAAAGAAAGGTTTGTGGCAGGTGGGAGGCTTTAACCTGAAGATGGAAGCAGTTTTAAGGTGTATGTAGTTGGTATCAAGACTATGAGTTCTGAGGTGACCAGCCTGGCTAGCAACGGTCAGAATTGTTTAGAACGTGAATGTGACGGCTGTAAAGCAGCCCGTAATTTTTTGGCAGTGTTGTGTATCACCAATTATTTATCACCAATTTAAGCTAAATAACCCTGAAAATATACTGCACGTCCTAAGCCTTTGGAGAACCTGCTAGAATGGATTGTAGAAAATCCTGTCTTAACTTAATAATTTGGAAATCATATTGGAAGAAACAAAGACCAGAAATTTTTGCATTAAGCAATAATCCTGGTGCAGTGGGAAGTTTCACGGAGCACCAGCTGAATTTGTAAAAATCCTCCTCTTGCAGGACTGAAACTTGTTTCATTGGGATTTCTGTTAGTTCTCAGGTTTTTAGGTGATAATGCCCCCTGAGAAGAGCAAGTGTTCAGTCAGGGCACTAATTCTAGCGCAGGTTGTGTTTGAGGAACTGACACAGATTAGCCTTGGTAAGAAATTAAATCGGTTTGCCAAGGAGATGAGTTTGAAAATAGCTTGCATGCTGTGTTATCTTGCCAAATATTCTGGATTTTGTTCCTGCTTTTGAATATTTTAAGAACTCTCTGAATCCTCAGATTATAATGTAACTATAAAAATACTGTACTTTTCTTAAAACATGTGCTTTTGCTCTTCCGTGAGAGAGATTCTTCATATATTTCTCCATTCTTCAAAGCCAGGATAATTTTCAAGGGTGGATGACAGAACCAACCAGCCTTTCTGCGGGTGCAGAACAGACACACAAAAAAGAGAGCGTTGCCATACAGTTCATGAAGCATGAAAAGGAAGTTGGTGTTTCTTCTAACGAACTGGGTTCAGCAAACACAGCTACTGACCAGAAAGAGCAATCTACATCAGAAATAAGCAAAGAGTATTTGTACAGAAGTACAGGGAGGCCTGAGAAGACAGATATGATTAAATCACTTGTGACAGATCAGGATTCATCTAGAAACTGTGAACTGTATCTACCTGTGTCTAGTAGTTGTTCAGCAATGGAGTCATCTGAGGACAGGTGAGGATTTTTTTATATCTATTAACAGCTTTTCTATAGAAAGGGAGGGGTACTTTCAGTTTGTGAAAGTGAATTTCACGGCAGAATTTCATATATGTTAGTGTCTTAGTGAAATAGGTCTAAATGTCAAATCTTAAACTTTGAAGGCCACCTTCACCCTTTTAGATAAATAGCTTATTTTTATAGTTTATTAGTGGTTTTTTTCCCCATCCAAGGGAATAACTGATGTGACATTAAGCTCTTAAGGGTAGGATGCAGAGCATGGGAAACTAAGAATTGAAGGCAGATACTCTGGTAGCTTGCTTGGTTTTAACCTGGTGGACACTTTGTTAGGTGCAGTGCTGACAATCACAGAAGGCCTTCTTTTAATCCTAACACTTCAGCTTTTTATTTGTTTGTTTTTTGTGAACTTCCTGCTAAAGGCTGTAGTAAAAATTTAGTTGTGTGATTTCAGATTTGACAGTAGAAGTCTTTACAAGAATATTTGGTATCTGGAGGAAGAAATAAATATGAAGGTTTTAAAAAAAGGTATTCCAAACTTCTGAAAACAAAATTAATGCACATTAAGAGTGGCTTTATGTCTTTGAAGAATACATTAATAAAGTAAGAGAAGAAAGTGATTTCTAATTAATCCTCTTAATTAATCTACAATGAGTGCTGACTTAGTGAAAAAGTCACTAAAAATAAGTACATGTTTTCAAGGATGCTTTTAAAATTTTATTTTTAATCAATCAATCCAATATGTTAATGTGATTTTGTTAATACTAATGCACATCTAACATCAATACACAGATTCATATCAATATGTATTAAGTGTATTTCGTATGTTGGCAGAAGTGTGGTACACAAGGATCTCTATCCTGAATTTTTAAAGTAGCTGCTACTCGGCATACTAATTCTATTTGATCTAATATGACTTTACATGAACTATTAATAGCAATGAGTTTAATCTGACATTAAAAAATTAAATATTCATTCCTTCATGATAATAAATGGAAGACTTCAAACATTGTTTTTGCTTTTGTATGCTATCTTTAATACTGGGAGTTCTAGTCCTGCAAATCTATTAATATAACACTATTTATATTTTTACCCATAGCCCTTTCCCTTCTCTCCAGCTTAGATTTGCTTGCTGTTGTCTTAACTTGTTGGGGTTTAGGGGCTTTTTTGGTGGTGTATGAGATTTTTTTGTTGTTTGTTTTTTAAAATGCAAAGCTCAGGATACTCTAAGTAAAATCTGACATCCTGGGTTTTTTTCTTGGTATCTTTGGTTCAGCAGAATCTGATTTACTAGTTTAACAATTTACTAAGTGTTTACACACAACACTATGCACTATTTTTTCTTCTGTGCATACGTGTTTTCATTTAATTATTCTTTTCCATCTGTTATTTTCACTCAGTTGTCAAATTTTAATGTGAAGATTAATGGGGACGGGCTTGTTGGAACAATGTTAAGATGCACTTTCAACTCTGAAATAAGAGTGGCTGTGCAGGTGGATTGCACTCTTAGCTACCTTGATTTCAAAACAACTCAGTTAAATTGCAGTAGTTTGTTTACGCTGGATGTTAATCTATCAGGTTCTGAATCTATGGGTTCTATTTTGTCAGCTCCCAGAAAGAAGATGGGGTAATATCTGCAGAAGGAACATGACGCTGCTCACTCTACCCCAAACTACTTTTTTGAGTGACCTCACTAGTTCACTAAGTTGAGCACTTTTTGTGCATTATAACCTAAATGTATTCGAGGATGTATCCCAAAGTAACGCTTCCCCCTGCCCCGCCACCTCCTGTGGGGTCCCTAGTAGAAGCAGTTTTGTTCATGCTCAGAGGGGGAGGTTGTTGCTTTATATTTTAAAGGCTTAGCTTATAGATTAGCTAGGCTAGAGATCGCTGCTGTCAGGGTTTTTTCATAGTATTTTCAATGTTATTAAGTATTCTTGAAATTCTTCACAAACCTTAATGGACCTTAATCTCTGCTGAGAAGTAAGATTATGCATGGAAATTAGGGTTTTTCCAGTGCCACTCTGTAACAAGGATAAGGACTTGGCATAAGTATTTCTGTGATTTGTCTTCTCAGCAGGTAGTACTCTTTTTATAGAGTACTGTGTTTAATATCTATTGCATCTATTGTATCTCTTTTAATTAATAATTATGTAGTATTGTTATGAATCAGATTTCAAGCAGCTACTTGAGCACCCAGAAACCCAGTTTGAAAGTTAAATGTTTGAAACTTGAGTAAAAACTAAACTGTAGTTTCATATGACTGCACAGTAGATGACAGTTTCCTGGTATTAACCTATATTTGTCTTTTATAATAAAACATTTTTGTTCTCAGGGGAACTATATGCAAATGGGTTAGAAATGTTACCTTTTTTAAGTAAGCTGGTTTGGATATAAAGAAAGAAATACAGAGCCATAATTTACCAGTGTATTATTTCAAGTTTAATGAGAGTAATCTAGTTATCAGCTGGCTGCATTGCTTGTCCTCTCCTAGTAGTGTAAGATGGGGCAGGGTCACTGGCTTAATTTCTTTCTGGTCTTTTGCAAGCACACTATGGTTTGGGTTTTTTTTGCGTAGTAGATTAGAAGCCACTAATAGTAGTGGGAAATGAATAATAATCTTACACTTTTTTTTCTGCACATGTACTTTTTTCAAAATACAAACTTTCAATGTAACCTTCTTTCAGTGGTAAGCCTAAATGATTTACTGATATGTTTGGTCACGTATGGGTTTGTTTTTAAGTATTTTAGCTGTGAAACTGATTTTTAAACTTTATTTGCTAGGTGTAACTACATGACAAATGCCACTTGGACTCACGTTTAAAGGAATGTGCAATTTACAATTCTGTTTTTTGAACGCTGTGTGGGCCTCCATTCTCAACAGTAATGTTCACACCCTAGCTTTGAGATCTCTTCTTGATAATGCTAGGCTGTGCATAAAACAGTATCCTTTTAGGCCATCATTTCCTCCCTCATGGTCATAAATTGAGTTCAGAATGTCTGTATATAGGCTCAGATGGAGACATTTGACTCTTAAGGCAGTGTACCTTGACCAAAAAGCCCATGTTATTTGAGGAAGAAATGTTTGTCTGGATTTCAGTTAGCCTGTAGGCTGCAGTTTGGATCATGCTTAGAATTTTGTTTTCTTTGAGTTTGTAACATTCAAACCAGCTGCAGATAGCTGGCTACTTTTCATCATGATGTTCTGTTGCATATTCTGCTCATTACTAGACAGGTTGCTCAGCCCCAGTGGAGCGCAGATACAAAGCTTTGGCGAGTAATGCATTCTTAGTTGCACACATAGGTTGTGGTATTTATATACTCAGCAAATAAGGCATTTTGGCTAGTATCTTTTGCAAATTTATCCTGTAAAATTTACAAATACAAAGGGACTTCAGTACTCTGTAGTCCCCATACAACCAGCAGAAGAGACATTCAGGTGGTGATTCATTACCATTTTAGGTGTCATAAATAAGAGAGGGGAACAGTTGAGAGGTTTTTTAAACTTTTTTTTTTGAGAAGTCGTGTTTGTTTTATGAAAATGTTTAAGATGGAAAGCAAATCAAGTTAAAAAAATACTTGGAGAAAGACTTAAGTACTTGCTTCTATTGTAAACAGGGGAAAAGGTAAATTACTATAAGATCTGTGCTGTTACACAAACTATGTCTTATGTGTTGATTTTTATTGCAGTGAGGAGGACATGTATCGTGACGCAGAAGAAATAGAGAGAGAAAAAATACTACTTTGTGAGACAACCTCTTCAGGTACATTTGAACTTTGTTTCAAATATGGTATTACAATTCACTGTAGCACTAATTTATGATGACTTGACACCCTTGTTTCCAAGGACTTTTGTGCACAGATGTCTCTGTGTGCAATAGAAGTTACTTAAAATGACTGAGTACATTGATCTTTTCGTGAATTAAACTGTACAATTTTAAGTAAAACTAGTTGCTGTTAGGATATTTTTTTCCCCTGTGTTTCTATAGTTACTTTACAAGAGAATGTGAATCCTTTGGAAAGCAGTCATATAGCCTATGTTACGAGTGTTGTGCTTGAAAATTACTGGTTGATAGTCATTATAGCAGCATCTGTTGCTGGGATCCCTTGATAACCTGATTACTATCTGTTTTGGAATGAAGGCTGTTGGGATTCCAAGAGAAAACTGTATTTCTTATTTTTACCATTGTTTCTGGCTTATTCAGAAAGATCTATTATCTTTCTTCCTTATAGTCCAGCTGCTGAAAGAAGAAAAGAAACTTTCGCCAAACATTTGCCTGATTGCTTAGAAAATAAAGAGTACTTTACTAATTTCTACTCTTTGCCAATTAATATTTTTCAGAAGAGAGGAGCAGAGTGTTCTCTATTTTGTTGGACTACATCACTGTTTTTGTTCTCTTGTCATTTTCAAGCAAGCTGGGTTTTTTTCCCCCTCTAATTACTTAGTAGCTATAGGTTGTGCTGCCAGTCTCCCTTGGCACCAATGTTATTTTAAAGTGATAGAGCGTATTTAGAAATTCAGTGCTTTTTCTATGTTGTTTTGTTTCGCAGTTCTCAGTATAATGTTACATATTCTTTTTGACAGAATATAAACTAAGTGTTGCACCTGAAATGGACATCATGGAGTATTGCAGAAAAGAATGGAGAGGAAATACACCAGTAGCAAAACGGATGAGAAAGGTATCGGTTCTCTTTTTGTTGAGTTTTGTTAGGCTCTTTGGTTTCATTTCTATGTTTAGTAGGTGATTTCCTATGGGAACAGCCTTTAAAACAGGAAATGCAATACCAATATTTTCCAGTGACTGGTCGTACAAGTGGCTGACAACTGGAAGATGGTTTTGTTCATACGTGTTCAAAATGTGTTTTTTGGTAAGGCTACTTGCTGATAGTGTAGGGTTTTGAATAATACTGTTCTTCATTACTGTTTTTAATTGGAGTTTTAAATTTGGTTTATTACCATAAAATGGTAATTTTGTGGGCTGTTGAAATGGCAGAGCAGAGAACCAAACTTTTTGGCAGAAGGCAAATAACTGAAGTTAGTGAATTGCACGATTTTTAACATGGGGAGTTTTAATGAATAGGCTCAGTTTTTCTTAAATTTTTCCTGAATTCTTACTTGTTTGTAGGTTTTGGACTAGTTTTCTTATATTAATCTTGAGCTAGAATGGTAGAAAATCAAGCATAAGGTTGGTTAGGGTTTTTTTGTTGTTTTGTTTTTTCAACACAATTTGAAAATTTAGTGGTACATATGAGTAAACCTAAAAAATACTTTCTGTAAATTGAAAGATCTATGTGTCACCTTCAAGAGATTAGTAAGAGAAATACAGATGTGCAGAGCATTGAATCTTGCTAGGTTAGCTGAAGAGACATACTGAGCTTCAGAAGTTACGTTTCAACATCGCTGCTTCTTCTGAAAGTGTACCTATGGGAACAGCAGGGAGGGGACAAATGTGCTGAGGCATGTGTCAAGATACTTCAGTGTAAACACAAATTTTCCCTGAGGCAAAAACAAACTATGTGTGACATATATTGAGTAAATGGAATAAACTATTACTGAAACTCCTTGTAAGACTGATATATTTTTAGATTTACAGTCTTGTGTGTGTATGTTTGGATTTTTTTTTTAAACTTAAGTGGGTTAGCTACCCACATTTCAATGACATTTCTGCACTGTCATCAAATAAATGCCACAACCAATTATCTACTTAATTTATTTGGTTTCTGGTTTGTTATTCAGCAGAACTAAGGAAGTGTTTTTCAAAGCATAATTTGTGACATAAAAGCATTTGAACTTCCAAAATGGGGAGTGGATCAAATCCTTTTTTTTAAGTAGCATTAGCATTTGGGTGCTAATATTCCAGTATCTTTTATGATACCAGTGCATGACCTTAAAATGTTTTATTAATCCTTTAACATTACTTGGATTTTGTGTTTTTCTAGGGATATGAAGCAGTTGCTCAGAAGTTTGCATCTATAAGGAGAGTACGAGGTGATAACTATTGTGCTCTCAGAGCAACTCTGTTCCAGGCACTGAGCCAAGCTACCCAGTTACCAAGCTGGCTGCAGAGTGAGGATTTTACTATGGTACATGTTAAGATTGATCTGACAGTAGAGGAATGTCGGTTCTAACCTATTGCATAATTTTATGATCTCATTTCTCTTTTATGCTATATATGCTCACTTCTCAATATCCATTAAATTGAGAAGTAGTAGTGTTCAGTTTTGTTGTAGGTTTACACTGATTCTTTCAACTTGGAATTGAGTCCAGGTGCCCTTAGTTTCCAGTTTATAATGTATAAATGTTACTATAGTGCTGACTGTAATGTAACTTGTCTGTCTTCATCTTGCCCTCTTGGTTTCTTCTCACTGCATGTAATACGGCAGTAAGAGGTTTCCCACAAGACAGCTGGTAGTAACAAAAAATATAGACAACTTACTCTAAGCGCATTTAAAAAAAAAAAAAAAGATTTTAAAAATTAACATACGTATTCTTGTGTGCCATATATGGTTTCTCTAGAAAGTGGATTAACAAATTGGATGCTGCAGGCTTTTCAGAATGTGGTTATTACCCATGTCTTAAATGTTACTTAAGTGTAAGAGCAACTCCAACCTGAAATGAAGAACAGTTCTTATGGAGCATTGATGGATAAGAAAAGCAAGGTGTCTCACTAAGAGTAGAAGAAAAATATTCCAGAAGTTGTCTTGTGTCAACAAAGTCTATTTGGTGATCAGTGATCATGGAAGAAACATGTAAGAAGCTACCCATACAAAAGTGTCCTTCTTCAGGGGAGTAAGGTTCCAGTTGTCCAGGTTGCTGCTGGAAATGTAAATGATGAATGTCTGATGCAGACTCTGTGTTGTAGACTAGCAGTCCAGGTAGAATCACACTGCTCTATCTTTCTGTATAACTTTAGAGACCATCTTAAAATTTCTCATTGTGGTCACTATCGTTGCTAAGTAAACTTTTGCTGATACATTTTTGTAATTACTGATAAAAATGTTTCTATTAAATGGTTCTTACTGCAGCGTTACATTGTAAAAAGATTTCCTTTTTATAAAAAAAATTCTCTCAGCTGACAACCATCTCCACATTATCAAACTATAGAAGATAGTTTCCCAGTGCTCCTCTAAAGAATGTGCAAACTTTATAAAGTGGTTTACTTTGCAGTTTTTAATGATGTTCACCTATTTTTTCCTACTGATTTACAGAGGAAAATGTGTCATATGGTAATTAACATTTTTTTGAAAAAGGTGTATAACTATAAAATGAACTGATTGAAGTGATAAACTGGTAATGCATCAAAGCAGAGGGCATGTAAGAGAAATGTGTGTGGTGACAGCTAGGAGTACAACTTTAACAAAGGTTTTTTGGTTGTGGTGGGTTTTTTTTAATTTAAAACAGTGTTCACATGCACATTTCTAGTTGTAGAAGTTACTGGCATATAATCTTTGATTATTTAGTTCTGTATGTCCAGTTAGAATAGGATGCCAGGCTGGGGTGGGGGAAGGTCTGTGTATATCTGACAAATACTTGGTTGCCATTAAAGAGAATGTATTACTAATCTGGAGTCCTAATAAAATGAAAACTGGCTTGTAATGGCTGATGGAATATGTGCTGCTCTAGCCAAATATTTAATTCATTGTAAGGCACAAGTTACTCTTCTAGTTCTAGTGGTAAAATGGGTTAATAAATGAGGGTAAAAAACTGGGCATGCAACTGTTCTTCAAGAGAAGTGTAAAAGCTCTTAACTGAGCATGTGTAAGCATGTGAGCAGTAAAAGAGGCAGTTCTGAGGCTAAAGAATAATCTGATGCATCAACTAATCCCCAGGTCGTTTTCTTCTTTATAAGACAACCTGTCCCATAGTGTTTTAATTACGTTCCCTGAAAAGAAAACACAGTTCATGTGTTGTGGACAAAGTAGTTACAACACTCTGCCAAGACTTCTGGATTATCTGGTGGATGTCATCATATATTTAAACCTTCTCTTCCGTTGGTTCAGGGACAGTTTCAAACACAATCACTGTCATCTGCTGCTGGAGGATTTTTTTTAATTACAAAAAAAAAAAAAGCCAAGAGTAACTTGGGGTGATTAATTTTTCCAGTGCTTATGTATTGGTTAGATCTGGAAATAGTAATAAGACCACTATTCTGACTTATCCAGAAAGTATTAAAAAGAGCCATTTCTGTTCAGTTATGGTTGTCTTAGTATGACATCTGTTCAGAAGAACATATGAGGGATCATTTTAAGGTGCAAAATGTTAAAAAAACCAATAACATAATAATGTGCAGGTTGGTAGCTTTTCCTTTCAAGATTTTTGACTTAAGCTGCCTTCTCTTCTCTCAACTTCCAGCTTCCTGAAAACTTGATGAGCAGATATGACTGGATCAAGCAGTGGCAGCTAAAACAGAAACTGGGCAGGAAGATGGGAGAAATAAGTGATGAAATTAAAGAATATTTAATACTACTAAGGAAAAAGGTTGGAAAAGTATTTGTTTATTCTTGGTCACTTGCGAATAAGAAAAATTACAAAGATTTTTGAATGGGGTGAATTTAGCATAAGGATGCGTTCATTAGTGAAAGTCTCTTTTCTGTAGGTATGCTGCAAAAAAAAAAGGGAAGAATGTCTGTTCAGATATGTGGGAGTTTTCTGGTCTTTCACTGCTTGCATTAACCTAATGCTGGAATTAATTTATAAGCAGCTCTGCGGAAAACTATTAGTTAGACAGGTTTCAATGAAGAAATTGATGTAATAGAGTAACATTTTGCCTCTATTGTTTCTTGTATTTATTTGAAGGAATTATGTGTACTATGGATAAATGCTGTTGCTACCTTGAACAGGTCATGGAAAGAAAAAAATATACAGAATAATGCTGAAGTAATTTAAAAGGAGTAGTTTTTGTTCCACGTTTATACATTCTTATTCTAGGTTAATGCAACAAGAAAATGACTGTGCCCTTTCAGTGTTCATAGTATATTAATTAGCCCTATCCTCCCCCCTCTTGAAACTCTGGAACCTATTTAAAAACTCTTCAGTTGTTCCTGTCTTACTGTGTCTACACATTCCCTTTTTTTGAAAGCTTTTAAGAATATTTTAAAGGCTGCATTCCAGCAGTTTGAGGGCTGGAATGAATTACGCATTCTGAGTAACTGAAATGTAAAGAATAGGAAGGATGTAGGATTTATGGTACAGGAAGCAAAAAGGTTATTACCTTATTACTTATTGTTCCATGACAATATTTGTTTTGCCACCTTGCAACAGTTTCCAACAAACTCATTCCTTAGGCAAAGCAAAAGAAAATTTAAGCAAAATCAGACTAACTCAACTTGACCTTGATAGGACTACAGCTGTGGAAATATTCTTGATTTGTTTTTAAAAAGGCACAAAGCCCTTCATAAATTTAATTCTCAGTGCCTGTTCTGAACATCTGACAACTCACAAGCGGCTTTTTACAACTCTTGCACAGTCATGGCTATTGATACATGTTTTGTGTGTTATTTTTTTTTTATAGTGGAAGAATATAAGTGAAATCAAGGGTCCTACTGAGAAACAGGAAGCTTGTGATAAATTGTTTAAAAATGAAGAGGAGGAGTATAGTCTTTATGAAGCACTGAAATTTTTGATGCTTAACACCGCCATCGAATTATACAATGATGATAAAAATGGAAGGAGAGTTCCTGTCTTCTCATGGTTACTGTTTGCACGGGATACATCTAGCAACCCTTGTCAGTTAATGCATAATCACTTGAATCATATTGGTCACAGTGGAGGCCTTGAACAAGTAAGGAGATTGTTCTTTCAGTGTCATTTTCCTGTTTTGGAGAACTTGGTTTCAAGTGGTTTAAGAAATCACCCAGCTTTTGTTGGTCTGGCTAAATTTAATGGTGTAGGGTCTGATCTTCTGTTGGGGAGAATGCAGTAGAACCACTTGCTTGTAATAAGAGTCTGTAAAGGCCTTCCTTTGAAACGTTGATTTTTGTCTGGCGGCTGACACTTAGGTAGCATTCTTTGGAAATACGATATTCTATTAATAGTAACATTTGTCTTAGTCTCAAAATTGTTAGCTTTTTTTAAAAACATGATAAAAGCTAATAAATTATGAAGAGAAGATCATGTGTAGTACATATGCTTGGTGAACTCTCATAAACTGATGACAGTTACTGCCTTATATGTTACAGAAATGATATGCATATTATATAAAAGACCCAAAACAAAATGTGGTGGTTAATGAGCTAAATAGTCTGAAAGATTTTAGAAACATCCATTTAAAAAAAATCCCATTAAGTATATTACAAGTGTGGTACTGCATTTACATTCACTACTTAATTATAGGCGCTAGAAGCATGGAAGTATTATGTTTTGTTTCTGTTTATTGGCTTAAAAATCTGACGGCTCTAGTATAGATGAGGCAGGTTGCTACTACTATTAAATTAGCTGATTCATTGGTGACCTTTTTGCTGCCCAGTTTAGTCAATAAGTAATATTGCCTATTTTTGTGCTGACTAGGTTTGTTTATTTCAGTGATACTATTTGTAAATTGTTATTTACAACAGGATATGCTTGCCAATGTAGTAGGCAAGGTAGAAGATTTTCCAGCTTCTTTCTCTGAATTCCTTTTGATATCAACAGGCTTTGTAAGGGCTTTCCATCTGCTTTTTATTTGGCTAGAGAGTTCAGAGTACCCTCTAAGAGGGAAAGGATCGTTGCCTGAAACCCATTCTTGTCTGGCTTAGTGACTTAACGGGATGAATACTGATGCGAGGGAACATCTTTTCTACCTGTTTGTGGCAGTAGGGTAGTGAGATTCTCTGTATAAAGAAGCTTTTCTTTAGGACAGACATTCTACTATGCCATTGTTGGGTCTGAAGAGCTGCATGTTAAAGGCATGGTATCTTAGAGGTACCTGTGCAGAAAGTTAAGAATGGCTTGAATGAAAGAGATACTGAACTAGAGATGCTTGTGTATATGCATTCTCATTTACTTCATATTTTTTTCTTTGAAAAATTACATCTGATAGATACTAATTTAGTATTTTTATGAGAAGTATCTTGTTAAAGGTATGTTTAATTTTACATGTCATATTTCTGCTTTTTTCCAATGTAGGTGGAAATGTTTCTCCTTGCTTATGCTCTGCAGTATACCATCCAAGTGTATCGACTGTATAAATATAGTACTGATGAATTCATCACACTTTATCCCAATGATCCAGAGGAGGGCTGGCCTGTGGTGACTCTCATAACAGAAGATGACAGACATTATAATATTCCAGTCAGAATGTGCCAAGAGACTGTGCTGTAAACAAGTGATTTTTGGCAGACAAACCTGTGCTGCGTATTGAGGTTTCCAGTGCTATGTTGAAACAGGATGATGATGAAATCTGCGTTATTAAATCTACAACTTGAAATCCATATTTCAGAAGTTTACATCTGAACCGAAATATCAACTAGGTACTAGCTTAAAGAGTAAAAACTTTGCAAGTATGGCTTTTGTTGCCCATAAAAAAAATAAAAGGAAACTTCTGCAATCCTTTTTTTGAAGGGCTTACTCTGAATAGGAATGCAAAAACTATAGATATACTTCTTTTAAGAAGATAGGTGAGGCTCTGTGGTAAGACATGAGCTGATCTTCTGCTTCCCAAAATGTTGAGATAATGATGAATTGAAATTTCTGGAAAAGTAAGCTGGCAGTATCCTGACTGATAACTGTAATGCTGCTGAGAAGCAATTTATACAAATCTTGAGTCTCAAGAAGGAATATAATTCTTTTGCAGTTGGAATTTAATGCCTGCCATGGTTTATGCTGTAAGAGAGATGTTAATTAAAGTATTCTAATGCTTTGGATTTTTTTCCGACATTAATATCTCTTATGTAGAAGCCAGTTGTCTGTTACACTGAAAATGAAGAGCTCTTCCCCTTTCAACCCCTTGAGAGGATCACAGTGAAGAGGCTTGTTAATAACGGAGTATAAAAGTTGTTTGTTAGTAGGTCACAAATTCAAAACCTAAGTAGAATTCTCTCTTCCGTTATGATAGCTGATATGAGATAACCATGTGCCCACTAACTTCCATGTCTGTTCATATTACTGTTCCTGTAATGATATTCCTCACTGGTAGCTGCTGTGGAGAACATCAGGATTTTAATTTGTCCAGGGAGTGCATTAGATGGAAGTAAACTTCTGGTGCAACTTCTCCACTCTTGGGAGGAGTATGTGGGAGGTTCTGTTTCAGTTTAGAATTATTCATTATGCTTTAAATTGAAGGAATACAGAATATATCAGATTCTGGGAGTACTGACATACCCTAAAAAATAATGAAGTAATAAAACCTTCACATTTAGTTTAAAGTGGAAGTATGCCCTGGAGATGATTCTCATAACAAGAGAGTGAAAGTTGATTTGAATGAAATGCTGGTCACTTGGCTTCTCTCAGAAGGCCTTCTTGTAGGAAAGGGATAAGATTATAAAAACTACTTTTCATTCAAATATTCTGGAGGAAATGACATGCAAAACTTCTGGCATGCAAAACATCAAATTTTCCTGTTCTACTTCAAATTAAATTGTTAACTTTTTTCTTTTATTATGAAAGGTAATTACACAATGAGAAAGTGTATTCACTGTCTTCTAAGGTGTGTTTTCGACACATCTTAATGATGTGTCTAATCTTACGTTAATCTTAGCATGTCTAATCTTAATGACATGTCTATCATGTACTCAGTGTTATATTTATCATGTTGTCTTTGCCTTTTAAAAGAACTAGTTTGATCTGTTACCGAAAATTTCTGGGCACTACAAGGAATAAAAATAAACCAATTCATCTGGCAGTATTTTGTTTCTTGTTTTATGCCCTGTTTTCTCTCTAGCTTTGTATTTTTGACTTTTTAATTTTGAAATCTTTGTTCAAGTTAGTTATTTCTTGAAAGCCTCAAAGCATAGTAATGTGTGTAAAACAAGTAATTATCAGCTTGCTGCTTGCACATGGCCAGCAAAAAAATTTCCCTGAATTACTGTTTTCCAAGTAATGCTGAAGGGGAAAGAAAAATAAATTAGCTTTTGTAACTAACTGAACTCTGATAGAAAAGTTGTAGTTACGATTTAAATAACTGAAATTATTTAAATCTTAATGTCTTCTAATTGTCATATATTGTTGAGATTAATTTTAATCAACTTAACACATCTTTGCAAAAGACATCTTTGTCATACGTGTGGAGCAGTGGCTTTGAATGTATGACAAAAGTCTCTAAGCAGAGGCTATTTAAGGGCTGAGTTTGCAGCCATTAGGTATGTAAACAATTCACATAATTGGCTCGTATTTTGAACTGAGAAGTGCAGAACTGAACACAAGGTATGTGTACGCCTTAAGTCACGTATTGTTCCTGCAGAAGTTGAGTAACAAATAGCAGAAAAACTGATGTTGCTTTGTATTTTCCATCCATATTTTGGAGATAAGCAATGAGTCTGTACTGTGGTATGCAGTATGTTGATTTAACTTAAATTTTATATTTAAAATTGACAGCTGACAATTTTTCATCTAGACTTACCCATTGTATAAAATACTGCTTTTCTGTTGGGTCCCCTCCCTGTATTCTACTGAATAAACTGAAAGAGTCAATAAATTAAATGGAAATGAGGGATGGAAAAGGAAGAGGAATAGAGGTTAAATCAGTTCTGCCCCCTGCCCCGATGTCCATGAGTCTTACATTTGAATAAATTTATAATAGCTGCTGTACTTCAAGATCAACACACTAAAGGAAGCAGATGCTTTATTCAACAACTGGCATACTCTGTTAGGTACAGTCCAGATTTTTAATATGTGAGCTCCTAGGAGTTAGTAGAGATGAAGAAAGTTCACTCTGTGGTAGTTAGTGTGCTTTTTTGTGCAAAATACATTTCATCCACTTTAGGCTATTCTTTAATCCCTACTTTAACTTTGTTACGTCCTAATTTTGCCCTTTATGCTTTTTGGAGAAGGAGGTGCATGTTTGTTGTGTTCTTCAGAACCAGTTTAGCATACTTTCAGGTATTAAATGGAAACATCCTGCGTTCTATCATAGTGCTTTGACTTGGGCTATGTGATTGCTTTTTGAAAAGCATTTAAGTGTGTATTTTTCACTAAACACAGTGGTGGTCTACACAAAGCTTTTATTGTGCCTTTCTGCGGTCCAGTAGGAAAGATGTTATGAAGTTAATGGATACTTATCCTCCAGCTTCCTTTATGTTGGTGGAGGTGTACAGCAGAAGTTCTTTGTGTGAAGAAAAACAGAGGTTCAGGTGATCTTGCTGGGCTGGGAGGAGGGGAAGAAAATTGCATTGTACTGTGCATTGTGTTTCATAGTTGGCTGTGGGTAGAGAGATGTGCTGAGCTGGAGCTGCAGCAGGCAAGGTAGCAAAGCTTAGGCTTCGTACAGCTCTGAGAAGCTTGTGCTGGAGCCAGCCTGATGGTGTCCTGTGGGAGCTCACTCCAGAACCTAGCTGCCCCAGGGAGGTGTGGGTGTGTTTGGTTCAGGACTGTAACTTTATTCAGATTGCTGAGTCAAAGCTTGGCCAAATCTTGGCCAAGTTCATTTTTGTGTGACAGGGACAGCCCTATCATCAAAAACTAGTGAAGGAGGGTGAAGAGCAGGGTGGGAACTTGTATCTCACCAGAATGGCGGACATGGTCACATATTCCATTTTAGGTGTTAAAGAAGCGGGGAGAGGGAGCTCTTGCATCGTGTATCAACTGCAGGGCTCGATTCAGGATCTCATGTCCCTAATATTTAATACTATTGGTTGTGCAGCCCCTCCATCTTGTTGTCTTCTGGACATAATTGCCATTTGTTGCCCCAGTACGCTAGCTGGCAGAATAGGACTGAGAATGTTTGAAGATGGCCAAATGTACTTTATGAATGCTCCTTTTTTTGGTAGTGGTGGACGATGACAGGCAGCACGTTCTGGAAGCTTGCCGCTAAATAAATAATTGTGCTATGACATCGACTAATGTGCTTCAAGCCAGACAGATTGAAAAAGTATTTCCATTTATAAACTTCTTGAGGAGGACAGCCTCAACCTCTGAGAAATGGAAAGGAAATGTTACCAATTCCACAGAGTTAAAAGAGAAATAGGGAAGGCTTAGCGTGGCAGAGGCCTCTCAGAAAGATGGTTCTCTAGTCCCTTCTCCCCAGAGCATTCATCTTCTGCATGGGTGCTGATGAGTTGCTGTTACTTCTGTTCATGACTTCTATTCAAGTCAGCGGAATGCCGACAAACCACCCCAAGATGTATTGAGCCGTTGAAGAAACTAGTCAGTAAGTCCGACTATCAGGGCTGTCAGATGAGTACTGTGGCATGCTGAGGAAGGAGTGGCACATTAAATGTGATTGCCAGCTGCCTCTTCCAGAAGATTGCCTTCCTCAGTTTGCCCCCTTTTGGAATTGTAGGTTTTGGGGTTGGTTTTTTTGTAGACACCTGCCCACCAGGTCTCTGACGTGATATATTTCCTTTGGGCTACTGCAGCAGACAGCTGCTGCAGGGACTGTAGCAGGTAGCTTCTGCACATGCTCTTCAGCATCAAGCTTTCAGTCTGACAATCAAGACCAGTCAGCCTAAAGATTTTTCATGGTTTTGATTTTTAAAAAAAAAAAAAAAAAAGCCTCATCTTATACAAATAATATTATGTAGGCTGAATGTGGAAGGTCCAATTACTTCTTTTTTTTTTTCCCCCCCTTACTTTTCTAGAATGAGATAATTCTGCAAGTGTTTGTGGCTTGCTGGGATGGGACAGAATTTAGACGCTGTCCATGTTATGCCTGTTGTGGACCCACCCATCTTTTATTTTAAAAAAAAAGGTGAAAAAAAAGGAAAGCTGCTATAATAATCATGAAACTAGGATCGTCCTTCTCAAACAGTCTTGCAGTGTTTCACAGAACATTCACTGGAAATATTTTATAGTCTACAGCTGACCCCTGGTACGTACTCCTGGTGTTTAAGTGGCGTTGCAGAGAAGCCCAGGAACTCCTGCCCCGGAGCGCAGCCCCGGCCTAGGGATGAAGGGTGGGTGTCTGGCGGCAGAGGTGTCACTGCAGGCCAGGGGAGAGCAAGGGGGGACAGCCCGGTTTCACCCATTTCCCAGCTGGTGGCACTTGGAGACCTTCCTTTCCAAGTCACAGCGAAGGGATCTGCTGACTTGTCACTTCACCTTGGTGCTCCAGCAAGTGCAACACGCATTTATGATACATAAACACCAACCATACTTAATAAATATAGTGTGACCAAAATGCTTTTCCATCTGATCTAGTGATCTCGAAAGATCATGCTTCAAGAGAATCAGCTTACCTTTATAGATTCATGTGAAGGGATACATTAGTTAAAAGTAATAGAGCATAGGCAGATGAAAGACATTTCGAAGATATGCAAAACACTGTGAAATGAAGTGGTAAGAGACTTGAGATTTTTTTTTTTCTTTAACTTTTTTATCTTTTTGAATATCAAATAGTTCATCTGTTTATATCTTGAATAAGAATTTGCTAATAGGGGTTGAAATTTGTAGCAAGCCCTGTCTTATGTTTCTGAAGTATCTGGTTTTGTTTATGTATTCATCCAAACCTTCAGCTACGTATTGACACATTCAAGTCTTCACAGCCCGACTTATTTCTAGAAGAATGAGAGGCTTAGCTGAGACATGCTGTGTGATTCTGAGCAGTGTTTCTAGGGTAGCATACTCTCTTTACACAAACATGAAGCTATAAAGCATCAAGAATAATGTATGTTGAGAAAGGGTGAGGTTGGATTCTCAAATTGTCCAAGAGGAAATCAAAAAAACTTTAAAAATGTGTAACTCTTATTAGTTTCCAACCACATTTGCAGGTATGGAGAGTATATTTTATTTTTACTGCCTTTATTATATAGGGCAAAAAATAGTTCTAGCTATAGATGTTTTATAAAGATTTAAAGTGCTTAGAAAAACAGAATAAACATGATAATAATCCTCTGTTACTGCCTATACTGTTCCTTAATTGCTGAGATGACAAAACCAGTTCCTAGCTGAGAGGAATGTATTCGGTATAAAACACTGCATCCATAGACTAATGGATGTAACTATAACAGGCACTATCTTTAGAGGTGGAGCACTTGCTGGACTGCTAGTCTCTTCATGATTCTGAATGTTCTCTGCATCATAAGGGTGGGGGTTTTTTAGCATGAAAGGTTAAGAGAAATAATAAATTACATTGAGCAAGGAAGATGTACAGTCTGCAGGTTTATGGGCCATGAGAAAACAGTGGCCGTTTCACTCAAACTCTTCCTAGAGCCCCCTTCTTTGAGTGGGTTGTTGTGGTTTTTTTTCTTTTTAAGTATTGTGTAACATTTTGGCCTTTGTTTTACAGCAGATCTGGGTGTTTTGCTGAAAGGGTGGTTCTGCAAAGCTGAAAGGAACCGCTTGGGTGAGAGCCTGCGTCTTGCCACTTCTCTGGCAGGTTCGTCTCTTGTTGCCAAAGTTTGTTTTCTGTGCCAAGGTGTAATGAACTGTATCGAGAGAGCACTTGCATTTTGGAGGACTGTGTTCCTTTCAGCAAGCCAGCAAGCAGGAGTTAACAGCAGTTTCTGTTCCCTCACCTGAGCTTGTCTTTTGAATTTATATTGTTGAGTAGGACAGAAGAACCAATAACAAAATTTCTTCTCTGGGGTCATCATTGAGCTGCTTGGCTAATAGGGTGAAAAGAAAGAGGGAAGGGGATTTTTACAACTGAAACAACAAGAAAAAACCCAAACTTCACGGAGTTAACACTTTATTTCCCTTGCATGAAATAGCACTTGCACAGTGGCAGGCCATGGCTCCTGCTGTGTGTCTCGGACTCTTGTCTTCCATTCAGGCCCCCTAAGAAAGTCCCCAGAAAACACCCAGCTGGAGCATCACGGGCCTCCTGCACCTCCTGCAGGTATTACCACTGGGGGCTGGCACACCGTGCTTATATACTAGCTTTTGGTATCTAATATTAATGTTACTTTTAGACTATGAGTGGTTCCATGGTGTTCATTTACTGGTGAGCCCTCTGTAGAGCTCTCTCCTCGCTCAGATGTGCTGGATTTTGTCTCATCAAACCATGCTACAAACAAGAAACATCTTTAATTAACTGGAATAACTGAGGGCCTTTTTAAAGGTAGTAGGTGATTGGAAACATTATTTAAAAAAAAAAGTAAGTTAAGTTGGAGCAATGCTTAGGGCTGTTTAAAGCAAATCTGTGATGGCTTCCACAATCACCTGGTTTGTAAGACACCCAGATGAGATGTGCAGGTGTTACTAAATCCCCCCATCACCCCACCCCATGGATGCTCCATTCTGATGTGTCCGCCTTCCCAGTGAGAAGACGGAAAACAGCAACAGAGGTCTATGCTCATGGAAAATTCAAAGGAAACAATGGCGTGAAATTTCCTTTGCGGAACTAAGATAAAAGGTGTAAGAGCTGTGGTTGTGAAGGTGATCCTGTTGCACCATGGGGGCTACGTTGTCATTGGTGGGGCTTGCCACTGAAACATCTGGTTCTTCAAAGAAATGCTCAACTGGATGATGTGTGAATTAACTACCCGCTTGTGGTAGGTGGGCTTGGCATGGAGCAATCCGTTTTGGCTGTAGGTTTGGGAGCGCTGGCTCCAGCTGCTGGGAAAACGCTCCTCTGCTCATGAGGCAGGGGAAGATGCTGCACCCTTTAAATCACCTAGAGGAAGAAGGCTCGCTTTTTCACAGCTACAGAACCGCCTGTGTAGAAAGTCAATTACTGCTGGACTTTCTTCTGGGTAGTATCTTCCTCAGCAGCCACTCGTAGGCTTCAGTTTTCCTCCCTGCAGGTGTCTCTGCTGTGTCGCAGGGACTGGGAGAGCATTTGCCGTGGTCGTCTGACCCCTCCCTCAGAAGTGCTGTTTCAGCCAAAAGGTTACAATAGTGCTTTTGCTCTCTTTGTGTCGTATGTCTCTTAGTTTTGGGATTCTTCGCCTCTCTGTGGTAACAAGCCCTTTTCTGTTCCTCGGCGCAGAGCAGATCTTCCTCCAGCAGTAGGTACGTTATAAACCTCCAGCAGAGCCGTGTTTTCCCACCCCTTCCTCCCCTCCTTTATTATTGATTATTAGACACAAAAGCAAATGCTGTGCAGTACCCTCTGCGAGCGGGAGGGTTTCTGTCTGTGGTTGAGGACTCTCTTGTCTGAGGTCTATGTGTGCCCTTTGGGGAAATAAACTGGATTATATTTCAGTATACCTCATCGAGGGAAACTCTAATTGTCCTCATTACTGATGGAGAAACAGTCAGAGGAGGGTCTGCTGATGGGGAAGGAGGGGGGAGGGAGGGGAGAGAGAGGAGGCTTTCAAGACTGCAAGCAAAGAAGGTGAATTAATAATGCTATTTGCCATTACACTGCATGTCTGTCTTTTACCTGCTTACAATCTGACCCTTTCTTGCTTAGGGAGAGAGAAATAAAGCCTACGTGGTCCCTGAAAGAGAAAGCTTAGTCTGAGAAAGTCAAGCTCACCGCGTGTGACTCTGTACTTTTTGGCCTTGCTCAATCTGCTCAAAATGAAGCAGTGTGGCAGTAATCCTCATTCCTGTTTTCAGACAGGCTCCGGCCTTCCGGGCCATGGGGATGTTGGCTCACTTGCCCCTGCCCTCATGAGCGGGTGCGGTGGACTGGCAAGCAAAAGGCAGTATCTTTTTCTGAGCCCTATCCGAGCCCCTTTTTTTTTCTTTTCTTTTTTTTTTTTGTCATGGCCTCCTGCCAGGCCAGCACTCTCGTCAGGGAGAGCTGGACAGGGTCAGGCCATGCTCTTTGCAAGCGGCCGTGGGAAGGCAGTGGCGGGTGCCAGCAGCTAACGAGTGTGCGCCCGGGAGAGGCTAAAGGAGTTATCATTTGCTGATTTAGATGCCCTAATTATGTTCTCGGCCTCACTCGGCATTCCTGGTCTGGGGTAGGAATGTGACCAGACATGGGCCGATCTTTTCTCCAGCCGCGGGGACAGCAGTATGTGGCTGGAGAGTGGGAAGCCGGGGCTGGACATTGCGAAAGCCACGGCCGGTTCAGGGGTCTCCGAAGGCGCCCTGCCCTGCCCCGCTCTGAGGGCCGGGAGAAAGAGAGTTGCTGTTCCCAGCCCTGTCACAGGGAATATGGGGCACACCCTGCGGAGGCTGGGGGAATGCTGGCCCCTGCACCCCAGGGGGATGTGGCCGGAGATGCCGGGGGGGCTGAGAGGGTGCTCGGGGAGCCCCAGGGAGAGGAGAGAGACAGGGTGGGCAGGAATTGAAGGGCTGACAAGGCGTGGAGGACCCTAAGAGAGGCCAGGCTTTAGGGGTATAGGATGCTGGAGATTGAGGGCTGCCTAAAATTGAAAACAGTATGTGAGGTGGTCGTTTGTGGGCTGGAGAAGTTGGACTTCTCTCCGAGAGCATCATCTGAATCGGCTGCGGGCCGGCGTGAGGAGAGCTGAGGCAGCAGAGTCCCGGGTGCGTCAGTCACAGGTATGAGCAAAGCCCATCGTACCTCTCCAAGACATTTTTAAAAACAGCGGCTGCTCAAGTAGCACATCAGGAGAGACATTTAAGGCTGTGGTCCCATAGACAGCCTTCCCGCTGGCTCTGGGTGGCTCAGATTCAGTCATTCGGGAGTACCCAAGGGACACGTCATTCAAAATCAAACACTAAACATTTTTGGTTAAGGAATGTTTTCACAGTTTCGTAAGAACAGCTTTGGTGGCTTGCCAGATGGATGGATGAAGCATCTTCTCATGACATTTGAGTTTGTCCTGGCCTGATGAGAATAATGCTCTCCTTTTAAGTACTAAGTGTCTATTTAACAGGAATGATAAAATTTTTAGATTTGGTATGGATAAAGTATTCTGACCATAGTATTTCCATATCAACAACAGTTGGAGGCTTTGTAGAAATAAAGAGTTTGTCTTGCATCGTTTTACGGATACCCTTGGATTTCATTAACTTCAAGTTAAGACCTTGCAGTTGGCAGCATCAGGCTCGTAATTCAAAACCAATTTGCGTGTTGGATTAATTTCTCACCAGGAGGTATATTTTGCTTGTTCCAAATGAGAAGAACACTTTAGGCCATGTCAGATTATCAAAATTAATAAAACAGAAGTAATCAGAATCATGAATCATATGCAAACTGTTAGAACTTTACTTAAAGTAATTAGAATATGAAAGCTATTGGACAATATTGGAGCACAGATCCCCCCCAAAGAAAGCATAGACCATCTTTTTAACAATGCAAAAACATACATCTCTGTTAAATACATAAACAGCACTCAATTTTAATGCAACATGTACTTTTATACTTTTGACCTTAGCAGTCATTTAAAAATGTACAAAGTTTTTACCTTTATTGGGTTTTTTAGAATTTAAAGAAAACCCACATGTTTAAAGCAAAATGGTCACTAAAAAACCAAACTGGTAGCTTTATCACATGTACAAATTACAGAGAGCAATGTTTATTTTGAGAGAAATCAACTGGAATTCTACAAGTATGACAGAAGATGATGCATGAGGTAACATTTCATTTAAAATCTAGGATCCCTGTACTGTAGTCCCAAACGGTGCTCTGGCTTGACACCTACAGTCCTTGCAAAATTGACTTGTTTAAGTAGTCAAGGATGGCTATTAGGCACACTGCTTTGCATAAAGTCAGCTTTATCCTGAAAGAAAGAATCTGAATCTGATACTGAAAGATATTCTGAAAGAAATGAAAAACAAGTGATACCTCTCAGGTGAAATATGCATTTGCCTAGTTCTCAGATATACCTTCAAATTACAGAAATGAACTGAAAAAATGGGGCTTTTTCTCTACAGAAAGGGTTTTAGAGACTTGACCTTAATCCCAATGCAAACGCAGCATTCCCTAAAGGGTGGCCGGCTACTGCTCTTGCCTCTTTCAGTGTTGCAAGTCTGCTGAGAACAAAGCAAGACATTGTCCTGCAGAATACTCCGTGGTCAGAGGGTTGGGTGGGGAAAAGACAGGGCCCCCCAAGCATCGCCCCCATCCCTTTCCTGAGCAAGAGTCTTCAGACTTTGTGCTGCCCTATTTTAGGATGCTGCTTCCAGACACTACTCCCTGCACCCAATTTTAAAGTTATTTCCATGAAACTAAAAACAAGTCAATTTTAGAGAACCCAAAGGCACAATTAGAACATGCAAATACGAATTCAGTATTTATAGGCATTTCTGTGGCACTGTTCCCTGTAGTATCCAAGCATCTTTCACCAGCATTAGTGAATTTTATCCTTATAGCACCTCTCTGAGATTGGAGAACCTGCTATCCTTGTAGTATTACTCTACAAATGGTACAGTCTGACCTTGCACAATGTGGTTAAAGCTATCTTGAACTTCTTTTCAGAAACTGCATATCCTTTGAGAGACTTTCTGGGGGTTACCCCTACACAATTTCGTTCTCCTCCATGATGATTTCCTGCTGTGAAGACAAAATAGTCCTCGTCTTCTGCTCTGCTCTTTAGGTTTTGCTCAACCTTTGTAGTTTCTTTCTAGACTGAGCTTGTGGCTGGTCCTGCTCAAGTACGCAGATGGAGAGAGCAGGATGTGTAAGCTTGCTTCTTTCTCTGTTGCAAAAGGTGGGGCAAAGTTTGCTATCTTTTGTACTCCTAGCACTAAAAAGTTTGGGTTTATCTAGTAACTAGTATCTAGTAACACTGCTTGATAACTTTTAAAGGTCAGTGAACCTTTCACTAAAGATGATAAATGAAGGGGTCACGGTTCTCTCTGCCCACCAGTATGGTCCTCGCAGGGTAACGCAGTGCAGGGTGCTTGCAAAAGACAATTCAATTCATTCATTTGTGGCCATCTCTCCCTCTCTCTCCACATACACACACACTCCCTCCTCCACGCTCACTTGCTCATGTGTGCTCCTCAGGCATGCCCAGAAGCTTTCTGTCTGATACAGATGAAGCAAGGCTTTCTCAAAGCTTGGGAATGCGGCTAGGCTGTGCTGCCTGAGCACCATTAAACACATTTCGGCCAATCCACCCCGCAGAGTCGAGTCCTTGGGCTCCAGTTTGGATTTCTGTGGCTTGTGGTAGTAACATGCTCTGCCAGCGTCACAGAACAAATAATACAAGCAGCACAAGGGGCTCTGAAACTCCCAAGTTCAAGTCCACCAGCAACAAGCAATGTCTATTTCTTTCTCCTCCTCCGAACAGCCACCTCTGGGGACGATCACTGCCACCAGCTCACACCCAGCGGTTGACTGACAAACCATCAAACTGCGTCCGTCTAAAGGAGCTCTGTGCTTCCTGCCTCAAGCCATCCTCCCTCTTAGCAGATGAGCTCTGGGGTCCTCCAGCCGTGCTTGTGTCTCTTACCACAAGCCCTCCATAGGCTCCTGGCTTCAAGAAACAAAGGCGGAGGCAGCAACACCAAAAGCTGGTCTAAAATAACGGAGCAGTGAGAGCAATGTTCTCAAAAATCAAAACCTGACCTGACCTAAGCTTGATTGCCTTTATGATGGTGGTGGGGGTTTCTGCCCGGTTTAAAAACACAGGTTGAATTTCGCATCATCTTGTGCGTTTGCTTTTTTAAAATATACAAGATATTGCAGGTAGATTTTTATTAAACCTAAAGTGAGTGAAATGCACTTTGAACTACGTTATTTAAAGAGTGATGAGATTTATTTTAAAAAGCTTGTTGATGGTAATAAGTAAGGGTATGTCATCCACATTTGTTAGTACTGCTTTGGAGAGCGAACGACAAAGTTGAGCAAAGCATGTTAGTTCCAGGCTCTGCTGTTTTCTGTATGTGTACATACACTTTATTGTGCACCCAGGCAGTATTCTCATTAAAAAATAATGCAATTAAAATTATTTTTTTCAGTTCTGCAATTTTTGCTTTGCTTTTCTGTTGTGTTTTTGCTGAATTGTGGATAAAGCTGTTGTTCCAATTTAAAAATACATCCTTTCCTAAGAGTGGATTTATATGCTGTCATTTGTAGATAGGCCAAGCTGCTTTATTATGTAAATGCAAGTATTTACTTTGCATTACCTTGATTACAAAGGGGAGTTACCAGAAAGGGTAGGGTTTTTTTTTTTTAAATGATGAATGATGCACATGAAGCGAGATGGGAGGAAGCGGGTAATAGATGCGATTGCTTGCTGATTTCAGGTGTTTTTGCTTAGAGAGTTAATTGAAAACGTGCAGTACCATACTCAAATACTTCATCTGCAGATACAATAGCTTATTTTTGTTTTGCCCTCCTTGTGGGCTCCCAGAGGGTGGCAGGGTACTTTACAGCTGGTTCTGCAATATGAAAGTTTTGTCATCAGCAAAAGAATCTGTGCAGCTCAGATTCTTGCTCCGGTATCTACACTGTAGAGCCCTAGTAGGCACTGTCTCTCAACCCTGAACTGAAAGCCTAAAAAAGGCAAGCAGTCTCAAGTCCCTTAAGACAAAAGGATCTCTCTAGGTTCCTGATTGAATCAGAGAACAATTTAGGTCAGAAGGAGACGGCAGGCAGTCATGTTATCTAGCCCCCCTGACTCAAAGCAGGGCCACCTTAGACATTGGATCAGGCTGCTCATGTCCAGCTGAATTTTAAACTTAATGTATTGTTCCTGTTCATCAGGCTCTCCAACTCATTAGGTTATACATTTAGTTGTGAAATATATGTGTTTCCCAGTGCCTCAAACTATTCTGTGCTGCTCTGGGCATGCAGTGCTAACTTTGCTGGAAAATTTTGAGTTGTGGTCTTACGGATCATCAGAAAGTCAAAAAGTGGCTGAAGCTAAGTAATGAACTTGAATTAATTCTTTTAATTCTTGATTTTAAATAAAGATACCCCCTAATCCTTTCTAATTCTTGACTCTCTTTTTCAGCTTAGCAAATGAAAAGTAAAAAACAGTCCATCAAAGAAAAGTTTTGTTGTAAGCTACTTTTTAATCATGGCATTACTTGACATTCAGTCAGTGTGATGATTACATTTTCCTTCTCAAAATGCCAACAGACAAAATAAGCCTAGCAGGAGCCTTCAGAAGAAAATAAGGAAACATCTGAAGATGCTGAACTAGGAATGACAAAAAATAATGATGAGGTAAAACTAAAAAAATTATTTGAGCAGTGACAAGGCTTTGGAAAACTTTCCCTTCAGGGTTAAAAAGACAAAAGAGCACCTGAAAATATACCACAATTCTTTTGTTTTACTGAAATAGAGTGGATATCTTGATTATGAAATGCCGAGACTGAAGCTCACTCTCTAATCGTACAATTAACTTGCACAAGCTGCAGCCAAAATGCCGTTCTGCGTGAGTACGCGCTCCAAGCCGAGCTTAAAGCTTGGTCTCTCTGCCCCCGTATTTTGTCTTTGGCCTTTTTGTTCAGAAGGTGCCAATTACTGAGAAGTCTGGCGACAGTTTTGCTGAGGAGTGCATCTACGGACCGACAATTGAACTTGGCTCTCCAAAGCAAATCTAGGCGAGCTGTCCAGACCCGAGCGGAGAGCCAGGGCCCCCCCGGCGCCCCGCTCCCTCCCGACGCTCTGCAGTGCTGCTGCAGGTAGCGACCACGCTTGGACCAAGTTTGCTGCTAAGCTGACAATTCTGCCTCGTTTCATGATGCTGTCAGGCTGCAACTGAATACAGTGTATTGCAGGGTGCAGAATAAATTTAGAGCTCTTTCTTTGCCACGAGCCTCCACAGCCTGCTCTGCACCACAGCCCCCCCCGCCACTGCAGGAGCTTGCTCCCTTAAAAAAGTACCGCGTTCTGCACTTGAATTCTAGTAAAAAAGCAAACATGAACATTTTATGGTTAAGCTAGTATTTGGGAAATGCCAATTTGATACCAAAATTGTGATAATTTTGTCTTTTGTTTAAATAATGTTTATGTGACATTTCCCCAATGCAGTCCTGCCAGTTACTCAGCAAGCTATGTAGTGCCTCCTCTCCACGTTGTAAAACCTGCATGCCGGTTTACTTTTGCTTGAATACTCTTCTAAGATGTTTCATACTCCTCTCTTAGATGGCTCCTCCACTCAGAAACCAAAATACCTAGAAGTGGTGTCTTATGGACCCATTGCTCCCCACCCTTCAGTCCCTCTCCAGGGCAGCTGAAAGGGAAATGGCAGCCATAGCTCTGGTGTTTTCTGCCCTCTGATTCACTCATCTCCATGCCATGCTGTTGTCTTTAGGATGGATATGCAATACCCATAAGCTTTTCAACATTTTCCCTTTATTCCCTATTCCAGCTTACTGATCTAAATCATGCTTTAGCTTTCTGGTATAAGGTCTGCTGAAAGGGTGTTTCATTTACTCTTTTATGTAGCTTTAAATTGCATTTTTTTTTAAAATAGCTTAGTATTAGTCCCACATTAAGGTCACGTTTAGGCTTGAATCCTTGTTCCAATGAACTATATACAGGCCAAAATAAAAATGTCTGTGCAACACTCTCCTACACACACCCATATGCATATACATATACATGGCTTTCCAATACACTAATGGCTACTGCAACTACGCTCAGATAACACCCAGCTGCACGCAAACCTGTGCTGATCATGCCACAACCACAAAATCTCAGTGAGAGACGGAGCCGATACTGCTTCCTCGCCGTACCCTGCACTGTCCTGCATTTTGCCGAGGATGCCGGCGGTGGGGCCGGGATGCTGGAGCTGCAGGAGGCCCCGTCCCCATTGCCACTTTGCAGTGCAATGCAAAACTACGCCCAGCAACTCTGAGCACCGGGACCTGAAAGCATCCTTTCTCCCTTCTTTTTGAGTGCGAGACGCCATCCCAGAAAAGAAGGCGCTCTTGCCTTCAAAAGGTTTCTGTTCATGCATCGTGGCCTGCCCTGAATCGGCTGCATTCATCAGCTCGCCCTCCGTCTCGGGCTGCTCCTTCTCTGGCTGCAGATTCGGCAAAACACCGAGCAAGAGCCAGATATAAATCTCTCCCGCTCAAAGGAAATATTTAGCAGCAAAATGAGTAGAAAACAAAAGACTTCTCTGTTACTCACCCAATCCTCTCACTCAGGGTGGCTCTATCTAACAAGCAGGCAACGGAGCGCTCCTGCCTGGAACGGTTGTGCGAGGGGGACGGGGAGCAGGGCTGCCCCACGCCTGGGAACCCGCTGCTGTGCCCGAATGGCCTCAAGCACTGGCTGGGAAACGCAGAGCCTTTTCCATCAAGTCCACTGCTTGGTAAGCGTGAGAGGGCTGCTTAGGGCAGCGAGGGAAAAAAAACCCAACGTTTCCTGTTAAGTCTGCAAAAGGAAAACTCAAGTCAAGTTAAGACAATTGTTGTGTACGTATTAAAAGCCAAGGAACATTAATCCGCAGCTTATTGGTGTTCTGCTCTTATTTCCCGCTGTGTGAGGTCTTCTCCCATATTCTGAAAGGTAAGGTGTAGGACGCAAATCAACTTTGTTCCTCTTTTTATTGTAATTTCAATTGTATAATTCAGTAATTTTCAAGAAAGTCTGGAAAGGCCAAACCTCCACATGAATTCACCGAGATGACTGCACTCTGCCTCTCTGAAGCAGAAACCTAACAGGTTCCTCTTGGAAAATATTTATCAGAGAGACAGACAGCAGTTTCATAAGCAATAACACAAAAGAGACAGCTAAGCCATTTTACTAGAACTCAGGGAAGTCCTTTTGGGAAGGAAGAGGTGCAGGACAGGACGTGCACCAGCATCTGCCTGACAGAGACACTGGAACCAGTAACACTGACTGGGGCTTCAGCCGAGGAGGACGGCTGCCCGCTCGCTGCCTGCAACCCATCAGACCAGCTGCTTCACCAGCCCAGCTGAATTTGCCACCGACCGTGAGCTGGAGCAGTGAGGTTTCAGATGGTCGCTGAAGCTCCTGACGTTACCCAGAAGCAGACCCAGAGGCTGCCGGGGACAGACCGTTCCTCGGCCACGCGCCTTCCTGCTGAGCACCCTGCCTGCCCACACAGCAAGTACTTGGGCCAGCACGAGGGGCTGGTTTGGACTCGCTCATTGCAAAACGTCAGCGCATTTTGTTAATCCAGCAGAGCAATGTAAAGAACTACGCGACCCGCAGGAAGTGGAAAGAGATGCAATGCATGCGTCTTTATGTCACTGCTTGAGTTCTTGCCCAAATCCCACCACTCCTGCGCTCATTCGGTATCTTGCAAAGTAAAGGAATATTAAGTAGTACCCACACAACTGAAAATTTACCTTTTACAATTCCATTAGTTTAGTTCTGTATGACCAATAATTCAGTTTTTGATACTTGTTCATCTTCTATCTAAAGCAAAAGCTTCAGTGTTTCACTTAATTTGCTTTCAAATTTTTACTTTTTGGTGCAATTATTACCTTGAAACCTACATCGGTAATGCTCAAAGTTCTTCAGAAATACTGCCATTTGAATTAGTCATGTACCAAAAGAAATATTACACAAAAATATTTTCTTGCTTTATCTTTACAGTTCCTGAAAAATCTGCATCTTGTGGACTTGGATACAAAGGTACTGGAGAAACCAAAACCACATGAATAGAGAAGACCTGAAATGGCCACTGTGATCTGTAACAGTCTATATATGTTATATACATATGACTGTTTGAAAGCCTGTATTCATGAATGTGTACAGCCTACATACTGCACAAAGTTAGTTTGTCTGAGGGTTTTTTTTTTAAATCTTTTTTTTTAAACTACTGTCAGAAACAAGAACAACTTTGTGATGACACAGAAAATGTGTGGTTGCTGGATTTAGTCTTACCCTCCTAGCACCACTGCTCATTAACCATGAACTGATTTTGCAAATCTGTCATTCAACACAATAATTTGTACATTTTTTCTTATTGCATTTGTACATGTAACAAATTGGTACAAATGTTTACAATAAAATGTAAAGTTCATTGATACAACGCCTTTCATGATGGCCATAACTGGATACTAGCCAACTCTGTAGTTTTTTAGAGGCATTTTTAGCTGAACTTGGAAAAATAGGAAATGTATTGTAGCTTAAAATAAATGTACATAGTATACAATATATATATTTATACACGTGTATATCTACATACACATATATTGATATAACATTTAAAGTAATGTTTAGATTTGATCAGTTCTCTGAGTGCTGGGACTACCTGGCAAATAAATCTAGAAATGGAATTTGTCCACAATTAAATACTCATTTCCACAACTTAGAAAAATATACTTTTACTAAATAAGGTTTAAATTAACTGACTTACGGACATAGCATGGAGGATAACGGTTTCCAGACTCTGGCATGATTAAATCTGAAAGAACCCAAGCTTCTACAAACCGGTAACGAACGCTGCCACACAGCCAAACACAGAAGAGCAAGGAAACACAACCTGCTGCTGCAGCCATCATTGGTGGCACCCAAACCCTCTCTGGTTCGGTCACCTCTTATATAGGCTTCATTTCCACCCGATACAAGTCGCCCACCCGACCTCACGCTCTGTTATTTAAGGCCCACTTTTACCACAACCCCACAGCGCCTGCCACATTCTCAAAGCACAGCACTTGCTGACTGGTGTGACCAGCTCCCCGCTTCCATGCAACTCTTGCCTCGAGAGCTAACATATGATCAAGGTCCCTAATTAACGACTTGGAGGACCATCAGTACTTGAGCTTCACCGTACGGATTTTGATCTACTGCATAGGTAAATACATTACAGCAAAACATACATATATGTGTGTGTGTGTATATTTAAGTATATATACACATACACACACGTGTGTGTGAGTATGTGTACATCTCTATATAAAAAATTTCATGGAGCTATGTGTAGTAATGCAACATACCGTGGTATCCTGCATACGTTATCTCTTTTTTTTTTTTTTTTACTATATAGGCACCAGAAATAAGTATATAGAGCAAATCAACCCTTAAAAATTGAAGTTAAATCATTGGACAAGAACTTTGGTAAAGCTTGTCAATATTTATTTTTTTTATTCAAATACAGTCAAAGTCTATCAGTTGCCATCACCCTCTTCACAAGAGGAAAGTGCATGTTTGGGTTTTTTCCTAAAGAAAATTATACGCAAGGTGGGGCTTAACGATTCAAGAAAATTCTGAATTAAATGTTTACATTTCTCAAAAGATTACTATCTTTCTGATGGAATGAAAGCTAAATAGAGTTCTTGTCCCGTGTGTATTTCATTTATTGTATGCATATATATATAAATATATATATGTATGTCTCTGTTTATGTACCTGTGTGTGTGTATACACATCCACACACTTTTAACAGGAGAGAGGAACCTGTTTTTCTCCACTTTGTACGTGGAGACTTACATGTTCCTCCCTGTTTTGTACCCTGTGCAGTATAAGCTCTAGTGATGGGGCCAAACAAAAAGATATAGTTCAGCATAGTATATTAGTTTATGTAGCAAAGTAATTTTCAAGCAAGTAGAATAAAGCTCTGTATTCCAAACTTCTTTTCCTTAACATTTCTCATAAAGAAAAGGAAGGAAAAGGAAAGAGGGGAGGGAGTAGGATTATGGCAGTAGCATTGAGCCAGTGGCGCACGTGCGTGTGCGAGCGTGCAAGCGCATGCACGCGCACACACACATATGCACAGAAAGCAGGGCTTTGGTTGACAAATGCAGATTGTCCAGAGAAGGTGGATGCATAAGTAAGGAAGACTCTACAGTGATGCAATTGTATCTTTTATGTTTGCATGGAGTGAGAAAACAAATTCAATTGGGAAAAAAAAAAAGCAAAGACCTCTTTTTAGGTCCCTCATCAGTGAGAGCATACTCAGTATGCTAGAGAATTTATCTGAAACCTTTTAAATCAAGGCCTCTTTATTACAAAAATAAAAATGAACAAACAAAAAAGTATGAGAGACAAGATGCTGAAGTGTCACTCCAATCGTCCCTGCAGAGAACAATTGCATCCCATTTATTATTCATTCTCTTCTCTCATTTCTACGATGTCTGTCATTTCCTCTGTGTGAGGCATGTCGGTCATTGCAGAGTCTTCACCTTCTGTAGCTGCTTCATGCTCATTCCGCTTCTTTTTCTAGATTGAAACAAGCATTTGGAAACCTATCAGTAAGTTGTGCATGAACACAGTCCTACAAACTTTGGGCACCGGGAGAAGCAAGGTGCAAATAATTATTTTTTTTTAGTATGTTAATAAGAGCTAGAATATTTCTGTCATATTCATGACTTGTCACTAAGAAGTTGTCTTAACTTAGAAGGTTTCCATAACCTTCCCGGGGCTCAGCTTTCTCCTTTCTAACATAAATGCAATAATAGAGGCATTTCTTATGCTGAGCAACATCCAAACAGGCGTCAGGACAACTGGAGGGAAGAGAGCATCTGGAATCTTTTACATCACAGACTTTTTATTAAAAAAAAAAAGGAGAAGCAAACAGAATATGAGAGAAGATAAGCTGCTCTAGGGAGGGAGACAGAGGTGGCAACCTAATTTCTCAAATGTCAAACTTCAGGAATTTTACAAGATGTGAGCATTCTGGCTTTTCCTGATATTGCTGATCCACTGTGAGCCCCCAACCCATCAAGGCCAAGTAACATCAGAGTATTTTTGGCTAGCAGGAGCAGGAGGGCATTCAAGAGTCCTATGATTCATCCAGGATGTCCTGGATTAGTAAAGCTAAGAAGCATTCAGCCCACTACAAAACAAGTTGAAGCATCTGTTCCTTATTATCCGTTTCTCAGCAGGCTGACTAGTTTTACAGAAAACACTTGTACAGCTGACAAGAAATCCCCCACAGGTATTATTGATTCAGCTGAGTTGGGCATACAAGAGTTTCAAAGTTTTAGGGGTGTCTACACAACACTTGATTTGCAGCTCTCAAACGCCACCCACTTATTACCACTGTAGGTGAAAACAGGTTGCTGTATACAGCTACTGGTTGGCTCTGCCACTGTCACATTGGCTGTTGAGACGATGCTGTCAGCTACATACTAATTCTGGTAAGGGAATAAATTAGGTTGGCACAGTTATTACTACTACTACCTGCACTCATCACTGCAAAAAATTAAGCACCATGTCCATGGCCAGAAATGCTCTATGGCTACTCCTGTAACAAACAAGCAACGCGGAGGTTAGTCCAAACATATATGTTGTGAAACCACAGGCCAAGAAGAGCTGTTTCAGTGTCTATAGGTTTTACTCTTCGGTGCTCAAAAAAACCATGACAGACTAATCATGAAGGAGATCAAGGTCTTCTGTTTTCTTATGAACCTTATACACTTTGATCTACTGCTATGGCCTGCGCTGTTAATACATATCAAAACTGGTTTTAGTTTGTTCCAGCATAAGGCTTTTAGATATTGAATCTTCCCTATTTTTTTGCTAAAAATAGAAGTGGTGGGCACCTTCACTTGGCCTTTAGTAAGAAGTCTAATTAAAAAAAAAGTAAATGCATAGATTATATTTTCTGCTGCCTTCCACAGAGTCCTTCTGCACCACAGAATGATGTACACACCATGCCATTTCTGCTTGGATTTGGGCCTGGTGCCTACACAGTGCCTTGAACACATAATTGGAAAGGCTTAACATGCAGGTACTGCGATGTACCCAGTCACCTAGCCAATATTTATCCTGTGTTTGACCTCGTTTAGTGCAATAGCCTTTGAAATCCATGTACCACTACTAGTCCGTACATACAGGACTGTAGTGTGTGAAATGTGCAAAAGTATGCCTATGAGAAATGCTCGCCTGTTTAAGTATTTGTAAGCTCTTATACTCTACTGCTGCAGGAGTGTATCTTGTTTTAAGCCACTTCTTTAGGTGGGGGAAAAAAAAGCAACTGTACTTTTTGTCCATTTTCAACAGAGCTGGTTTTATAAAGAAAAAAAGTATACGTGTATACGTGTATACATATACATATACATATACATATACATATACATATACAAAGCTTGGATGAGTAGTTCCTATGTCTACATAAAAAAGCTATGTTGTACCATAGTAGCAGATCTACAGTGCAAAACAGGTGGAGGTAAGGACATGATATCCATGATAGACATGTTTTGAGGAGAAAGAGGTTTACTTCAGACCACCATGCCCCATGGCCTGGCCCCATGGCCTGAATGCCCACTAGCAGCTGGAGGGCACCTTTTGGTTTTATTTCAACCCAAAGAATTCCCAGGTCGCACACTCTTGAGACCGCATGGGGAAGCAAAACAAATTCAGTAAGTGGGGATGCTGGGGAGTTACATTTCAAAAGTGTACCGTAATCTGAACTAAAATCCACTATATTCATCAACTGCTTTCACCAGATCCCGCAGCCCTTAATTCTTACCTGTTTCCGATAGACGTAACAGGCTGCTATTGCAACCATGGTGGATTCTCCTACAAAACCAGCTAGAAGGGATCCTACTCCAAGAGTGGCGCCATGAACTCTGTGGGTGGCATAAAAAGAAAGTAGTCATGGTTGTGTGAGAATGCATGATTCATAATTATATTTCCACTGGCATATAGAATCAATCTGTTGTTAGAAATATTTCCTTCAAAGACATAATACACTGCCAAAAAGAATGACTGGTATTTTAAGGCACTTTTTTTTGTTTTTTATGGCTTCACTGTTTAAAAGAAACACATTCTGAACCAAATTATGGACTAAGAATTTAAAGTCTTGTACAGAGCGCTGTGGAACAGCTTATTTAACTTATAAACAAGATATTCTTCCATTAGTTTTCTTAACAGTGCATTTAATAGAATGGAAATAAATTCCCCGTAGGATACATGTTTGCCTCTGACATTTGCCTATTTTTTCAAAAGGGACATCACTGTCATGCCTGCCTAGAGCAAAGTCACACCTATGAATTTGTAAATCTTTCCTTTCCAGATATTGACACTATTTAGGCTTTATATTGTGGTTAGTATTTGGGGAAAATGTTCTGCACTACCCGAATTCAGCTATTAAGTGACAGGAAACAGGAATGAAGAGGAAAGCAAACCCATCAGCTCTGTGGAGAGGAGAATGATTTACCCCAAGTAAGGCAGCACAATGAGACTGGTGATGAGGACGATAATCCGCAGCACTGAGCTGGGTGCCAACACAAATGTCTTCTTCAGAGTCATCAGCCAACCAGTTAAGTGCGCTCTGACCGTCACTGTTCATAAACAGGGGAAGGGGAGGGGATGGGAAGAAAGGGAGGCGAGAGTAGTAAAAAAAAGTATCAGTTATCTCATATGAAGCTTTTTCATGCAAAGAGTACCGTTCAGAAATAACAATGGTGAAACTTGTTTCTGGACACTTGGCACACTGGGAAGCCCTACTAGAAATGAAGTAGATCTTGTGTCCAAATTGCTTTAATATACTGATTTTTGAAAGAACAAAGCACCAGTTATATACAGCAAGCCTTCCTGAGAGCCATTCTCTTACATCCAAATTATTAGATGGTCCATTCTGTTTTCTTCATTAAAAGAATATCCCTTCCCTAAATAGAAATCATACCAAGGAAAATTTTCCCTCTAGCTCCTGTGTGGTACATGGTGTAACAGCTAGTCACAAAAAAGATATCTACATGTACCTATTCTTATATTTGGAGTTTACCTTTATTACAAAACTGTCTGGTCATATAAGCAGAAAACACTACATGATGCAGCATTTGATTACAGAAGTTAGAAATTTTTTGAGGGGAAACATTTTGATTACCGCTGGCAAGCTTGCCTCTCTCTTGAATAGTGGCATTAACTTTTATTCTGTATTGTTTATGCTGTGATGATATCTGAAAGTGCCACAGAGTCTGGCAGCAGAAGGGGAGACTAATGGAGGTGATGTTACTGTGGAGCTGGTCCTAGATGCTATTCACAGAATCACAGAATCACTACGTTTGGAAAAGACCTGTAAGATCATCAAGTCCAACCATCAGCCAACACCACCATGCCCATTAAACCATGTCCCACAATGCCACGTCCACACGTTCCTTGAACACCTCCAGAACAGTTAATTTCAGTCTTGGCATGCATGCACTGCTACTGCTGTTCATGTCTGTGTTCTTGGTCAGCTACAATAGACAGAATTCAGGCTTTTGACAGTCAGAAATCTGCCTAATGACAGACTGCTCTTACTGCAACATTTGTATCTTGACTACCAATGTAAATAGTCTTGGTCTACACCAACTTCAATAAAAAATGTGTTACTTATGCTAGGCATGCATTTAGCCATGCTTGTATGTACAACCACACCAGACTCTATGACCACACCTCAAAGTTGGTTTGGTTTTGAGGTTACAGAGATTTTATTTTCTTGGTTTTTACCTGGAACCGGAAAGAAGGAGAAGATGCGCAAAGGAACAACACACAGCTCTGCAAAAGCGAAGTCTACTCCAATTATGTCAACTAAAATCTTCTCTGACACATTTGGCGTCCAAAACATCACAAAACAGAGCTAGGAAGAACAAAATTAAGAAATGTTTGTATTTCAGAAGGGAAGCACAACAAAAGATAGGCCCTCCTGGTCTAAAACATTTGTTTACTCTACTGATGGGTATTTTTGGTATTAAATGAAGAAAGAAGATGGATACAAAGTAATAAAAATATGTTTGCTTTTCTACAGTGTTCAGGGATCTGTAGCATGCAACGATTAAGGTTTTAATCATCACTAAGGCAGGCATATTTTATGATTAACTTTAATCACTTTATTTAACCATTCCCCTATGTTTCTGCCTCTCTGCACATAGACTGATGAAAGAAAATAACAGAACTTACGTGTTAAGCAATAGTCCTGACTCAACAGTTTATGAAGCAGTCATAACCCACCCCCTCCACGTGCATGCAAACCTAACAGAAGATTTGTTTGCTGGGCTTGCATTGTAACAATTCAAATGTTACGGTTCAGTCTGACTGCAATCAAGAAGAAATTGGAGGGAAGGTTTTAAAAGGGTCTTCAGAGAGCCACCCCAACCACCAACAGTTCTTGCCTTCGACTTCAGTTGAGGATGCTGAATGCTACGAAAGTCACAACCAATTTTGTTGTTCTCAATAAAGAGTAGAAAACAGATTCTCATTTCTCTCAAATCAATCAATCAAAAATATTGGAGAAGAAACAATCACAAGCAAAGTTTATAAACACAGCCAGAATTAATTTCCTTTAAGAAACGTATTCGAAGCACTGTTTTGCAACAATTTAAAGACGTTTTAAAATATTTAAATGCAGTAAGACTCTAGTGTACACATAGTATATTTATACTCAGCTGGCATGCAAATACACAGAGTGCACAAGTAAAAGAAGCAAATTAACTTCAGCAGCAATTCCTACTCTTCATGTTCCTCACATACCAAGATTGATGCATATAGAAAGAATTTTTATGGTGCCTGCAAATCCTTGTACTTGAATGGTCTAATTGTTACAAAAACAGTAAGAAACTTGATTTTTACAGTACTTGTTCTGGTTAAGACATCCGTATTCCTACAGATTATCAAATGTTTTAATAACTAAAGATTTGAAGTATTCCAAGACGCAGAGATCTGACCTAAATCTAAGATTAGAGGTTTGAACGCACTGCTGATATTAGTACTGTTAGTATGTAATATGCCTGATACCAAGGCAAAGGTGTTCAGCGCAGTCCTGCAGACATGGTGCCCTCAGGCCACAAATCCACCAAGTCTTGTTAAAGAAGGTGCTGTTTAGTCCATACAAGAAAGGAAAACTTCCATAAAAGAACCTGCAAGAAGTGGTACAGCAGTAGTACATGCTGTTTAATTTTTTGGTCAGTCCTGAGGCAGGGCTTCAGTCTGGGCTGAGGGGGCTCTTGGCAGCTGGCAGGTCCACCTTCAGTTCAAGGCACTCACTGAAGAATGGTGCTGACAGCCCTTACAGGACTTTTCCTGTAAGAAGGGGTACCAGACATCCTTTCAAGTATAACTACTTCGTTATTTAACTTGGGTTTGTGATTTTAAAAGTGATTTCTTCCTGTTCTCACAGTAAAGCAGATGTTAAGGAAGCAACCTGACTGAACAGGGCAAAACTTGGGATCTTAAATGCTCTGGCACTCTTCTGTCAGGTTACAAACCAGTGTACCAGGTAAGTTATGCGCACTGGCTGTACAATCTGATGGCTCTGTAAGACTCTATAACCACTCTCTTGTAATTTAGCCTACAAGATAGCATCATAGTATCTAGCTCTTCTCTTCTTATCCAGTTGTCACATCCCTACATGTTCAGATGGCTCTTAAAGCTAGTCTTTGAAGTTCTACCACATCCAAGACAGCTGGGATTTCACTCTCATTCTTTGGTTGTGTGCCTGGGATTGTCCTTTCTGTTTAGCCTACAAGTATCCAGACCACAGAAGTTTCCCGGGGTCCATAACCAAGTGGCCTGTGGGAGGTCTCGCGTTCTGACAGCCTGTGCGGTGAACAAAACATTTCACCTTTCTGCAAAAAGGCTCATCTTCAGTTTTCTTCTCCACTTCTTAGGGTAGGAGCCACTATTTATTTTTCACAATTGAATGTTTTATTTGACTAATTTGAAGCTGTCTTGCAGTGTATCTCCATCACCTATATGGAGAACAGTAAGTGGAGGAAGGTAAGAGCAGAAGACAAATGAACTGAGCATGGATTTTTTTCTGCTTTAGCCAGCACTTCTCCCTCCCTGCCAAACTACTTGTACAGGGTACAACTGAAGCAGAGGGGACAATCTAGAGCAGGGAAGGTTGTGTGGTTGAGAATCCAGTTATTAAAAAGGAACTGTACAGTGACAAGAGCAAATTCTTTTATTGTTGCAGACACCATTAGACAGACTGCAGTGATTTGTACTCTTACTGCAAATGACCTGTAAAGCAATCATATAGGGAATATTTTGTCAAATCTTTCTTCAAAGTCCAATAAATAAAATAAGATGCAAAGATGTCCACTCTTCAATTATAATTTGCTGTTTTAATGAAAACAAAGACTTTTACGCTGCTTGTACTGCACAATGCCATTAGCATCCTACTAAGCAGTCTAGTTACTGCTGCTGCAAGATTCCATATATCTATGCTAACAGCAGAGTCTGCCCACTGCTAGCAAAAGGCAAACAGAGCTGACTTTTCTTCCTCAACAGCCATTTGAAAGAATATTCTAACATGCTTAGACAGGCAAGCAAATACAGCAAAAGCATTGTTCTCAATCCTGTTCTCCTTGAGGTTAAAATTTGTTTCTAGCCTTAATAGGAACAGACTCAATCTCCATCCAGCCCCTATGGGAGGAAGGTCAGTTTGCAAATCAGAGGTAATGACTTATACCCAGGTGGTATGCTGTCATTCCTCCCCAGATGTTGCAAACTGCAGTCTTCCCCACTCCCCGCCCCCCTGATCAGCAGAGAGTCAGTGCTGATAAATGGCTTCAAAGAGCACTTTTTATATAGCAGCTGGGGGGTAAACACAGTAGTGACTGCTAAGTTCAAGAATATGTAGTTTGAGGAGGTGAGGCATGGCAGCAGAAGGACCTTCTATTTCTGTCTTAGCATGTTTCCATCTTTTGGTTGTAATATTGACAACTAGTTTCATTTTGCAAAGAGATTCCTCTCTGTTATCTTATGAGCAAATGATATTCTCATTGCCTGCAGGGGACAAAGCTCAGGAAAAGAAATTAATGCTTTGCATCATGCATGCCCTCTGCAATTTAACTTCCAGAGCACTTGCAACTTAGGAAGTTTCCATATTATTTCAAAGACAAATTCAAAATGTAGTGGAAAAAAACAGGCTCTACTTCGGGAAAACAGTAACACTAAACATGCAAAGGAGGGAAGGTATTTTGTTTACTGATTTTATTACAGATGATGTATATTGAAAATAGGATGAAGTCTTAGATTTTTGTGATGCTGAGTGGTCTGTACGATGTCTGTGATCACCTTGGTAAAGGGTGAAGACTGATGAGAAAGGAGACTGGAGAAGATGGTAACAGATGAAATGATGCAAGCAGTCCAGTGAAAACAGAGAGCATGGCACACACAGTTAGAGATGGGATCTCCTGGAGTAAGCCATGGTAATTTCCTGGGGCTCAGATCAGGAAAGATTTTAGGAAACAGATTTACCTATAGTATGTCTTAGTATGTCTCCTATCTTTCTTTTAGTTAAACACTGTTTCCTCCTCCCCCTTATGTCTTTCTGCATGTGTCTGCAAGGTTAAAAATAGAATAAATAGGCTTGGGTAGGTTTACAGTTATACCTTCATTTAATCTAATCAAGAGGTGAAGATGAAACAGTAAATGCTTCAGCACAGGCTAGCAACACACATGCATAATGGCATTGCAGCTTCAGGTTGCAACTGCAGTTGGCTGCGATGGCTATATACAGTAATGAATGCTGTACTCAGCAACTCTGCTGAGGCTGAAGCATTTTAATGCTTTGGGAGTAAGGATTTTGCTTGTGGAATTCTAGCAACAAAATTGACTTGATTTTTCTGTTATGGTACGAGCACAGCACGGTATTAAAGGATAGTTTTGTTAAAGCCTTTAATCATTTAAACAGAACTTCAACTGACAAGTGATGAGCATTTTAAAAACACAGGGGAAAAAATGAAGATATAAACAGGAGAGTGGAACAGTACAGAGAACATGCAGGCCTGAGTAAAGACAGCAGTATTTATTATGGTGGTGTTATCTCTGTATAAACAACAGTAGCCTAAGTATTTCTGAAAGTGTTTCAATCATTTGAACTGATCTGAAGGTTTGTACTGTTGGGTAACATGTCTTTAACTGATCTACAGTAGTAAAATTTAAAAGACTTTATTAAATATGTCAATAACTTACAGCAGCATAAGAAAATCAGTATAGCTGTACTAGATCAGAAGAAAGCTCCAGCTAGATTAGTACCCTGCTAAAGGTCACTGGGGGCTGCGTAAAGAAAGGGCACAAAGAGCAGGGCAAGTGCAGAGTAAGAGGTGCCCTTCCCTGGCTGAGCTGCTGGCAGTTAGGGCTTCAGGTATTCAGTAACTGTGGTGCGCCTTCATCCCACGCAGCCTTATGTTGTGCATACAAAATACCCAATGTTAGTGATTTTTTTTTCCCAATCCAGTTGTGCATTAAAGAAAGTCAAAAACCCTCTCCACATGTGGCTGAGACGCTCACCGTAAGTAGTTGTGCTTATTTTCATGTGGAATATTGCTATTCCTAGCTACCAGATTCAGTGTCTAGGCATATTAAAAGGTTACACATCAAAAAATTCTGCTGTCAACACGCTGGAGAGAATATACCAAATCTTTGTTTTGGCAGGGAAAGTATCAAACTGGTAGTGCTCAGTCCAACTTCTCTTTAACGTCTTTTCTTAAGCACACTTCATGCATTTGACTTTCATAAGCGATTGTGACAGAAGACTGTTCATGAAATTTTTGTTTCAGGTGCTGCATGTGTGAGTTTGAATGCTAGTAGTTCTTGAAAACTAACAGTCTTTTCATAGGCTCTGCGTCTCCTGGAAGCTACTTCCATTTATTCTGGTTGCTGACAGGGATTACTAAACCTCACAGACCCACTACATAATGCATTATAATGCTAACAAAGGCTATTGCCATGTTTATAGTAATCTGCAAGGTGCTAGACTGATTTGCTTTTAGGCTCTTGTAGAAAGCTGCCTGTCTTTTGGGACATTTCATTGATAAACATAAGGCACGAAAGAGTATTCCAGTGAGCTATGAACAACAGTACCGCATTTCTAGACTTCAGTGCAGTCTCCAGTTAGAAAGAAACACTGCCTGATGACAAAGACATGATACAGTTCTATGTTCCTCAGAAAGAAGCTATGGAATCCCAAATGGATGTTCTTAAAAATGAGTTAGACATATATCAGTCTGGAATGAGATGGGGGGTAACAGATTTTACCATGCGGAAGGGTGCTGCTAACCTGCTAAAGGTTCTTCTGTAATGAAATGCAGTTCATATTTTTCTCCTGCAAAACAATTCTCAGCAGATGTTTCCTGTCATTTGTTGAACTTGCTATATTTGCAGAAGTATGGCTGTCCAAGAGAAGTGTTTTACCCTCAAAATATTGTTCTATATATGTATTGAAGATTTCATCTTAACTAATTTAACCCATGCCTTGTTCATGACCTGTCTATGCCCATTTACGCTACGTGGCGCCCAGTGAGGGCAGAGGAAATCTACTTACACCTTATTACACATCTCAGCTTTGAATTGCACCTCAGATCTTTGGCATAGTATCAGTTGAGTTTATCACTTCTATTCATATGGAAGACTGAAAGTCATATGATTTTGCCTTTTGAAGTGTGCAATAAACAAATCAAAAAGTAGCCTGAATCTTACATGGTCTGATCTCCTGATACACCAAACATCTCCATGGCCTCTTTCTCACATAAGCAGAACTTCCGTAACTCTGTCTCCTTTCAGAGCTTGTATCACACTTACAAGATGAGCTGGTCTCGCAGATATGTTTATAAGTCAAAAGAATACCCTGTTCTAACTTGCATCAGCGCAAAACACTGAATTTGATGCAAACTTACTCTAGCAACTTAATGTTCAAAGAAACTGCACTTCTCTTCTGTATTTTTATAAAGACTAAAAGTAACAACAGTTTTCAATTGTTAACTACTCGTACTGAAACTACAGAAATAGCTATTAGTTACACCCCTTCTCAGACCACAGTTGGAGTGTATTTGCGTGCAACAGAATACAAATTCCTAATACCTCCTGAAGTGCTCATGCCATCATGCAGGCTCTCAAATAGTTGAACAACATGGACAATGTTCAACAGGGTTCTTACAAAGGAAGGAGACCCAACAACTCATCAATTTACACAAATAAAGCATTTTGTGTTCTATTGTGGACCAATAAATCAAAAAGTCTGTTTTATCATAAAGACATTATTCCCTGTTGATAGGAAATCACATGGGAGTTTAAGATGAAAATAATAAAGTGAAAAACTGTCTGCCTTTTGTGCTGGTTTTAGCTGGGGTAGCGTTAATTTTCTTCATAGTAGCTAGTATGGGGCTGTGTTTTGGATTTGTGCTGGAAACAGTGTTGATAATTCAGGGATGTTTTAGTTACTGCTGAGCAGTGCTTACACAGAGTCAAGGCCTTTTCAGCTTCTCACCCCACCCCACCGGTGAGTAGGCTGGGGGTGCACAAGAAGTTGGGAGGGGACACAGCCGGGACAGCTGACCCCAACTCACCAAAGGGATATTCCATACCATATGATGTCATGCTCAGCAATAAAACTAGGGGGAAAGTTGGCCGGGGGACTGTTGCTCAGGGACTGGCTGGACATCAGTCAGTTGGTGGTGAGCAATTGTTTTCATTTGCATCGCTTGTCTGTTATTTCCCTCTGTTATTTTTCTTGTCAATACAATTTATTATTTTATTTCAATTATTAAACTGTTCTTATGTCAACCCACAAGTTTCCTCACTTTTACCCTTCCAGTTATCTTCCCCCCATCCTGCTGGGGTGGGGAATGAGTGAGCAGCTGTGTGGTGCTTAGCTGCTGGCTAGGGTTAAACCATGACACCTTTAAAGACTCAGGGTTTGTGGGTTTTGGTTTTTTTTTTTAAGTACACTGTATAAACATTCATAAAGTTCTTTGGAAGCTGTGGAGGAATTGCTGGGCATGGTACGACAGCAGAGGCCAGCATCACTGGCTTGCTGTGGAAACTTGCTGCATACCACAGTCCGGCCAGCACCAGAATGGACCTGCAGAATCCTACGCTACCTTTGCTGTAAATCATGTCACGAGAGCGGTCTTTGCACAGCCACCCCAGTTTTGGCAGTTTTGAGGAGTTTTTTGATATACAGCTTTTAACACAAAAAAGAATAATTTAATTTTGATCAGCCCAAAGGGAGGCATTAAAGGTTCCCCCAGTCTGATGCTCTGTTGGGATATCATGATGATGTGCTCACGTGTCCTGTAATTCTGAAGCGAGGAGAAAGTGGGTCCTTTTCTTGTGTGGGAAATACAAGGTTTTCAAGACCAGACAGACTGGGAAAGCCCCAGGGAACCTGCCCTGACCTCACAGCTGACCCTGCTCTGACCCAGAGGCTGGACCTGATGAACTCCTAAGGCCCTTCCAACCTGAACAATTCTGTGATCCTATGAAGCAAAAAGCTCTAGATCTGTATGCAGTAAAAATGTCAGACCGCAGTTGTATTTGGAAGCAGTTTATCATAATGCTGATGACCTGAATCACAAGGACATTCTCTTATAGCAATTATCCCTCAGGCACACGCAAGTCAGTATAGATTTCTCTGAACTTCGTGTTCTGCGAAGGGTGGTGGTAAAGCTGAAAACAGCTGTCATAAAATTTGTCAAGCAGCAGAGGGAGCAAAAGAAACCAGTCTGCCTGCAGGAAAGCTCCCTAACTTCCCATCTTCTCCTGAAATAATTGGTTCTAAGTCTCCCCGCGCCTCCCCCAGCTTTCATTATAGTTCAGAGTGACGGAGCACAACATTCTTAAGAAATAAAGCTAGGTCCAGCAGCTGCACAATACACTGACTCCCTGGTAGCATTAACATGATGCCACATCTGCTTTCTCACCAACTGCTGCTGAAAATACTTAAGTAGTATTTTTCAGGCTGGATTGGGTCACCAAATTGTTTAATACAGTCATTATATCTCCCCATTGAATTATGCTACTTTATTTTTTACAGAAAGCAGGATATTTTACTGAGTACAGCCTCACTTTAAAAAAGCTTGAATAAACCAAAGCTGGCAGATTCCTAGGCTCTGTGAAAACCGTCAACTTCACAACTTAGCCATTTTCTTCTGTCCTGAGTTTTCTGCAGCCCTTGCTGCTTCCTATCGCGATTATGGAGTTTGAGCAGAAGCATACTGCAGTGACAATTTTTGACCCTTCCTCATCTGCTTGCTCCAGCCATTCATGCAGAATAGACCCTTTGTGTGAAACCTGAACAATCATGAAGGAGACATCACTCTCCACCTCACTGGACCAAACAGAACTCCTTTGTTCCGGGACAAAGGCACAGTGTGGTACCACGGATGGGACAAGGCCCTTGTGAGGATTTTATAAAGTCAGCCTCTGGTGGTCCAGCATCTTCCTGAGCAGGCAGAAATAAATCCACTCATGTCTGAAATAATTTTTACTGAAGCAGGAACTAAACCTGACCTTGAAAAGGTAAAAACCTTCTTGACCGATTGTCGGGCAGTATGCCATTTTCCAATTTTATGCCAGCAGCCTGAAGATAAAAAAAAACAATCTGGGAGATCAGAGATGGCCAAAATCAAAGCAGTGAAAACAAATTCATCCACTGGATGTTTGTACTATTCTAAAAGCTGTCCTTGGCATCCATATAGTGTATGACAGTAAAGTATAAAAAGTGTGGATTTAGTCTGAAAACTTAATGCTGTTTTTTCAAATGTGAATATCCTAGATAGTACTTGTGAAATCTCCTTAATACAATGAGGCTGTAATGAAGCCGTTGATGAAATAAGATTGGGGAGTGTGGGGGAAATCTGTCCCTCTTTTTTTATTTCCTTTCTTTGTATACTCATGACAGATAATGACACTGAACTCAGTCACCCAGGGAATTCCAGGTACTGGCACTGTCAGCAGCTGGGGTCATGTCCTCTGAGAGGGACCGGTTTCTTGCCACAACATTTCTTCCTATGGATTTTACTGCCTCTCAGTCCTATTATCCCACGACTCTAATAAAGCCTAGTTGCAACCTTTGATAATAAAGCAATGCAGAGATGTAAAACAAAGACAGCCAATAAAAGATAGGAAAAAATGAATGAACCTTGAACACAAATACAGTGGCCTCTGCAATGGCTTAAACTTTTGGCTGCTTTTTGCCCTGTGACACTGAGTGTCACAGGTATATACGGTGGTAGCAAAACATGGTTCCTATGCATGTTTCCCTTCATTCATTTCTAAACTTGGGAGGAAAAACTACATGGAAGGCTAAATATGTTATACAGTACTTTGGTTCTGAAGAAAATGCAGTTTGTACTGTTTCTTAAAGCCAATTGCTAGCCATGCCTAAGCTCTTCTTTGTTATGAAAAGGTATTCCTGAAAGCAAGCAACAAATACCAGGAATGGAGGGATACACTGCAGTAGTGACTGTGAGTCTGAAGCTCTTCAGCACTACACAGGAGGAATTGATTATTCTCACAAGCAGATATTCAGGGAAAATCTTCTGTTGAGGAGAGCTGTAAGCGTGACCTTGGACAGGGGAGGATGAACGACTGCTTTAATCTGGATGAACTGGACAAAGTACTATAAAGTGCAATTGCTTTAAATTTGGTGGAGGGGAATGAGGATAGGCAGTATTAATCTACGATTTGATACTGTGTGATGCATTGAAAAATTTCAATTATTATTCAAACTCTAAAGTTCCATAGTCAGACTTAACTTCCTTAAAAAACAAACAAAAAACCACACAAAAATCATATAACCTTGGTCAGCTGTAAAAAACAACAAAGGCTTGCCTTAGTTAATGTAATAACACAAGCCACTTTAAGAAAGTTGACTCTTAAGTAATCTTCCATTTATGAATTCTAATAGAGTGGCTGGTAACTGATGTACTGGAACTACAATGCTGCAAAACTCTAGCTCATGTCCCTGGCCATGTTTGTTAAAACACTAGCACCTCAAAAACTGAAAAGCATTATTGCCATCAGAAGTCATGGTACCTTTTTGATCCAGAATTCAAATTTTTGATTTCTACAGAGTAACTCAGCCTGTGCAATGTTATAGTTTGAGCACATAAACACTGATAAACTCACAGATGTCATTGCTTACATGAAAGAAATCATCATGATGAATCCTGTTTTCCATGGTGTGGCTAAGCTGTTTCCTCTAGTAAGGTGGAAATGCTACAGTAGCCAAATCCTCAAGATAGAAGAGATTAATGAGGTTTATAATGGGGTGTCATATTGCATTCCCCTTTTGCAGGAAAGATGTAGAGTATCTGAAAGGCCAAGGAAGTTGAAGTACGGCTGTTCCTTTTCAGACGCTGATGCTATTCCCTTGACCTTGAGTCACAAATTCATGAAAAAATAAGGCTTTGTTAACTTCAGTCCATTTGTAACTACTTGTTCAGCTGCTGGACTCTCCTGCACTGTCACTGCACAAAGACTACATCTGTTGCTCTCTCTTCAGCATTAAATACTCCCATATTTCATACCCCCTTCATCCCGCCCCCTTTCTAAATTCCCAGCTTGGCTCTGGTGGGCCATCTTCTGAACGTCTGCTATCAGTCATCTATATGAGAGTTGAGATGGGCAAGTGGGAAGGTTTCAGCACTGCATGAAGGTTAGGCATAAAGCACAGAGAGGAACACCTAAATTAAGGACCTCAGAAATCACCACTTTGTTCTGAAAATGCTTTCTTCAGCTTGTGAACTAATAACCAGCATTAGCAGCCTGGAATGTCTCCAGCTATCAAAGCTGTAAGAGTTGTAATAACCAGGTGATTTTCTCAGGTAGCAACCCTCTCTCAGTACACAAAGAACTGTGGCATCAGTCACAAGGAAATAGATACAGTACCCCTTGCTTTTTCTTGTTCCCCTTTCCAGCATCTGGATCACTTGAAACCATGAGAATGAGGCAGCGATACTTGGATGAAGGTCTTTTAAGTGAGAGTGAAGGAGGAATAATGGAGTAAAAGCCCCGATAGTCTCTTGCATTGGTCAGAATTTGCACACCTCTTTGCTCTACTCTAGGTTGATCTTTACCAAACTTAATCAAGTGTGCACATGGAAACCTTCTCACTCTGTATGCTAAAATGCATGAAGGTGAGGGCATAAATTCTAGTATTCCTACATTTTCTTGGTCGTTGACAGACTAATACCAATTTCACAGTAGTAGCGGTAACTGACCTTATTTTCTTTAGGAACAGGGAAAAAATTAACTACATTTTTTGTGAAAGTATGTTCACATATACTGCTTGTGGCAAATTCTATTTCAAAATACTTCTTTGCACACCCTCTGGCAACAGTGAAGCTGCCTGAGGCATCTAAAAATTAAAGCTAATCTCCTGTCAGGTCCTGAATGCAATTTATTGTCTCTCAGCCTTGAAATAACACCCTTCAGGTGTTTGGTCGCCAAAGATGGAAAGAAAGCAAAGCGCACGATACTTTTGTAGGCATCGCAACTCATTAAGTGTACTCACAGTGGCTAAATGTCAGCCTGCGTGGGACTCCAGAAACCAACAGGCTGACATGCAGCAAGAGATGCCTACCGCATGGAACTGCCATGCAGTTGTATCACGCTATGGACACTTGTCTTCTGCCTTCAGAAGGTTTCATCAGTGAAAGAGGAACATGTTCCTTGGCGTTTCTCAGTATGCAAGCCTAATTCATATCACTCTGAATGCAAACTAAGGATGCCTAGTAGGACAGCAGTCAGTCTTGCTGCAGAGATGCAAAGAATTCTGTAACTTCTGTCCTTTACTAACAATTGCTTTATGTATCATTGTTTAGCAGGACAGAGTAGCTGAAAACATCAAATACATCAGTGTCTTACCTATACAAGAGCTTTACTCAGGATACTTTGTCATGTGGAAAATGAACTTATAGTAAATGCAGAAAGTGATATGAAATGGCGCATTTATTAAACTAGAGATTGAATATTTGAGACCAAACAGGACTACTGGAAACTGGATAGTCTTTGGTAACCCTCATGGGAAAAATCAGCTGCAGGACTGATGGCTGGGAAATAACATGATTTGCTGAGTTCAACTGGAAATTAAACTAGTGAGTAAAAAATGTTCGGTAGATGCATAGCATCAGAGTTGGAATACGTCAATAAACCAATGCTATTTCAATAAATGCTGAGTTGGTATGAATAGTCTGTCTTCACTCGTGTGGCGTCCAATTGTACCTGCCAGTGCCTACGCTGCACTGGTTGGTGAAGCCTTGCTGACAAACAGGACAGGAGAGTCAGCAGATGGTAGGCACTTGGCAGTTCCTAGTTTGGCATAACCAAATCCAAAGCAGACTGCAAAAGCTTGGGCATTTGGAGTTGCCTTTTAAGCAGATGAGGCTTCTCAGCCTGAATGAAACACAGCTGCTTCCCTTCCACAGCGACTGGCCCTAGCTCTTACAGAATCAAGTAGAAAGCAGCAACTGAATCCTGTATTCTCTACTTTAATTCTTTCATATAGGGAATTTTCCCTGCTACACTGGCTTCCTTGTTCCTGATCAGGGTTTTCTTCTTATCTCCTAGGTGCTTGACGATTAATGATAGAAGATAACCAAGCAGATGATGACTGGAGATTAGGCAAATGATGGGATGGCTTGCAGTAAACTGTCATCAAATAGGACAGAGACTTTCCTCCTCCCCTTTTCAGGCTGAAACTGAATTATCCCATCACAGGGACCTAGCAAAAGACACCCTGTGACTCTGGAGCCCTCTCTGCTGTTTTAGGACTGTAATGGCATCCCTCTATTGAATCTTGCAAGATCAGTTAAAGAGCCTATGGTCCCGAGCAGTCTGTCCCACTTTTCTGCCCACGGTTGGGGGGAAAATAGGAGATCAACAGGCAAACCTGTTAAATGCTGCAGCTTAAAACTTCTGATCGTTATAATATAATATAAAACAAACCACTTATATCTATATATAACTACACTCTGCATATGCTTATATACCTATCAATCAGATACATATTTATAATTACATACCCTATACAATAATATGTAAGATGAATGTAACTGCCAACTGATGGTAGCTTATGCTGCTGTGCTGCGAGATGTAAGCACTGGAGAGCTGACACAATGCCTGCATGCTGCTCTTCCTAAGGGGCTGATAACTTCCAGAAAATGAAAGAAACAGGCAGTTGCCAATAGTAACTCCTTGAACTACAGATGCTCATCAGCAGGAGCCTTTAAGAAATGAATATGTGTTTTTTCCCCTGTCAAAAGAGTAAGTTCAGATATGAATCTAAATATTATATTCTATTTACAAAAAAAATGTAATATTATAGAATATAAAAAATGGCCTAATATATAATATAGAAAGTAATATTGTAAGTATTAGAAACATTTTAAAGCTATCATTAGATTCCTCAGTTATGGACAAACCTGACTGTAAAGCAGGTGACATTTTGACATGTATTGACACACACATATTCAACTCTCAGGCCCAAAGATATAAGCCAGTAAACTGCCCAGCTGTTTGCTCCTAAGTAAATCAAATCTAAACTTTCACTGAGATTTAAATCTAATGCAGGTTACTTGGCATTTGAATTTGGTTACCACAGCACAACTGATGCATATCAATTTGTCCAGCTTAAGTGCCTGAGCCTTCACTTTTTAGCTTAAACTTCATGGGAAAGTTGTGTTTTTTTTTTTTTAAAAAAAAAAGGGATTTACAGTTTTTACTAGTTTGTCTGTGGTTTGTAACAAGTAAATCTGAAATTTGTAAGCCTTGTTTAAACCACACACACACATACAAGTGTAAATGTGAAAGCTTTCCCTCCACTCTATCTTTCAGTCTCCTTTTGGCATAGAAAGGAATGAAAAATCACAGGGCAAACTTGAAGATCTGGATTTTGTTTCTTAAGCGGTGTCCGCTAATTAAATATAAGATAGCATTCTACATAATTAGCTTCTCCCCTTAATCAGTCTGTTTATTCATGAAAACTACTACTTTCCCCATTTGTCTGTAACTACGTGTCCATTTAAAAAAAAAAAGCAGCAAAGCAGCACTGAAATTCCTTTTATAGTAGCACTGGTGCTATTATACTTAAAGCTGGAAAGAGCTTTGAGCTGTTTCTAACAGAACACATGTCAAAACTGAGGACCACTGTGCAGCTCTCCTGCTGTACATTACCTTGGTGACAGACGGATGAACGTGGCGTTGTGCGCACAGCATGTCACCCTTGGCACCTTGAGCCTGTCTTACCGCTAAGGGAAAACCTGTTGTAAAACATAGAGCGCTCAAGAATATGAAGATACAACTGGCCACGTGTCTTGCTGACAATTTAAGTTAACAGGAACCATGCAGCTAACAGGAGCTGGTGTTTGGAATTGTATCCCTAAAGCACTGAGGTCTGTCCCAGCTGAGGCTGCTTGAAGAGGAAGCTGAACTGAATAGCGTCGTTCACTAACTACTGCTGTAGTGATTGCTCCTTCCCTGGTATAAACAAACAAGTACAGGCTATTCTGGGTCATTTTTAGTGAGCTAGGGAGCTTTCACACTGGTGTCCGAGAAATTGCTTTCTCTGATCAGCATCTTGTATGCTCCTCATGCAGGGATCTTGCTTCAGCCACATAGAGCCAGCCATGCTTTTACCCCAATGGCAGCAACTTAAATGAGGATGCTCGCAACTCTTATTAAGTAAGACATCGCTTGCCTTCCAAGCCGACTCTGAGACATGAACAGATGCCACCACTCCCAGTCCCCTCAGAGAGTTGAATGTCCCACTTTCCCTAGTGCTGCTTGCACAATCAATGGCCTGCTTTCAACTCATGGCACACAACTTCACTGACTTATGCAGGGTTTGCACACGGATGTGTGCGTGAGGGCACGGCTGTGACCGCCATGGGGAGCAGGCAGCAGGTGCAGCGAAGGAGCTTGTGCCCTCCCAAAGGAGCCCTCTGCTTATCACTTTCATATAGCAGGCACTAATATGAAATCAGCCTGGAAAGCCTTGCAGCTCAGAGGCAGATGACCAAACACTGATCAAGTGGCTGCCAGCAGCTAACATTAACCAGGGAAAAGGATCTTAACTGACTGCCACTTCTGTGTCATCACAGAAGACTTAAGGAAGAGCTCAAGTGGGAAATGGAGACAGAATTACAAAAAAAAAAAAAAAGAAAAGAAAGAAAGAAAGAAAGGAAGAAAAAAAGAAAGAGAAAAGTAATTTGGCAGTAGCTGTGCCCTATAGGCTGCCTTGGAAAACCCCTGAATTCTGCACTGTGGAGTCTGAGCTCAGAGACGCTGCCACAACTCTAAGAAAAACCCTTGCTGAAGCACAGCCTATTTGCTATTACTCCTGCTGGGTAAGGCAGGGTTCCCTTGAGTAGCTCAGTCCTCGCACAGCCTGCCCCTCTACGCGCAGCTCACGAGTGAGGGAATGCTGTCCCCTGACAGAGCAAAGCTTTTCTGCAATGGAGAAATGCAGTAATTTAGCACCTGGACAAATTATTTTGGGATTTCTGCACTGTACTGAGGCTGACACATCCTACGACCAAAGGAATGTGTGATACAAATGCACCATTTTTTTTTCTTGGGAGTCTGTGTCTTCGCTTAGTTTACAACTGTGCAATGATCTCAGGGCTGAATTGCAGGGTCATCTAAACAGGTCTAGCCTTGAACCAAAATGTTAGTTCTTCAACAGCCTTATCCAGCAATGGCAGCAAGGGTGGTGTTTGGAGCAGTATCTCTACTTATATATAGAAAGAAGCATTTTTTCCCCAAGTGCCTAATGGCAATGAAGTAACAAATTGGCAAGCAGCATTATGCACACTCTTTAAGCTGAGAGTAAATTACCAAGCATGCCTTATTTTCTAAAACCAGAACCAGTCCCTTAATTGTATGGGCAAAATTCTTCAGCTGAGTCCCTCCTCTCTGCTATATAAATTTTACATTCAGCTACATAGCCAAAAAACAGGGCTGTTGGAAGGAGTCACTGCTTACTGACAACCAAAACCACATCAATATGACTAATCACATCAGCTCTCTTACATATTGGGAGTCTAATGACTTCTATTTACAGCCTTGCAGCTTGTCTACAGTTTTTTCACTAAGCAATACAACTAATGCCCATTTTTTGAAGAAGCAGCTTTAATACCAGCCTGATGCTTCAAAGCCATGAGACAGTACTGATGATCACACTCGGCAGAACACATTTGCATACTAAAAGTTTCATGGGGTTTTTTTGCCACTGGTTAATGGACTTCCTTTATCTTTCCATCTTCTGGAATCCTTCTGTAGATCATCCACTGAAGAATGGACTCACATAGCATGATTAAGTATTGATCTCTTGGTCAGCCTGGGAGCCTGTTTCCCACTTTCCCTCTGATCTCAAAGAACAAGATGTTACCAACAGTGATACCACTAGTCTGACTGCCATTCGTTGCAGTAGAGTCCCTCCAAAAAACCACAGCAATCACCGATGGCCATGGGAGCTTAGCTACAGTGGCCATCTGACCTGACTGCAAAAGAGGCAAATCTTAAGTCCAGTTCCTTAGAACCTGTGACACATAGTAACTTGAGTCATACCAACATCTACTGAGCTTGTGTGCTGAAGCATTTGCAGGCTCAGGCCCTCACACCAAACCGAGTCTTTAGAGCTCATGTGTCTATTTTTCTGCTCTGTCCGTTGACAAACGATTCTAAGAATCTGTCACTAGTAGGCAAAAATAGAAACAAGACAGGAAAAGCTATGAACCTCAAAAGTGTTTCTGGTATTTCAGTGCAGAGAAATCTCTCATGATGAGCTTGTGAAAGAACTGCCCTTTAAAGTACTATGGAGAACTTTTGGAAAAAAAATCCTGTAAAATTACAAAACAAAAGCCTATTGCAGTAATTAAAAATTACTCTGCAGAGGATGGTGATGGTAATGTGAGAAGCTCATGATCTATCAGAAGTTGAGTAAGCTGATAAATGCCCAGAAGGGTTAAGAAAATAGTTCAGAGAAAGCTTTGAGACTGAAATAGTATTCTCAGAACAATTTATAAAGAGGAAAGCTTTCCCCTTTGTGGGTCTCTAACAACACTGGCAGACTTCAAGGGAGGCTCCAGCTGTAGAGAATGTAATCTTGGCTTGGCACAACACACAAGAGAAAACCTCAAGGTGTGTGATGGTAGATAACTTGAGAGCCGTGGAAAGCCTCCAGACAATGGCCAATTCAATGGCCAATTTTCTACATGCCATAGGACATACAAGTTAGAGCACGGCCTCTGAGCCACATGAAAAAAGAGTTCAGTCTTAAATCTAGGAAATGAATAGACAGAAGAGATGCCACATTGGCTCATGCAATCCTGTCTTTGATAGTGGCCAGTTTTAGCTGTTTAGGGGAAAAGTGTAGGAAACAAAGAGCAGAAGAAATCTCCTAATTCAGCTACTGATGGATTGAGTTGCTTCATTTTCAACTGTGAAATAAGACAGTACCATATCCCACTTTCTCAGACTGGGACAAGGGGGTGGGGATGGCTACAAATACTGCAGGCTTGTGTATTGTAAGGTTTCCTTTGGTGCAAATTAGTTTCCCTTTATGCATCGTCCATGTGTAACTTGGTCACAAGGCTCTACACTGAAAAGAAGGGGAGAGAGAAATTATGCCAGCCGTTCGTTACTCAACAGTAAATTTGTGAACATGGGGAGAAGAGAGTTACAAAGCAGCCAGCTACCCCATGGAAGGTATGCAACACTGGGAATAAAAAGAAAACCTGCCTGGGATATCAACAGATTCAATTTTAGGATGCTGAGCATCACATCCTGAAACAACTGCAGCATTTCCCACACTTTTCTAGTGTGAGGAAGGACTTTTTCTCTGAGAAACTTCTCTTCTAGGTTCCCCTTGGCTTTTGTGCTGCTAGTGCAGGTACTGAGGAGAGAGGCTGTCATAGCCCTGAGGGCATGCCAGTCCTGACTGTCCCTGCCCAGCCCTCAGGGGTCCCCCCACCCTACCCATGGCCCGGGACCCCATGTCAGACCCCCAGGGCCATCAGCCCCTGCCCCAGTGACGCTGCAGCAGGGACGGTCTCCAGCTCCCCACAGCCCTGCCCTGCCCCGCCATGGGCCCCGCCGAGCCAGGCCCACCTGTGAGCCCATGTCCCAGCCCGGCCTTGGCCCATCCCTGTCCCCAGGGAGGTGCCTGATGCTAGGTCTGAGGCTGCCCCGGTGCCCCCGGCTGCTCTGCTCCAGGCGAGGGGTGGGACATGAGATGACCTGGCGGTCCTGGCGCCTGGGGGTGCCCTGACAGGAGCCAGCCCAGGACCCCTTAGGACACCCTGCGCGGATCACAAATCTGCTAATGACTGTCACGGACAGAGGTATGGTTGCTAATGTAAGTCCACCCCCAGTGGGAAGAGGGTGGCTTGACCAGCTTCAAGCACTAATGTAAACCCATCTTATGTAGAAACAGAAGTTGCATTTACTCTGGTTATCTGCTCCATTATTTACTATGACCCCCACCACCTGCGTGAGTTTTCTTCCACAACTGTTTGTTTGTTGCTACAAAGACTTGTGCAGAAACAGTTTTCTTGGGGCAGATACACTGTACGTATGTGGGCAACCTGGTTGTTTTGAAATGCTACAGGCTCAGCAAAATTTCTCCCTGAATGTCAGCCCCTTGCAATGCTTCCCAGCACAGGCAAGGCTTTAGATCCTTTTGTCAGTGTCAGCACCGTCTCTGAGATTGCCCTTTTTAGTTCATTTTGAGAGTAAATAAAACCAACGTGCATGAAATTACCCCCTGCGTGGAAAACCAGTGCCATGTGAGGCAGCAGGGAACAGCTATTGCAGTTTCGACACGTGCTGCCTTTCCCACCGCTCACAGTAAATGATGCCCGGGGACAGGCTGCCATCCCACTGCACATGAGACAAATGAAGTTTTTCATTTTCCTGACACGCTGGTTACCAGAAGTTTTGTTCATTAAAAAAAGGAGAAAAAAGAAAAGCACATCTCTGATACCTTTTTGCATATGGAGACTGACTTGAAATGAAAAGTAGTGAGAAGAATTAAATAAAATAACTCTAGCTCATAAGGTAACTAGCCTGAGTTAATGATAGCTGATTTGCTTAGTACTGCAGTACTATGATCACACTCTCTCCTCCAGATAACAGCTACAGAGCTTCATAAGAAAAGACAACTCACCTTTCTTGAACTGCTAGTGCTTTTAACATTAGGTAGAGGAGATAATTTTCTGGTTGAGATGAAAGCTAGAGAGTTGAACAAAGATTTCTTACCGTTAAGGACAATGCCATGCAAACAAAAGTGAACTTCTTGATATGTGTTGCTGTGACGGTGCTGTTGGTGTTCACCAATTTATTGCTGGGGTTATTCTAGGGCGAGAGAAAGAGATAACGAGCATTAGCTTGGCTCCAGACTAGCGGGAGGCTGACGGCACCAGGGTCATGTGTTGGACCTGACTGTCTGTGCGCGCGCATGTCTGTCTTTGCTTGTTTGCTTTTTAACCTAGAGCTTTCTGAGTACTTTGTACCACCACAGAATATTTTCCGCTTAAACTGACAGCAACTGCTCCTATGGTCACTGAGGGCTGAATAATCTCCCTACTTTTCTGAGGAATAAGTCCTATTTAACAAATTCAGCTCTGAAAAAGGGTGGTAGCTCTTTCTAAGGAAACTCCACGTGGTTTTTTTTACCTTAAGTTTAAAGTTTGTAGCACGTTTTCACAGGAAAAATAGTATTCCATTCCTTTTTACCACAGAGTGGTACCGAACCTATATGTCAATGCAAGCACCCTTACTGATCCAACTGGACAAGTAGGTAATATAAACAAAGCTCCTGGAACAGCTGGCTCCATTAATGCAGTTTAATGAACAGACCATAATTAGGACTATTAGATGTTCCACCTTGAACATGGGCTCTGTACTCACATGCAAAAGCCCTCTTCTAAATGTCTGATACAGCAAATGAAGCTGAAGATTTAAAACTGCCCTCAGGGAACACATAAAACCAAAATAAATGGTCTGTGAAAGGAGAGGATGGGACATCAAGAGCAGGGCACCATTAGGAGACCTGTAGCAATAGGCTGTTGGGTCATCTATTGCATTTACCCTGGGGCTGTTTGAGATACACAAGTATGCGCCCACGCTGATAAAACCTGTACCATGAGATGTAGTACAACATTTATTCATCCTTGATGTAACTCAGGTAGAACAGCAGTTATCTGTCGCACAGTCAGTTTCCTTACTGAAGTAAGAGAAATAAGAGAAATTCTCTCTTGTAAGAGAAATAGGAGATTATGCAAACACGTCTTGGGAGTGGACAAACCAAACGTGAGCTCTGTGAAGGGTACACCATTTCACACACATTCAAGTAGTTGATGGAATTTTGCAATTTAAAGCTTTTGTGATGATCAGTGCAGCCACGGCACCTGGACAGCCCCACGCTCCTGCCTAAATATCTGCTTGGAAGTTTGGGTGCATAAAGATGCACGCAGGCAACCCAGACCCTAAAGCAGGAAGTTACTCCCACATTTGCCCTTTTTGGGAACAGGTTATGAAAACTCTCTGTAAACATTTTTTTCACGCATCTATTCTTATTTCTTGTGTTTCTGAATAAATACTTTGTTACCGTTAGTTTTTATATATGTGAGGATAGGCCTTGCTTACATCGCTCACCAGTGTTTAAATGAACTCTGCTGCATAACATCAAGACTTTGTGTCAAGTTTTGCCAGGGGACGTTTAGACTGGATATTAGGAAAAGCACCTTCACTGAAAGGGCTATCAGACATTGGAACAGGCTGCCCGTGGAGGTGGTGGAGTCACCATCCCTGGAGATATTTAAAAGACGTGTGGATGAGGCACTTAGGGACATGGCTTAGTGGTGGACTTGGCAGTGTTAGGTTTACGGTTGGACTTGATGATCTTAAAGGTCTTTTCCAACCTAAACAATTCTTTGATTCTATGGCTCAACTTTTTAACAAGGCCAAAATAACAGAGAGGAAGGAAAGCACACCCAAATCCAGCCATCCAAAAGGGCTGTGAAGAAAAAGGGCTCTCATTCGTTCCTGCCTCGCTGCTGCTAACTCTGCCCTTGCTCTACTCCCCCCTTTGCTCTAACTCTTGACCACATACTCTTTATTCCTATCATCTCTTGCACGCTGTTTAGTTCTTGGATCAAAATGCTACACAGATTATGGAGCAAAAAGAGTATCCATTCCCATCTATTAATCAGTTGAATAGCGTTCACAAGTCCTCTGACAGTGTTGTTGCTCTGAATCAGATGGCACAGTCCATTAAGAGTAATGGCATTATCACCATATAAAACAGCAAACAGAGCACAGAACTAGGATATGTCTGGTTTTTTTTCAGAAAATCAGTAGTAACCCTTAACCTGAGCGTAACTGCTAGGCCATGAGGTTGCTCTGGACACAGAGTCTCATAGAAGATTGAAGCAGGACCCTGCATCTCTCTTACAAAAGTGAACACAGGTAACGATTTCCCTGCGAAGACAAGAATCTGACTTCTCCAGCAGAACCACTGAAGAGGGGCATACTATCTGGATCACAAATTCCATCAGTCAGTTAAGGCAATGTGGTGTGCTTCTGATGGCCATCAGCATTGCCAGCTGAGTAACTGACAAAAGAAAACGGGAGTTTGCTTGCATGCAAACTGTTTCAGCATCTGAAAATCACAATGGAGGCTTTACAGAGTCCGGAAATAAAAAGTGCTTCCATCTGGACTCTTCTAGAAAGCCTTAGCTTAAGGGAACAAAGCTTTTGAAAGGCACGGTGACATGTGAATGACGTGTGACTGAGGGTAAAGCAATTCTCAGAGCAATCTAAAAAAACCCACTGTGGGTTTCTGGTTTGGTGTTTATTGTCTGAAAGGTACAGTGGAGGCATTTGCACACATGGTTGCCAGGACGAGATACTCTTTATACTGCTGCTACCTCACTTAGCACATTTTATGCCAAATTGCTCTTAAAACATGCAGCTAAAATCCCCATTATATACTTTTTCAGCAATTAGATAAACTGTACCTATCTGTGCCTTACCCTAGCTTTTTCTTCCTCACCTTTGTTCCAGAAGAGCTCTATGAGAAGCCTTTTAACTGAAATAAACAAACAGACAAATCATGGTCTAATCCTGTCCCCACTAAAGTTGTCAGCACATCTTCCACCAGCTAAATGAGACCCAAATTTAGGAGTCTTAATTGCTGTTAATTTTGCTTGGCAATAGTGCATTTGATTGTGGCTCATAACAGATGAGGTTAGCAGCTCCTGTGTTTGCTGTTCCAAACCATTTTTACCTTGCAGTTTATTGGGTTTACATGTGCAGTTCCTTTTCAGCAGCATGACCTCTGAGAAAGCCTGCAAGATGTATTTTATCTGACAGGTCAATTTAGCTGTACACAGGCAGTTTAGGAAGTTATGACTGATTTGACTTTTCTTTGTTTTGTTTTTAAATTCTCCTTGGAAATATGGCGGATCATATCAAACAGGCTTGCTTCAGTTAAGTACATCGCTGAGCAAGTAAATATTTTTGTCATCAGTATTTGAACCAGAAAGTTCAGTTACTAATTGGTAAATAAAGGGAAAGAGAGGATCTGGCATTTGAATTAGAGTGTCACAGGACACGACTGTTCTTCACACAACATATGGGTAGTGAGTATCAGTTCTAAAACAGAGCAAAAAAAGAGTCTAAAAAAAATTAATTTTGGTTATATATTTACTCTGTGCTCAGTTCCAGGAGCAGTCCTTGCATTCTTATGTCATTAGATGATTTGCCAACACAAATCTTCATAGTCTTGTTCAGCTAATTCAGTACTACTAAAATAATGTATCTTATCTGCATTACCATCAGTCTATAAAACAACCTTCGCTACGTATTAACATAAGCAAATGAACTCAAACCCATTTGAGAGATACCGCAGAATCTGGAGCAGAGACGTGAGCTTGCTCACTCACTGATGGACACTTTGTGAGAAATCACTTCATTAGTTAGGTAGCTACATCACAGTAAGTGAGGACTTTTTTTTTAATCCTTAAAAATACAGCACCTATCTATTCAAAAGGTAGCTTAATACCTTGTAACACAGAGCTAAGGTTAAAATCACAAATCAGACAACAGCTTGAAGCCACCAAAACCCAATTCATTTTAACTAGGATTTTAAGAAAACCTTATCAGTGGGACAAGGAACGATAGGCATCAAAAGCAAAAGTAAAGAGAAGCAAGACAATAGATGGCCATTAATACAGCCCTATTTAACCTTTGGTTGGTTTATTTTTCAAAGAATCTGTTACACTTCATTATGGAGCCATGAACTAACTTTCTTCATATTTGTTTGCCAGAAATTCCTCTGACACCACTGAAGCCACCCCTAATTTAAAATGTTGTAACAGAGAGAAAGAGGAGGACCACACATGTGAAACCGCACGAAAGGTATTTATTACACCTCTAACACGGGCACTCACCTTGTCAAAAGCAGGGTATACTGCTCTGATCTCTGTCAGCCAGCCATATGGCATGTGTCCCACAGGATATGTAGCTGTCAGAATTGCCACAGCCTACGAAAAGAGACAGGGAAGCATGAACTTCAAATCTTTGAACAGAACAGTTAAACTAACGTAGGGTGCCATTTCCCACCAATATCACCACATTGACCTTGACACAGTGAGAAACCAGGCAAGTGACTGGAAGCTCTTTGTTTCATGAAGACTGTCAGAGTGGCCATCATGTGGCCCAGCGCTTTAAACTTAGGAAAACTTTTGTGCCATGAAGCTACATTACTCAGCTTTATCATTTCACCATCGCTCTGATACTTTGGGATAACAGTTAACTTGAGCTGGTGTGTGCCCCTCCGCCAGCTGAATACCTCCCTCCCACATTGCTCCGGAGTTATTTTACCTACAGATACCTGAAGTACCAGAATGCCTTACAGCTCATGGTAGCTTTGGATCATATTTCATAATTTAAATTTATATACATTTTATTTGGTTATTTATAAGTAAAACAGTTTTAAGTAAGACAGACAGACAAAGAAAACAGTAGGCCTCAGTGACCGACTGACTTGCTTGGTTAAAAGATCTATACAAACACAGGACCATGTAGCAAGCTAATTTCTTCCCTGTGCTGTTTAAAAAGAGTGGGGGAAAGTAGTGATATCCACAGAGAGGAAGAGAGTGGGATAGATTCTTCCTTGCTAACAATAGCTTTAGTAATGTCTAATGTACCTTGAAAAAGTAATTGGTTCAAAGAAAACAAATTGGAATTTTAAGACAGTACCCTTTTTAATTGCAATCCCCCCCCATTATTGTGCTTTCAGTAGAATTTCCATCTGTACTGTAACTACATTAAATCAAATAAGCAATATAAAGGATATTTTGTGTATTTTCATGATGAAGTCCAAAGGACTGCAAAGACACAGTAACTGTTAAAGAAAACAATATTTCACTACCACATTTTGTATGCTAGATTCCACTTGGATTAAATTATTGAAGTTTTTAGCAGTGTTTTTTCTTCCAGTATTTTTCCTCAGTTGGTGGGATCTCAAAATATGTGCATGAAAGCTTTCCTAAATGTCTAGAATGTGTATCTGACAGGCGCAAAAGTCGCCCATCAAGCCAACACCAAAAAAGGTACCCCAATCACCATAACTGTGCTGGCAGTCCAAAGAGAAGCAGTGGGAGCTGGCCAGGGCAAGTGGACTTCGCTGTCCTTATGAACATGCTACAGCTTAGCCCTTCACAGGGACATCCTGTCCACACTGAAAATTGCTGATATTATTGAACAGGGGACCTACAAAACTCCTGTGTATTCTGATGCTCCAGACACTGATATTATCTGCGTTCCCAGCACCTCCCTTTTCAGACGCAATTATTTCAGAAATCAGAGAAAGCTGAAATGTGACCATTACTGTTAGCGTAAAAGGGCCAGCAAACCACCAGCTATGACATGTATTTGGAGTCATCCTATTAGCAACAAAATGCACTTGGCTAGCCATGAAATGTGATGCATCTAAAACCAAGTGTCACCAAGAAACGCAAAACTGATCTCTGCTAACCTACTCTGGCTCCCCTTCTATTGAGACTGCTATTAATGCATAGACTGATGCCTGATTTACACATGTAGAAGTGTTACGTTTCCTAAATTCTCTCTCCACAACTGTTTATTTGCAGTCACTGGCAACTCTTGAGCGGGTGAAATACACAGTATCACGTATGACAAATTAGCAGTGCTGAGAGAACGTTTGTTAGGCATCAGTTGTTTGAATTGTCCTTTCCATTTAGGATCTTACAGCTTTGTTTTTCCTATAGAAAAAACATGAAAGAATTGCTCATGACTATGAGGATTTAGACATCCTCCCACCAAAACTGGCAGCAAAGGTCCCCCAGACTTCTTAAGAGAATAGGTCAGCTCATGGCGAGCATTGGTGAAGGCTCTGTATTAGAATCAGAAGTCCAGCTCTCATCAGCTGTAGGAGACTATTTGAGCAATCTGAAATTCCTCAAGAGAAACAGGGTGCATTTCATATCCCAACCAGGAGACAGATTTTTTTTTACGATGTGCTTCCTTCATCTCTACCATATTCTGTGTGATGCACTGACTGCTAACAGTAGTTTCACATCGACTTGCACAGCCATAAATATACATGACAGGAAACAGTGGAACATGGGACTACTGACGACTGTCCTAAAATCTCTGGGATCTGAATTCTCCAGAGCGTATGTATTTATACGTAGAGCATGAAAACCTGTGACGCAGGGACTGTTCGGTGAAAAAATTCTGCTGGTCTTGTTGAGGGTAAGGTCCCACTAGGCCTGGCAGAAATGCTCATGGTAAGAGTGCAAGCAGTCTTCTTTTCAAGGATAAAGAGAGCAATAAACAGAAATGTACTTAAGACAAGCTTTTCTTGTCAGCACGGCTGAGAAGAGAAACACAGAGGTAGCTCCATGTAAATGATCGTTCGCAGTAATGGAGAGCACTGACTTTCTCACCTCTGTGGCTGCAGAACTGCCACCTAGGTCCCGGGAGACAAAAAGGTTGACAATGGGCCTACTTATTCGCTGAGTTGCCAAAATTAACGCCAAAGGCCACCAGAAACTCAGCATCTTCCGTATTGTAGCCTCTCCCTGCAACACATAGGAAAAAATAAAAAAAAGAAGTGGGTTTGGAAAAAAACATGCAGAACTGAACCAAAAGCACAGAGAAAGGATTTTTGCTTATCCCACCTGTTGTCAGTTTGGTACATTCATTTCAATAGTTTTCAATATAAGGAGCCTAAAACATTGTCACTCAAGTTAGTAATAGTGATTCAAAAGAAGCTGTGTCATGGATCTCAATAAATAATGCATAAGGTGTCTATCTGCATAGTTTGTTCTAGCTACCAGACAAAGATATATGAAAACCAATATGACATTCGAGGAAAAAGAGGAATTTTTAGACCTTCCCTGAGAAATAAGGTGTCCACTTAGTTCATGCTGTACTGTCTTAGAGCTCAGTACAGAGGTGCTCAGCCGACAGCACATCCATACCATGGGAAGCATTGCCCCATGTGCACTGTTGCTGCAATAGTTTCTGCCATGCATCTTTAAGTGAAAATGCTTTTTCCTGCAGGACAGAGAGAGGAGGCCCTTCATGCACAGTGGTTTAATACAGTAAATAACACAAAAGGCAAGTTTAAAATTATTGAATTCGAAAAAGCGCAAAGTATTAAGAAAGACATACCCCCATTTCAGGCCCACTTCTGTCAGGAATGACATCATGTATGTTCCTGTAGTATCCGAGGCATAACGTGGTACATCGGACAAGTGCTCCCATGTATAAGGACAGGATTGGGATCAAGAGAGGCTCCCTGCACTCCAAGTGACTGTGAAGCAAAATGGCTACAAAAACAACCTGCAGGGCAAACAAATAAATGATTAGTAATTTGTCTGTGTGTTTCTTTATGGCCAACATATTTCCTGTCTGACTCCAAGCTAGTCCATCTGAACCAACAACCATGCATGACTACAGCATCTATCTGACTTCGAGCTTGTGGCATTTGAAACTTTAGTCAGAACTCCCCTGCATTCAGGCATACAAATGAGAAGAACAAGAGTTAACATCATACAGAAGCTCTACTAAAAAGTACTTGAAGGTATGGGCAGGTGTCAGACTAGGAGCCATAAATAGGAGAAGATAAGCATGAAAGTCTGGCAAGGTCTGGCAGCAAGCATGTGGCTGAGTGTCACCCTGCCCAGAAGAATGTGCTATTCTGATACACACTGAGGCTGGAGACATGCTTCTGGGGTCAGTGTCTAAGCCCTACCTTTTTTGGGGGGGGGAATGCGGGGCAATGGCAATTAAAAAGCCAGATGTTTTAAAGCATTCATTTCAGCATTTAAGAGCAGGAAGTCATGTCATCCTAATTGTCCACTTTTTCAAGTGAAATTTCAGTGTTTCATCATTCTCTCTTCACTTATCTGAGTGTCACATTGATATAAATGAAATGGAAACTTTTGGGCTAATGAACATTTGATAATTCAGTCTTGTAAGATTAAATGCTCAATCCAGAAAACGCAAAGGAATTGATTACTATGATATTATTCTCTTCATTAAGTACAGAGCAGATGGCATTAGATTCCAAATGTCTCTGGATGGGGGGCACAACTGGAAAGCCAACTGTGTTTGGTGCTGTGAACAGCAGAATCAAGGACAACCCTGCCAGGACATGCTGGCATTCAAGTGAGTTACAAGAAATACAAAACACTTTGTTCAGGGGCAGGTTCTCTCCTTCATTGCTAGAGACCAAGAAATACCTAAGAAAAATCACACTGTGCAAATGTTTATTAGGCAGGCCACACTGTTTATGATGGTTTGCAAAACTGCTCTTTTGAACCCTACAAAAGAATTTTTTTTCAGTAAACAGAAGCAGTGTCAGTCACAAAAAGTGTGTATATGAAGCTACACAAGGACAATTAGCTACTGCCTGTGCCCTATTGCTTGTGTAGGGAGCAGATGTAGGTGTAGAGAGTCCTGCCTGGGGTATGGAGAGTCACAACTTTTTGTTGTCTGGATTTGCTCTTGCTCTGTGCAATATTTTGCTGAGAGAAGATGACAGGTGTCTTATTCTTCACAACCCTGGCACCCCACTCACCAACCATTGTGGAAAGGGCATGTGTACCACGGCCAAAATAAGAATTTGTTTCTGTATTTAGCTGTATATGACCTGACATGTATCCAGGATCAGCAAACTTTGTAGGTCACATCAGAACAAGAGCAGATCCTGAAGGTTAAGGTCATTTACAGTAATTGGTATTATCTTCAGGGATTTAGTGCAGTACTGTAGAGGGGCAGACCTGCCAAACATAGAATAGCAGCTGACTGAATGGTTCAACCTGGTTTACGGTTTGCTCATATTTAGTGGGAGGAAAATGCTATGGAAAATGGAACTAAGTGCTGTTGACTTCATATTTCCTTTGATGTTGTACTGTAATTATCCTCTTTCTTACCCAGTCATTACACCATTCAGCTGGTAATGGGGCAGTACAGCAACTGTTTTACAGGTGCTGGGACTCTCCATTTCATAATATTTTTATATATGCTTTAAAAAGAGGACTGTATATTGGTTCTCAAATGCTGCAACACCGGCCATCAGCAATGTGTATGAATGTTGTTTTTTAAGTGTGTCTAGTACAAAGCAATAGGATAGTTAACACCTCCCTCACAAATGAAACTTCAAATAACATTTGGTCTTCTTTACGTCACCACAGATCCCTTCTGCTGCAGTTCTAAGCCTTCACCTTTCGGACCAGTAACAAGAACAGTGCCATACTGGCACTCAGAAGGTGGCTTACACTACTGCATTTCACTGGATTAGACAGCATGTGCAAAACTGGCAGGTGAACTGAGGAATCGAGCCTTCACTTCCCCACCTACAAGCCCCACTCAGGATTTCAGTGCAACTGTGTGAAGTGTGCGAGAGAAGGCACGGGGGGAAGAAAGGTCTCTTTCAAAGCACTCAGTCAGCCTTAGGATTGGTAGCAGCCATCGGACCTGCCTTCTCCCCAGATGTACACATGTATATGTAACTTGTTCCTCAGCCATTCAGAAACAGGGTTGTGGAAGACATGGCCCTAGCCCAAACAATCCTCGTTCCCTTCTCCTGACATTGGTTCGGGACTGACTTGATCCGGTCAAGTGAGACCTGCCTAAACCACAACTGTCAGCAAACAGCCTACACACGATGGGGAAACAGCCAGAGAACAGCACACAAGATTACTTCCTCTGGTGTGTTGTTCACGGTAGGGAGAGAAGGCAGTCTCTGTGCAGAGTTCCTGCTTAGGAAAGCATCTGGTCCGTAACACAACGGAAACAGTGACTGCTAAGAGGAGTCATTACCTGAGCTATGACATCTGAGATGGAGGCACATCCCACCAGGAAACTGTACTTGTGTTTCAGCAGAATCCCAGCATGGGTCCATGCCTGAAAAAAGGCAGATAAGAGTTTGGGAAGTGATTATGATATTTGTGAATGACTCCAGGTCCCAGAATGCTGTTTTTTGGTTGTTACATTGTACACAACTTATAAAGCTCTTTTCCACCAGCAGTACCTAGTGTGAATTTGGGCAAGTGTTAAGCCAGTAATTCAGAAAAAGCACCGCTGCATTCAGTTCCTCATTGTCAGGGCTGACAGGGGGAATGGGAATGATTTTATAGACTGTATAGAAATTTCTGAGCAGATCTAATAAGAAACTGTCCCTTCTTCATAAAACAGATGCCGCACAGGATGGATTATCAAACTAAATAATCTGAGGGAAAACTTGTTTATTCTTATTCACCAGCTGGATGCACCTCTGAAGTGTAATATTCATTGGCTCATGGAGTTATACTGAGTCCTGGCTGGAAAAGAAAACTTAATGATCCAACTTCTTTTTATTGTCAGCTACTGTTTCAAGCAAACAAAGTGGTAGAGAAAGTGGTGGAGGCATGCCAGAAGAAGGTTATCCTTTATCAGTTTTACACGGAAGTAGAGGCATTAAAGAGACCTGCCATATTTTTATGTTGCGCAGGCCACAAGCAGTAAGCCTGGTGATCTGGGAAGCAGCAGCCCACCCCATGCATGGCGCTCTTCTCCAAGCATTTGAGATACACTGGACTTAGCTGTGCTTGCAAAAACTGATGGTAAGAAATATCTTTTCAACAAATTTGCTTTGAGAAAAAATTGAGCTTATTCCTTGTGAGCTCTGCAAGTGATATGGGAATGCATGGCAAATCCAACTCTTTCACTACAAATTGGAGTGAGAGGATACATACAGACAACTGGTGCAGCTCATCACAAGATGACTAGTGCTTTGTAGCATGCACATACAGTAACTCTAACAAGGCAGCTGAGGTTTTTTACATTTGTCATGATCTCTGGATGTTCAAAGTCCACCCAGATGTTTTTTCCAGGTAGCAGGAGATGATGATGTGTCGAGGTATATCTAGAGCTACTGCTTGCAAAGGACACACCTTCCTTCTGCACACCTCCAGCTTCCCATCTTTGTGAACTAAGGTCACCAAAGAAGAAAAATAATATTAACATTAAAATTCAGTTCTGAATCAGGCACTCACCATGGCATCCATAAAAGGGAAGGCAGCAAGATAAAGGAAGGCCCTCCGAGTTTTACTTCCTACTGATTCATCCACATGGTGCAGCTTATTAATAATGTAATACCCCAAATCGCTATATGCTGTAGAGACACAAGAGCAGGAATCAATAATAAAGGTTACATATGGACTCTGGGTGAGAAACTCAGAAGTACCTGAAAGACTGTGATGCCTAGGAGCTCAGCCATGCATCCACTTAGCAGACAGCTGCAGGGGCTTCAGGATATTACAGCCTCACCAGCTGCTGTTTATGACTAAGGAGTGCTCTCATGGCTCTTTTTCCAGTAACCTTTGGCAGAGGAGTGGTAACAACTGGCTGGGTTGGGAGATGGGTATAGTAAGTGCCACATCTGTTTGCTAAATGAACACACTGGTACTCCAGAAAATCTACTGCTCTTTCATTAACTCAAGGCTCTTTGTTAGAAAAGCTGTTTTCACCAGGCATTGTGTATTTCATGGGGTGTAGTACCTTATAAATGCTGAAACCCTCTATTGTCACTGCATTTTCATGACATTACCTGTAAACCTGCCCAAAGCTGTAAAAGGATACTATGAATTGCAAAGGCATGCAACAAATCACACTCATTATGCCTCTCCCTTACTCTGCCTAAAGATCACCTCTGCTGGGACCTGTTAGGGCACTGCGCCCTTCACTGTACAGTCTCTGGGCAGCCTTGACCAGCCTTAGTTTCCTTCCTGATCTAGAGCCAGCATCTCAGGAGCTGCAAGTCAGAAAAGGGCACCACTGGAAATCAGGGGATTGCCACTTCCGATTGCCAGTATGTTATTTTGTCATCCTGTTTCAAACCAAGATGAGAATTTTTAGTGTTGGGCAACACGTCTCTTGCCAGGTCTCTCTTCCCGACGCATTGGATTGAAGACAGCACAGACGCAGGAACTCACCACACAGCTCTCTATAGAACTGCTTGCGTCTCTGTTACTATGCATGTTATCCAGCTATTTTAATAACCCCAGAGTCCTCCCCATGACCAGGAATAACAAAGAGCTAGCTATGACTGGAGTCTCTGAACTCTGGGGACTTACACAATATACATAGTTAAATAACCCAAATAGTTTTTAACCTTTTATAAACTATGTTCTGCATATTATTACTTAGTTTCCTCTATACACTTGTAATAGCTGTTAAAAGAATGATTAGGTTGTAAAGTCAACCTCCCAACACAAGTAATGGCAGAATTACTTGTGCCTGGGGAATCTTACCTCAGTTCTCTTCCACTTGTGTCTTTTCTAAGACAATAATTTCAAATGTGAACATCTATCTGATTTTCCATTTATAACAACTCTATTATCATTGTACAGACTTTCATATAGGGTATTTCAGGAAAGGTATCCTTCTCATACATGCAGGTCCCACAATTGGATTGACAAATGCTATCACTAGTCATCCAATTCAATCTTTTTAGCCTAAAATTATCTCTCATAACTCATAAACAGTGTTTGGAAGCAATTAAAGAGGGGTTTAAGTCATCATTGTTTTGTGATGGCTTAGGGATTCAGCAGTTAAATGGTTAACAGGACTGAAAAGACTTTTTCAGTCCGAACAAGACAGTGTAAACAAGGTAGTAAAATAGAAGGAGGTGGTATGACAGCACTGGGAACAGGCACAGGCCTCACTCCAGATAACCAGGACTGCCCAAAAGATGCTAAAATGTTAAAAACTCCCCCTATCCCTATGCTGGTCTCTATCTCTATGTCCTTCATCTGAACTACAACTGTTAGTCTCGCAGTCTTCCAGTTCACCCAGTAATCCCCAAGTTGCTTAGCCATCTAGGCACTCCCAGCCTTGTTTCCTTTTGAAGGGGGTTGGGAAAGAACTTTAAACCAGGACTCCAAACTCTCCTCAGTTCAGGGAGGCCAGTTTAGTTCTTCAGGTGTTCACGTGGTTATTGCAGTCCAGTCACACATCAAGCACAGCCTCTTTTTATTTTTGCATGAATACCTCTACACCAATTTTTGGTCAGTATTTTGAGAACTCTCTGTTATGCATGGATTTTTGCATGGGAAGTCCTTGTCGAAAGCTGCTTTTATGGCAGGGCAGTACATGGATGTTTCTGAATCAACTTATTTGAATGAAGGAGAAGACGTGTGGAAGGCACGTGAAGCAAGCCACCTGTGAGGATCAGATTCATCAAGCTGTCTCTTAGGTTCCGTTGAAGTTGCTTTACACTTCTCCTGCACAAAAACATAAAAACTGCTGCAGGAAACACACCAGCCTTATTCCCCACATGGGGACTGACAGAATCAGAGTCCAGATGCTGAGGAACCTGCTTCTGTGGAGGGGCCTCCATCAGCAGCGCAGTGCTAGAAAGACAGGACGCTGCAGGAGTCACCCTCCATGCTCTCCATGCACTTCATCTACCCGGCTTCAACTGCTTTAAATGAGACTTCTACAGTGTTTAGGAAGTGAGTAATAAGTAACTTTTTTGGCTCTAAAAGCCATTGAGATGTTTAAATTTTTATTTTAAAAGTTTAGTATTACAGAAAAATTCACAGAATCAGAGAGGTCCGAGGCTGTACTACTCTCACTTCTAGGAATAGATGGTTCACCACAGGGTTGTAGTTTATTGGCAGGGCACTCTCAAGGGACTTATACCACCACAGCCCACAGCACCACATTTTTAAGATTTCTAGGGATATTAGCACTGTGCTCTGTAAGCTTTGAGATTCTTTTTTCTTTCCCCCATCCAAGAAAAAAAGTCTAACTGCACTTTTTAATGTGATTTTGATTTTAAAATCGTAATGGCTAAGCTTGAAAGCTAGCTTTAAAATAGTCAACTATTCCACATGTCAGTGAAAGCACACGATCACTTTTGCTGATGTCCATGAGTGTTTCCATCCTCAGAAAGAAGGACTCATCAAGCTCAGATTTACTGACAAATAAACAGGCATGTGTCTTTGAGCTGTGAATAAAGCAATTGCTGATGCAATTAGAACTTAACCTTGGCCAACCTTACAAACTTATTATGAAGCGTGGTACAAAATTAATAACACAGACAACAGAGATGAAGAGTATTACATGAATCTAAAGCAGATGGCTCTTCCCATTCCTTGCATCATTTCAACCAAAACAGAGAAGTCCAACTCCAAGACAAGCTGCCTGTTTGCTATCCTCTAAAACCTCATTTATTTTGATATGTCTATGCTTTAGTTTTGCTACAGAATTTAAGCAGGAATTCTTGCTTTTGGCTTTTCCAGTTGAGTTTTAAGACCCAGAAGCTTAAGAAATGACACTGAAAACTGCATACCTAATTGGATCTCCTGTTCCCTACATCAATTTCTCTAATAAGCTGATTACTACCACATAAACTTCAGGCATTCTTAAAACAACTGAACACACTCTTAATGATGCCAGCAGTCTCAAACAAATAGCTGTACTGTAGTCATTTTGGAGCTCTCTTCTACCCAGCATGTTATACTTACATCATAAAGAAAACAAAAAGAAACCCTCAGAGGAAGTGATACCATTTACTTCCAGACACAGAGCTACATACGTCAATATTAGCTTTACTGGAGGAACAAAAATAATCTAAAAATGTTTTTGGGTGTGTTCTTTTCAGATGCATTCCATTTTCATACTTTGCTGCCAGTTTTAAAAATGAACTTGGAGACTTGAGAAGTAAAAATCCATTCTGTTGCTTGTCAGAAAGATGGCTCACATAGCCAAAACTGGTGCTGGTCAGGAGTTTGTTCAGCTAAGTGATTTGGGCAGATAGAAAAATGCCAATTTGAAAAAAAAATAAAATTGCATGGCAAATCTTCATTTGGAGATGGTACAGGGTACCTAAATTTCTTTATGTCTTTAATTAGACTGACTTAAAGCAGAAGCAAAAGCCTGTGACCCCCTTGTGAAAGCCCAGGTGATCAGAGTGGTTTAGGCTTTGTGATTTTTTTGCTCATAATAATAAATAAATTTAAAAAAAACTAGCTTAGGAGCATCTCAATACAGACTGATTACTGCAATCATATTTTTCTGTGCTCAGCTCTACTTCCAAAGTTGCATTAGTTGATTTTCTCAAATCTATCAATGACCGTTGGTCTCCGAAATATCTTTAAGTAGGCCAATATCTCATAAATCTCAAAATTAGCCTGTTTTAACTACAACCCAATCACTGCTATCCTAAAATCCAGAAACGCTTTGGTCATAGGCTTTCTTCCTTCTTCCTTTGTCCTGAATACCGTGCTGATAAGAAACTGCCCCTGTTGTGGGAGAAGGGTTGGGGCAGCTGGGGAAGCATTTTACTGCTTTAGCAATGGCCATCTGAAGAGGCTGAAGTAGGACACATTTTTAATTAATAACATTTTATCAACTTTCAGAAAGAAAAAAAAAAAAAGCAAGCCTGGATTATATTCTGATTTGTGTCCCTGTGCTATCATCTTTTTCCAGGGCAAAATGTTTAGTACGAGCCAGTACGGTGGGCATGTCGGAACAAGACTGACTGGAAAAATTAAATCAGGTTGTCATGAGCCACTCTGTAACTCCTAGTCTCTAAAAAATTCCAGTAGTGTTACACTGGAATTGGTGGGATTATACCTACGTCTCGCTTCTTATGCAGATCTTCCATGTACATGCAGTGACCATGCATGTGGAATTTCAAAAGAATCGGTGGAATTACTAGCAAGTGCTAAAGTTTTCCCCTGTGCAATCTGTGCAGGGAGTGGACCATGCCCGCTAGCCTGTCAGTAATAAATTGGCACAAAACAAATCACTCGCATGTCTTGACCATCCAGTCTGCTATAGGTTTGCCCCGTCACTGAAGTTGCAACCTTTTTTTCCTGGTGATGACAAATGATCCATCATGTAGTTTTTACTCAGGTGTAGTGGGCACCAGTTAAGGATGTCTACTTAAGCAAAGAGGATGTTTGCCCAAAGTAACTTCTGCCTTGTCATTTCCAGAACCTCACAGAGCTGTGTAAAGTAATATTAATATGCAAAAGGAAATAAACTTTCTCAGTATACTATTTCTCAGTAAACTAGTGAAAGGCTTAACAATGCTGTTTTATTGCTGAAGAAAATGTGCATGTCTTTCATGACACTGATATTAAAAGGACCCAATTAGAATTGAGGGCTTACCAGCAACACCATGAAATGCATTATGTTAGCATAACGTTATATAAATGATTTGTCTCCTCTGTCAAGCTGGCAATTTAGTAAGATGTCAAAAATATGCACAGACAGGCTAAGCGCCTTGAATCCCTTCTCTTACGGCCCAGTATTTCCACCAAAAGCCAATCTCTGAAATAATGAGACACTTTAGACCCTGGCTACATAGCGAACTTCCTACCAGGAAACCCTAACTGGTGGCAGTAGCTACCCCAAAATATCACAAGGGAAGGAAGGTAGCATACTATCTTCTGTTTCCACATCACAACTGAAACAGTAAATCCAGGAATACTGTACTGACCTAGGTTTGCAGCAGCATTATAAGTGGGATAAGAATTTGGTTTCAAATCCCTTTGGTCAAGGTCAACTTGTTTCTTGGTTCTTACTGCTACCTGTACAGGGGAGTGATACGAACTGTTGGTGAGGACTTTGCGGACATTCATGGGAATGTGGTGGGGTGATGACTTAGGGACCCAAGGCTTGCTACTGTGAGTTCAAGTCGTTTGGCTCAGCCAGTCACTCCCACAGAGGATTGTGTTAGTCCCGGCAGGGAAGCAGTAGTGGGAAGCTGGTGCTGAAGCAATGAAGCATGAGTCAGGTGGGTGAAATGGTCTGTTTTGGTATTTTAAATAAGTAGAGGCTGCTGTTTGTGAGGAGCAGGTGTGCAGACTGCAAATAGTCTCTATCACAGTTGGAAATGTGGTGATTCATTGTGGTCACTGTGTTTCTACCACCACTTGTTTTCTTCCTTCTGACTTTCAGCACTTCAGTACTCCTCCTTATTTCATTGGGCTTTCTGTTCCCTGTTCTTTTTTTATTTGATTCCCTGGGCTTCCACAGTCCACGGCAGACAGTCATGTCATCTTCCTTAGTCCCATACACATGGCATGTGGAAGAAATTCAGCCCCCCGAGCACTGTTTGTTTCTCTTTTTCATCTGCCGAGCATCAGTAACCTGTATTTGTGTCTCCTGTAGAGAGCCGGGGATAGGCTTGCAGCTGCTGGGGAGTTCTTGCAGGTCCTAGGAGGCTGCCTGTCTGTCACTGGACTCCTTCTCTTCCTCCTGCTAGGCAGGTTGTGCATCTGTGGGTCAGAGAAGAATAATTAGGATTTGAAACAGGCTCAAAGGAAACTTGGAACATAAACTTGGCAACAACACCCAGGCAATTGGTGCTAGAATCTGACTAACTCCATTCTCTCAGGCACTCTGCCAGTCTCTGCTGTGGCCTTTGCATATTTTCAGGCACAGACAAGTTAGAATACTAAAAAATATTTTGCAGTCTGCCACCATAAGCAGCTGAAAGATTGTGTGAAGCCCTTTAATTCAGGACTTTAAAGCATGGTAAGTACAGCCTTCTGTTTTCTTTTTTCCCCGATATCTGCAGAGAGGGCATTTCAGAGGTTCTGAACTCAGCAGGGCTCTACTTCCAGGCAAAGGCAAGAAACTTATATCTGGCATGTTTTCCAATGGTTGCTCCAAACACCTCCCTTCAATAAGAAGTCCTACATAGAAAATCCAGATATGTCCTTCACCTGTAAATTTCATAGTTATACTTTAAATTTTCTTAAAATCTATCATAGTTTAAAATTAAATGTTGGATGAGTAGAAAATATTTCTTTATCCAGCTGGCAAAGGCAAAAACTTTGACCAGCACTGGCAGGAAAACAAGTGAGCAACTAGAAGAGCAGCTCTGGGGGCTGAAGAAACATTTGAAGCAAAGAAATATGACAGCCAAACATACAAACGGCCCAAAGTTTATAATACTGTCTCAATAAAGCAGCCTCAACTGCAAACATATTGAGGAAGTGACCAATCAATACCAGTGAATTAAATTAACCTGAATGCATGGATTCAGCTTATAAAATTAGCAACAGCTTATCCCGGCACAGAGTTGCCATGGCTAGTGAGCCATTACTGTAAGCATTTATGACCGTAACATGGAGTAAAGGTAAACAGCACAAGGCTGCTGTTATCAGTGGTGAAAAAGGAGACATGATGGTCAAACAAACTGGAGTGCTTAGAAGGCACATAAAGCTGGTGAATATAGCTGGCAGCCTGTTAAAGGATAAGAGCAGGGGGCATTTGTATTTACCAGATGGATCTTGTACCTGAACTGAAATAGTCTTATTCTATTCTATTCTATTCTATTCTGTTCTATTCTATTCTATTCTATTCTATTCTACTCTATTCTATTCTATTCTATTCTATTCTATTCTATTTCTATTTCTATTTCTATTTCTATTTCTATTTCTATTTCTATTTCTATTCTATATGTTGACCAGCAGCACATGCTGCTCTTGGGATACTAACAGCCTGATAATGAATGGTGCCTCACTTGCGGGCCACTCTGTAATTTCACAGCAATTCTGGATATTGCCATCACACTCGCATTTCCCATCTTTCTGTGATGGAATGACCCCCTAATGCTAGTCATCCAACTCAACCCTACTGCCTGTCAACCAACACATGCCTCCATAGGCTGTTGCATTACCTCCCTCCTCCCATCCCTTAGAGCTCCCAGCTTTTAGGATTTTACCTGTTCAATGCAATGCACTCTCTGCTTCTTCCTCCAGCATCTCCTGTTCCTTGCTGCTGTGGTCCAGACATTTCGGCTCTGTAGAATGAGCCAGAAGGTGCAAAGAATCTGGTGCAGTTCTTGGAGAGGATGAAGTTAAAGTCTTCCAGGTCACATGGCTTTTTATTGCTGTGACTGATGCTTGGGTTGATATCCCATTTCTGCAGGCTCTCAGAAACTGGCAAATCGTTACTTTTTATGTTCAGTTCATATCTGCTTGTGTATTTTCTTTGTTTCAGAGTACACTCAGGGAGTTGGTCTCAGTTTGGCAATAAAGTGCTCTTAGTAACTACTTCTTCTCTTACAGATTAATTATTCAACAGAAGTGGATGATGACTAGCACTAGTAGAGAGTAATAGCTGATATTTTAATGAGGATGCTGACACCTACTTGCTTAGACTTTTGTACTGTGAGATAAGTAGCAAAGGGATAGGTACAGAGGAAGTACACTGACAATGCCACCAACTTCTGACACACAGCCCTACCAAGTACATGCTGAAGTCCTGCTAAACCCATTCGGGCACATACTGCTAGTTGATCATCACTACCTAACAGTAAGACTGAGCTATCAGCTTCATGCAACCTGCCAGCCTTGCCGAAGTTTTGCTCACACACCTGACTGAAAGAGAGCAGCAGCGTATTTTGCTGCCAGGCAGGAGAGCCCTGGGGGTGGAATCTGCCATTAACAACCTGTTTAAAAAGTAATAAAAATTGCATGGATGGGCATGACACCAGCCCAAGAGATTTAGTCTCTTTTGCATCTCCTGTTGCACTTCTTATAAATGAAATCTTGAGCCTACAGATTAATCAGTTTGAAGGACAGGCAAGGAGAGCAAATTAAAAGACATATTAATTGGACATGAAGTGACCTTACCTATTAAGGTATGAAATACAGCAGCTACAGCGCCAGCCACAACCATGCACAAAACTGCTTTGGTCCTGTCTCGCTTGCTGTTCACAAACACCAGACCTACATTTTTGAAGTCACTCATCGGACCCGTGAAGAACTTCATCAGAGAGTATGCCAGTCCATAGCTGGCCAGCATTTCCACAGCATCTTCCTTGACAGCAGCGATGCCCCTATTCAAGGCCTGTTGAAACACAGAAAGAGCAAATAATGTAGCACATGTGGAAGTGTGCCAAAACCAATCTTCTGCAGCCTGTTTCTGAAGGAACAAGCAAGTTCAGCTCTCATTGTTTTCACCCTGAGTTGGACCTTATTTCTCCAGGTTCAACAGCAGTAACTTGTGACTTGTGACACAGGCAACTTCATAATTTCATATGGACAGTAAATTCAAGTCAAGTAGACTTCAAAATAAGGTAAATATCTATTTCTAAAGTGTATAATGGAACTCCTGATATACCAGAAGTCAGTCTCTTTCCTTTTTAGAGTAATTTTATGACCCGCTAATACTCATGGATGATACGAGACCATTTAAATGCTGCTTTGAGGCCTCAGCCCTGAATTGAACAAAGCACAGTCCTTGCAGGCCATCTTTACAGGTAAAACCTCTGACAATATTATATGCTGAAATTTCAAGAGCTCAAACTTTTTTTCTGTGTAATGAGCTTTTCACTACATCCCATGTAATTGTTGTCAATAGCTGATATTATCCTATGATGTTTATTAAGAAAATAGGCCAAATATGCACGTAACTAAACATAACTGTTCTCCTTTCATGTATTTCACAAGGTTCTGATCCTATGTTCATTTATATGTCCTTGTAACATATTTAAAAAGAAATACAGCATATGTATTTCAAGACATATTCAGGTTCAACTAACCTACTAAGTCATTCTAGGTCTGTATTTAGGAAATGTCTGCCAATGAATCACTGAGAATTAGATGGATTATTTTTATAACTAAGGTGAACCACAGAAAAAAAGTGTAACATTGCTTCAGATTCCAGCTTGCACCAAAATGCTTCTAAAATATCGAATAAAAATGACAGAATGATACATTTTATCTGCAGTGTGACAGCATCAATCATCTGGTACACCCAACAAACTGTTAAAACCAGATTAGATTCAAAAAGCATGAAGGATGAAATACAACTTGTTTTCACAAGTATTTAGTTCCTATGGGTTACAGCCGATGTGTGCTGACAGGGCCATGGCAATGAAGCCAATCAGGAACATCTTGCCAACCCATCCTCCAAATCTCAGTCTATCCACTTACACATCAGTTCTAATACAGCTTTTTCTGAATGAACAAACCACGTGGAGTATCGTCAGGTAATCGTGGTGAGTCCTTCCATTTCAAATGTAAGCATAGCCTTTTTGTTGCAGTCTTTTGACTTCTTTTTTTCCCCTTCCAAAGACCATGTAAGCAAGCAACTTCCATTGACTCCAAAAGAAATCGCATCTATTCACACAGAATCACACAGAATCACTAAGGTTGGAAAAGACCTGTAAGATCATCAAGTCCAACCATCAACCCAACACCACCATGCCCATTAAACCATGTCCCACAATACCTCGTCCGCACGTTCCTTGAACACCTCCAGGGATGGTGACTCCACCACTTCCCTGGGCAGCTTATTCCAGTGTCTCACCACTCTCTCAGTAAAGAAATTTTTCCGAATATCCAGCCTGAACCTCCCCTGGCACAACTTGAGGGCATTTTCTCTAGTCCTGTCACTCGTCACTTGGGAGAAGAGGCCAACACCCACCTCTCTGCAACCCCCTTTCAGGTAATTGAAGAGAGTGATAAGGTCTCCCCTCAGCCTCCTCTTCTCCAGACTGAACAACCCCAGTTCCCTCAGCCGCTCCTCATAAGACTTGTGCTCCAGACCCCTCACCAGCTTTGTCGCCCTTCTCTGGACACGCTCCAGCACCTCAATGTCCTTCTTGTAGTGAGGGGCCCAAAACTGAACACAGTATTCGAGGTGTGGCCTCACCAGTGCCGAGTACAGAGGCATGATCACCTCCCTACTCCTGCTGGCCACACTATTTCTGATACAGGCCAGGATGCCGTTGGCCTTCTTGGCCACCTGGGCACACTGCTGGCTCATCTTCAGCCAGCTGTCGACCAACACCCCCAGGTCCTTATCTGCGGGGCAGCTTTCCAGCCACTTGTCCCCAGGCCTGTAGCGTTGCATGGGGTTGTTGTGACCCAAGTGCAGGACCCGGCACTTGGCCTTGTTGAACCTCATACAATTGGCCTGGGCCCATCGATGCAGCCTGTCCAGATCCCTCTGCAGAGCCTTCCTACCCTCGAGCAGATCAACACACCCGCCCAACTTGGTGTCATCTGCAAACTTGCTGAGGGTGTACTCAATCCCTTCATCCAGATCATCGATAAATATATTAAACAAGTCTGGCCCCAAAACTAAGCCCTGGGGGACTCCACTTGTGACCGGCCGTCAACTGGATTTCGCTCCATTCACCACAACTCTCTGGGCTCGGCCGTCCAGCCAGTTTTTTACCCAGTGAAGAGTGCAGCTGTCTGAGCCACGAGTCGCCAGCTTCTCCAGGAGAATACTGTGGGGAACAGTGTCGAAGGCTTTACTAAAGTCCAGGTGGACAACATGGACAACCTTTCCCTCACCCACTAGGCGGGTCACCTGGTCATAGAAGGAGATCAGGTTGGTCAAGCAGGACCTGCCCTTCATGAACCCGTGCTGCATCGATAAGAGTTCAAATTATATTTAGCGTGCAGATGCCAAAACCACTAGTGGGTGCATAAAACTGTACTCAAAAAACTTGTGGGAAAGACTGTGGCCTCTGAAATGAATAGTCAAGTTTAGCTGTCTGTTTTGATGATGCTTATGATGATGTTGTAATCAACATGAAGGTGTATGCAGAGTTATAATCTTTTCATTTAAACTTCCTAAAGATGCTGAATCTCCCTGTTCTGTTGCCAGTAATAGGAAAATAGCCTTGGATTATGCCATGTAGAGGATTCCCTGAGGATGGCTTTTTCCCCCTCTTTTCTTTTGTCAACAGTGATATACTTCTGGCAGCTTCAATTTAAAGAGAAAGAGCTAACCAATTTCAGGTAGTCTGGTTTAAAAGCTTCTCGTCACATGTAAACAGCTAAATTATTTCCAGCACAGTTTCACAAGCACAAGTGCTTCCTTCCTGGTTTGGACAACTACTGAATACCAGAGTCTGTGGAGGATGGCAATCCACTGCTGACAAGGTCCCTGGGATGAACGTGGCTTTAAGAAATCACATTCTGTCAAGAGGCACAGCACTATGATCCCTCTGCAGAGAGACAAATCTTTGCCAAGCACAGTCCTCAACTCAAGCCAGTGAAACTAGTTCCGTGTGACTTCGGCCCCAGTGTAACTATGTTTTTCACCTAAGTAAGACAGACATTAAGATGTGAGCACTCCTCTTTCCCTCCTTCTCTGGTTTTACAGGCTGAAGTCTGATCTCTTTTGTATGACCAAATGACAGCCAAGTAGATACTTCTGAGTGATTTTCCTCAGAGGCACACTGTGTACCAGGTAAGGTAAACTGGCAAAATCCAAAAGGGACTTTTGTAAAAGGTATGTTGCCATTAATTTATATTCCTGTGGAATGGTTGGCTGACATAATGAAATAGTCTAGAGGCTAGCCTCTAGGCAATCCTCCTAAATGCTTCTTTGGAAAGATCCTTAGGAAATGAACAGTCAATAGCGCTGTGTACAGACTGTTTAGCTTCTGCAGCTTTCTTTTTCCTTTTTCACTTTAAGATGACAATGCAAAGATTCTTCATTCTCAACTTCCAAACACTATACGAGAACTTGTGTAGCTTTTCTACCCCATGTACCTTAGAATATTTTTGCTGCTAAACCTGCTGATGTCGTATTTGATATCCTTAAATCCACAAGAAATCCCAGATAGACACTTGATAAAGCTGCTTTGGCGTGCAATACGAAAGACACAGGCACTTGATCTTTCATAGTATGCCAGCCATGCAGTTGGTAATCTTCCAGTCTAATTTACTGTTAGATTTCCAATTAAATCTCTCATAAAGGAAGAAAAATATAAACCAGGGCAAGGTCTCCATTTTTTTAGCTGACTCTGTTTTGTACACTTTTTGGTGTGAATAAAAATCAGTAACAAAACTTCATCAGTAGCATCTGTATTCCACGTTTGTTTCACACGCAACAGAGCGTATCTCTACAAAGATTTGTGTAGCTTGTCAATGAAATCACATGGAACTAGGTAGTAATATTAATAATAATAATCATAATGATGATGATGATGATGACAATACTTAATATGAGAAGTTAGCTTGATCATAAATATTTCAGATTTCATTCTACTTTCAGCTGACTTATTCACACCAAACTTCAAGGGAGAACTAGAAAATCCAGATGCTGAAAGAAAAACTATTGGTGATGGCACCTTCTCCTGAGTTTTTAATGAACAGCTAACCTAATACAGTAGTAGGTGAAAATGTCACAATAAATTGCTGTTCATCAAATGTGATTAAAACAAAGCCACTGACATTGCTGACCCTTCTTTTAGAAATAACAGAAAAAAGCATGTAATACTTCCAGGCTGAGCATGATCTGGCAGGTACATGAACAGGTTAGTTGAAGTAAGTCATATTCCCAAAACACTTCTCAAAAAGGCAGGCACCAAGAGCTACAGTTACTTCTACGCAATGTCTTGTATAACATATTATGTTATCACTGGAAAGGTGAAATCTTTACTATAGGACCTGGTAACAATCCCTTGAGCCTTTTTTTATGAATAATTGCGTGCTATCTCTAATGTTCACTAAAATCAGAGAGGACTAGCATTTTTAAATTCCCATCCAAAAGATTCAAGTCAGCGGAACACCAAATAATACACTTAATGACATTTCAAGCCAGTAACCACATCTTTACAATTCGGTACTGCAGCTGGCTTTTTCCTCTTAGAAGGAACATATGAGACCTCTATGAAATTTCTAGGACATGCATAATGGATGAATCCAACAAACTTTTGCATGCAAAAGCAGTGATATAAAAAGCAACAATTGTGAGAAAAATGTCAAGGGTCTGGCTTGTCCTATTTTGCATGAGCTTTCAGCATTATTCACTAATGTTGGCAGAAAAGGTTTGGTTCCAATCTACAGCTACACACCTCTGTTGCCAAAAATTCAAAGTCTGTCTCTTAAGCTGGTTCTATAGAGTTTGACCACTTCTCACACGATTCTCCCCTCCCAGAGACTGCTGGATGATTGAAGTTTTATTTTGTATACAAGCATAAAAAAATCCACTCAGAAAGCTACGTCTATTGTATATGTTTTCTTCTGCTTTTAAAAATATTTTATTACCTACATACTGCATAGAATTTCAATAGTCTGTATCTAACTAGAAGGGCACGTTTTCTACTTTGTTTGAAGTTAACTATTTACTATGCAGTCAATACTTGACCAGTGCATGTGTTTCAAATATGAGCAAGTAAAATCCAAGCAATGTAATTCTTGTCAGTCCTCAATTTTGCTTATGCTGGAAAAGCAGATTGTGACCTAGTGGAAGCTGGCATGTTCCTATGGCTTCTTCAGTTTGAAGATGGGATTCTCCCTGATCTGTTTTCAAGTCTGTTCCAGCTAGTTATCTACCTAAGGGTGACATCAAAAACCTGCTCAATTTGGCAGTAACTTGGCCAAATGTATGTTCGGTTCAGTGAACATTTGTAAGATGTTCCCCCTCCCCCTACATCTTTCTTCCTACCTGCCATTCCCTAAGAAAATGGCAGAGCGTCCAAGTATTCAGTTAAAGCGCAAGCTGACGTAGGGGACAGTCTTTCTCGTGTGTCAAATAATCTCACTCCTGATGATTATTGGCTGAGTTTTCATTTACTAAATCCTGTCACATTGAAATCTTCAGTATCAAATGTACCAGCTGGTTCTGGCTTTTCTGCCTCCCCCTGTCATCAGCTGCACTGCCAGAACACCTGACAGATCCAACGCTCTACAAGCATGGCATAATCAGACCACTGTGTCGGTGCTACCTGAGTGTTATCCCATGTGCATCTCTGCTTCTGGCTGGGTTTACTCGTAAATGCAGGAGCCACTGGTAGGCAATTTGAGTTAAATAGCTAGTGCTCTGTGCAAGACTTCCATGGACGTAGACATAGAAGTAGGAGAAAAAGGGGTAAAAATGGCATGCACACATTTATTCTGGCTCAAGAAGATTGCCCAAACACAGTGTATGAAGAGATAGCCCTGAAGGGTAGAGGGAGTCTGACCTTGTAGCTTGAAAATGATGACTGAGGGGTGTTCATTGTTTTGGGCTCTTTTTTTTTGTTTGGGTTTTTGTTTTGTTTTGTTTTATTTTGCAATGCTTTTACCCTAATTCAGTATCTCTAATTTTGGGTCAGCATCTGTTGTGGAACATGTATCAGATGACTGAAATACCATCTGAGGTCAATTCCTATTAGCCCACTATTAAAATACTTGACTTTCCCCTACTCCCTGATTAAAGCTGGCCCTAAGAGAAGAGCTAGTCACCCCTGTCCACAGCGCTGCAAGTGCTGACATCAGTTCAACCCACTGAAATAATCCCAGTCCCCAATAAGAGACAGCTTCCCTGACCCCTCCAGCCTGAAGAAAGAAGAAATACCTATCCCGAGAGAAGGACACCTAGACACCTCCATGGTATCCTCTGAAGAGCATTAGGACTGCCCTGAAAAAGAAAGCTGAAGTTCTTCTGTCTCTTGCTGCTTCCTAATTCAAAAGAAACTGGAAATGCAGGGCAGATGACACAACTTTATCTTAAAAAAAAATGTTACTGTACCAAAATTTCAATCAAATTTACTCTGTCTGCTTAAGTAAGGAGAACATGGGCTAGAAGAAAGCCCATATACCCTGTGAAACAAAAACCAAGCCATGAAGACTAAAATGCAATCAGTAACAATTTTTTCCCCATTCACCCTCCTGAGCAGCAATGAACACTTTTGCATGATTCCTACTCTTATCTGAAATGCCTGCTACTCTGTGATCATGACCAGGCTCTCTGTTTCACTCGTTGACACCATCCACTCACTATACAATGTCAAGGCTGTGTGAAAGTGTATCCTGGGAGAAGTTGTTCAGTCTGGAGAAGAGGAGGCTGAGGCGAGACCTCATCGCTCTGTACAATTACCTGAAAGAAGGTTGCAGAGAGGTGCGTGTTGGCCTCTTCTCCCAAGTGACGAGTGACAGGACAAGAGGAAATGGCCTCAAGTTGCGCCAGGAGAGGTTTAGGCTGGATATTAGGAAAAATTTCTTTACTGAGAGAGTGGTGAAACACTGGAATGAACTGCCCAGGGAGGTGGTGGAGTCACCCTCCCTGGAGGTGTTCAAGGAACGTGTGGATGTGGGATTGTGGGACGTGGCTTGATGGGCATGGTGGTGTTAGTTGATGGTTGGACTTGATGATCTTACAGGTCTTTTCCAACCTTAGTGATTCTGTGATTCTGTGATTCTGTGATTCTGTGAAGTTTAAATAAAGACTCTAAATCCAAAATAACATAATTCTCGAGCACTCACAGCTTTCACTTGACCTGGGATACATCAGGGAACAGCACTTTTTAACAGGCAGGTCTAAGAATAACTAGGGCAGCAGTGGCAACAGTGAAGTCAGTGAAAATGGGAAGTCCTTCCCATTGCAAGAACTAATGCAGAGGAGGATGTGTCGGGAAGCTGGAAGAGTAGCTACGGCACGCTACCCTAGGGCACCTACTGCCTGTGTGTAGATTCATGAACAATAACCAGCAAAACAAGGCAGAGAATAATACAAAAACCACGGGAGACTGCAGAAGATAATGGCGCAGGACCACAGGAAAGAAACCAGACTCAGTGAAAGCAAAACATGCCTCATTTAAAACTACTTTTGACAAAGTGCCAGAATATTTACAACAGGGAACAATCTTGGAGGGGTGAACCAGTTGCTACAGATGGTTGCCTCCCCGCAGGACGTGGAGAACACCGATTCCGAAGCCAAGAGAACTACGAGCCATGCCAGTGGGAAGCCCTTCAGTACATATTCCCCAGGTAGTGTCTATTGCATGGGGATGGCTGACACCTGTACAAAGGAGACCTAAACCACTACCATGTCCACTGACAGCTGTGGAGAAACCCATCCCCTGAGGTGAGACCATAACTGTTAACTTTTCCTAGACTTTTTTAGGCAAGCAGTGCTTGTTGGAGCACAGGACAGAAGCAAAACCAACATGTCTGAGATATTGCCCAGCATTATGACTTCCCTGGTATCCTCTGGCTGATGCTAATCAATTGTCCAAAATGTATTTAAGGTGAAACTCGCAAGGGAATGCTTTGCTCTCAAACAGTGTATGAGCTTTTCATTCAGGTTTCCCTGGAGCTCATCCACAAAGCTGAGAAGCATTTGTGACTATGTTACAGAAGTAAGGCTAACTCCAGGATGAGGTTATTTGTCTTCAGATCTTCTTCACGTGGAGGCCAGAGACTCATTTTCTTTCAAAAGCTATTTCTGTTTCTAAGTCTACGAATACAGACAAATAAAATTGAGCCATAAATTGAGACACATAAAACTAGGAGAAGGTCGGCTCCCTGTCTCTTCAAAATGCCCTGTGGAATAGCTATCATTTCTTCACCAAATTCCATTTTGATTACTTTTAAGTGCTAGAAAACACTGGGGACGATACAAATGCATATCACATGTATCTACGCACAAAGAATATTTTCCTTAATCACAAGTGATACAGTATCTGCAGCAGTGCTCCTTCCTTTGCTTTTAGTTTCTCACAGAAACAGGCTCTGTTCTCTTCCTCACATTATACCCCCAAAGTAAAAAGTAAGCTGATTTACTATCAGTTGTGTATTTCATAAAATCACATTTTCTCATGTTTATAAATTAAATCTCTGCAAGGACTGTTATAAGACTTGTTTGTATGCACACAGCAAATTTAATCTACACGGGTCCCCAGACTACACAGGTTAGTCTCTCGCAACTCTGGCATACTGCCTTTTTGTTAGCATTAACTCGGTCTCTGCTGAAATATTCCTCGCGTCTCTCTCCTCCTGAAATGGAGATTGCCACTTTCTCCACGATCACACCTTCTCACTAGGCTCCAAAGCGCACAGACAGGTTTGGGTTGGAAGGGGCCCCTGGGTGCCAGCTTAGGGCGCTGCCCCGGGCTGAACATCTGGGAGATGTTGTGGAAGAGACCCCACACCTTCCCTGAGCAGCTACCCTGAGAGGCCACCCTCACTCTGAACCTTAACACGTAAGCAGAACTGGCATCTGAAGATCCACGGCCATCTCCCTTACACATTAAAACACATGCTCCTGCCAGCAAACGCCACACTCCTAGCATTGGCCCCAATTTCCATTTCCCACATTTCCCCTTCCTTTCCCGAAGGCTCTTTTGCTTCGTCACTCTGTACCACTTCTCCTCGCTGCTGTCTTTCACCAAAGATCTTGTCCTTGACAATAACTCACCCATATTTTCACCTCATAGCAAGAGATTTTGTCCTTGACAATAACTCACCTACATTTTCACCTCATGGCAAGAAATTATTTAGCTCCACTTGCCTTCCAATTTTCACCCTTCCTGTCCTGCTGTTATTGGCTTTTTCATAGGTACAACTTACCATACAGTAGAACAGTATTTTTCAGTAATTTAATGTTGTATTTGTTTCTTTTGTATTTCTAAGTTCCTGCATTACATATGAAGCTAGGCTTTTGCTTTCTCATTGTTTTGCATATTATAAGTAGTTCTCTTAGGAGGTATTTTTTCACATAAGGTTACCTGACACTCCCAATTACAAGATCCTGTATCTAGTGCAAGTCCATTTTTTCCCCTTTAAAAAAAATAATCAGTCTAGGCAAAGACCCAAACTGGAATAAAAAAAAATCCAAGCAAATATTTTAACATATCTGCAAAAATACTTCTGCCAATTGCAAGAATAAGGAAAATTAATGAGGTTTGTTCCTGGCTTTGTAGATTTTTAACCATTTTCCTTAAACTTTTCACATTAAAAAAACCTTAACGCATGCAGGATTTGGTGAAAATTTCTTAACAGAAATCTTGTCTATATTTCAGCTGTGCTGAGCATGCTCCTGGGCTTAAGCTTAGAGCAGTGAAGGTCAAACACCACACAACAGAGACTGAGTAGGTTCAAGTCCTTAAGGTACCAGGAGACAAGGGAACACTACCTGTATCACTAGCTCCAAGCAAACGGGAAAGCATTTCTCCTGCCATGGACTGAAGATGCTGTACCCTACAAAGACTTCTTTCTCTCATGAATTGTCAGGTGGTTTATTCTCCTATCTTGGCACCCTAGAGGCCAGATCTGTAAAATTCGCTTTTATTGCTTCAGCTCTCTTCTGTACACTTCCCACTCTTTGCTAGTGATTAAGATCCCATGTCCTCCTACTTGGAAGACTAGTAATTGGCATTTCCTCTCAATTCTCTTTCCATGTGGAATTTAAGGGATGTAATAATTATACCCAGCAAACTCTGCGAGAGCCAACAATCAAATTCGAGGCTGTCAATACTGCAGCAAAATATTTTAGCATCATCACACATACTATCCCACCACTGCTCTAGAGATTACCCTACTGCTGCTATTCTTTAGAGTTACTGATTTTGCCACAGTCAGAACTGGTAGTCAGCTGGGAGCGGTGGGTTAAATTCATTGGAATATGGCCATGCAAACAGGTGTTTTGGGGTGTGGTGTAACAAAGAAGTGGAAGCCTCCCAAGATGGATGTCCTGTGAGGGGAACCTTCTGTTAAATCAGCAGCTGATCCCTTTGGGAAATAAACCCTTGAGACACTTAGTTCAGTGGTAGATGTCCAGGCTGTTTTAATTGTAGAAGGTGGTGAAGTTCAGCCTCAGTAACAATGTGCAGGATGGGAGCAAAACAGTTTTGGATAACGGGGCTGTAAGGGAAGACACTCATCGTGCAAAAATAGACTTCTTCTGTAAATCACTTTCAGATATGACTGAAGCACAAGTTAGTTACTCAGAAGTTGAAGACGTCAGAATTAGGGGGGACTACCTTTTGGTGTCTGCCCCTTGCTCCCTCTCTCCCTCCCCTATTATAGTTCAAATTCATCAGTAGCCAGCAGCAGACCAAACTAAGCGTAGCTTGCAACACCTCTGTTGTCAGTGGAGCTCCCATAGTCATTCAGAGCTCCCTGGAAGTGTCATCACATATGTCTGCTAGGCAAAATCTGTAAAGTGACCAAGTCTCTGCCATTTAATGAACCTTACTTGTACATGACGAAAGGCTAAAGCAAACTGAAGCAAGCGTCTGAAGGTTATGTTCATTCAGCTTAGGTAAATGTTCTCTTTCTCTCACTGCAGACAGAAGAGGTAAGGACCCTGCTGAGCAAACGCACAAAATTCTTGACTTGTCATATGGCTGGGCTTAGGAAGAAGAAATGCAAATAACTGCAGTTTGGTCTTTCATCCTCCTCAGTACTGCACTATGTCAAAAAAAAAAAGGAACAATCTATAAAGTACATGTCAAAGCTACTATGATTACAAAAAAATACACATAACCATCAAATAAGGCTTCTGTGCCCGACTTGAGAAGCGGGAGCTTGCCCAGCTGTCCCTGAACGTGTAGTACAGCCCTACCTTTATGCGTACTTAGTGCACTACGCAATTATCTGCCGTCCATTAGCTTACTCTTAAAGCATTTACCTCCCCATGTGGCCCAGCACAGACTTGTTACTTATGTCCTAGGGCTTTGCTCAACTTCAGCTGAGCAGAACATATTTGAGGTCTGTGATTTTCATCAGCTGTTGTGTCAGGAGCAGGGTGCATGGCTGGTTAAGGTCCGTCATTGAGCAGCTGTTCCCTCCAGCATGCTGCTGGCTAGGCAAAGCACAGTTTGGGCTTCACAAAGCAGGGTTTGTTAGGTGTGAGTGCCTGCGACTGGAAGTGTAGAGCTGCCAGATTACCTCATGTCTTAATTGCTTAGAAGTGACAAATAGAGGGCACCTAGATTACCAGCCTAAATACAAACTTGGTGTTTCCGCTGCTGGAAACACCCCTTGTAAACAAAGTCCATAACATCAGTAAGAAGACCTCTCATTTGTACCTGTTTTTCTTTCCCTTCCATTCTTATTCTTTGTACCAGATTTATTAGGATGAGATTAAAGTTATTTAGCTGAACTGGAAACAAACTGTGGATAGTGACAGTGATTTCTGTTCTCTAGGCCTGGTGAATTTATTGCAAAACATGCTTTGAAGCACTTCCAGTTATTACAGTACTTTCCAATACTCCAATACCAGCAGAAAGCAACCATCTCACTAAACCGGTAATTCTGCCTCTAGGTTTTGACCTAATGTACCTGTTTAAAATAAATGGGAAGTGGGTAGTAAAGATGTGAGAGTGGAGGAAGACAGAAAGGAGAATGGGTAGACTTTCTCCAAAGTAAATTTCTTCTCTCAGAAAATCTAATCTTCTACGCCCCCAGCCTAAGTTTTGAGAACCTTGAACTCCTCTCCTGGCTGTTGCACGTGGTGTTAACTGGATTGGCTAACATTTCCTTTTAAAAATATGCAATGACATGAAGTCAATAAGTCAATTCACAATGAAATTATTGCATATGGGTTTTTCCAGGCGGTGGCTGTATGGAGCACAGATATCTAAGAAGTTTCTCTTGAAATCATGCACTGTTTTTGAAACCCACTATCTTTCACAAGGGGAAGCACAGTAATATTTCTACGCCAGCAAGGCTGAAAATACCCTCTCTGACCTAGAAGAGCAGAAGGCCATGGGAGAACCTGATTACTGTTGCTTATGTGATCTCATGGCTGCTGGGAGCCCAACTGCTGCTGTTACAATAAACGGCTTTCCATGGTAATGGAAATACAGGTAAAATTCCTATTAATCTGAAATGCAATCTGGCTAGATACGCTCTGTCCTTACCTGATTCGATAATAAAGAGGAGAACTGGAAAATGTATCAATGTTTCAAGCTTTTCCTCTGTACCTCCTGGGAACACATAAGTTATAGAGGGAGACAAAAAACCATCCTTTCTGAACATACTGGGACAAACCTCAGAGCCAGGGGTTCACAGAATCAGAGAATGATGGGGGTTGGAAGGGACCTCTGGAGATCATCTTGTCCAAACCCCCCGCCAGAGCAGGTTCACCTACAGCAGGTTGCACAGGAATGCGTCCAGACCAGTTTTGAATATCTCCAGAGAAGGAGACTCCACAACCTCTCTGGGCAGCTTCTTCCTGTGCTCTGCCACCCTCAAAGTAAAGAAGTTCCTCCTCATGTTTAGATGGAACTTCCTATGATCAAGTTTGTGCCTGCTACCTCTTGTCCTGTCACTGGGCACCACTGAAAAAAGACTGGCCCCATCCTCCTGGCACTCACCCCTTCAGTATTTATAAGCATTAATAAGATCCCCCCTCAGTCTTCTCTTCTCCAGACTAAAAAGACCCAAGGCCCTCAGCCTTTCCTCATAAGAAAGATGTTCCAGTCCCCTAATCATCTTTGTAGTCCCACCCTCTCCAGCAGCTCCCTGTCCTTGAACCGGGGAGCCCAGAACTGGACACAGTACTCCAGATGCGGCCTCACCAGGGCAGAGTAGAGGGGGAGGATAACCTCCCTCAACCTGCTTGCCACACTCTTCTTGGTGCACCCCAGGACACCATTGGCCTTCTTGGCCCCAAGGGCACACTGCTGGCTCATGGTCATCCTGTGTCCCCCAGGACCCCCAGGTCCCTTTTCACAGAGCTGCTCTCCAGCAGGTCAGCCCCTAACCTGTACTGATGCATGGGGTTATTCCGCCCCAGGTGCGGTACCCTACACTTGCCTGTGTTGAATTTCATAAGGTTCCTCTCTGCCCAACTCTCCAGCCTGTCCAGGTCACGCTGAATGGCAGCGCAGCCTTCCAGTGTGTCCGCCACTCCTCCCAGTTTTGTGTCATCAGCAGACTTGCTGAGGGCACAGTCTGTCCCTTCATCCAGGTCACTGATGAATATATTGAACAGGACTGGACCCAGTACTGACCCCTGGGGAACACCACTTGTTACAGACCTCCAGCTAGACTCCGTGCCACTAATCACAACCCTCTGAGCTCGATCTATCAGCCAGTTTTCAATCCACCCCACTGTCCGTTCACCTAACCCACACTTCATAAGCTTGCCGATGAGGATGATGTGGGAGACAGTGTTGAAAGCCTTGCTGAAGTCAAGGTAGACAACATCTACTGCCCTCCCCTCATCTATCCATCCAGTCATGCTAGAGTAACCTCTAAATGCCTGGCAATAATGAATCCTGTTACATCTTCACCAAATCCTTGGCTAATGCTTCTACTAAGAATTCCTTAAGCAGTACCTAGGCAGCCTTCTCCTCAGGGAAGAAGAGACTTGGAAACACCCGTGGAGTTGTAGCAGGCCTTGTAACTTTTATTTCTATGTGTCTGGCAGGGGAGAGTCTTAACCAGAAGTGCAGTCACAAGTGGCTTTGTGAGTGTTCTTGATTATGCCCAACATATGGTATAATTTGATGCTTAATCTAATTTCAGAGGTGTCTTCCCCTGGATTCATAAAATCCAAATAAAAAATACATATATATTTCTAAATCTTTTCTAACTAAAGAGGTGATCAGACACACAGTGGATGGGTTCCTCCACTAATTGAGGAACTGTACATGGTGCCGCAGTAATTCTTAAATGGATTCTGCTGTCTAACAGCATCTCTACAAACACCTTCAGCAACAGGGCACCTGCCATCATGAGGCATTTGATATATAAGCTCAATGCCCTCTTAGCCTTGTGCCCACACCAAACTTAACTCCCAAGCTTAAAACTACTGACATCTTTCTCATTCTTGCATTCCTTATGGCCTGATGCAATGATCCCTTATTAAAAGTAATTCTTCCAATAGCAGCGAACATTTTTCTACTAACCCACTCCCTCTAACTCCTCGACTTGAACTGCATAGTTAAAACTTACTAGCTCATTTTCATTTGTTTCATACAAGCACAAGACCCTGACTTGTTAAGTTCAGTAAAAACACTGACAGATTCCCAGAAGCTTAAGTGAAACTGATGCTGAAACATCGTAGTGCAACAGGTAATTTTGCCTAGCAGGTTCTCTGTCTGAGTCACTGGTTTTAAATAATGGATTTCCTTACTCCTGGATTTCAAAAGTGGTAAGAAATACAATGAAGGTAGACTACCTACCATTCTTTCACACTAGTACTCTACATTGTGCAGAGGTTTCACTGGGAGAACAGCCCCCCATCACAGTCCCCCCACCCCCAGACCAGTCTTGTTCTTCTTTCTCAGTCATTTAACACCCTATTCCATAAAGTCAGAGGAGACGCAATCTCTTTTCTCTCTTCTCCATACCTGGGTTTTTTGTCCACTTGCTGATGTGCAGGGAAGTGCGCAGGATGTAAAACATTAATTCAGCACAGCTAAAATTTATATCTGAGCTGCTGTAATATGAAATGCAAACTTGGCTTCGGATGGGCATCCTGCCAAGATCCTCACTGAGGGGGAGAGTCAAGTTGAGTGTCACACTATTGCCATTGCTGGGATTGAAAAATTGAGCTGGCTTGCTTTGATAGTGTAGTATGGGCTATAAGCTAATTTTACTCAGTGAATTCTTCACTACACTTCTCCATCTACAAGAACAATGGATTAAAATTTATCCTTTGCTGAAATCTTCAATGGCAGAGGATAAAATACAATACAAGGTACAAGGCTGAAAAAAAAAGAAGAAAAAAAGATAATGAAAGGACCAACAGTACCACGGACAAGTTGATGGTCTCTGTAACTAGCTGTATTTTGCCTTAACAAAACTTGAAAACTTGCAGAGGGAGACACAAACCCAAACACGGCATATTTCTATGGTAATCTACCTAAACTGCCTGCATTCTGTGAGTGCACTGACAGTCTGGTAGGGCTTAGCAGTAAAGCAGGAAACAAAGGACACAGCTCAGCTCAACTTCAGTTTCTAAAACTGTGGTTGTAAATAGCTTATGTTGTGTTTGCAGGTCCTCAGAAAATTGTAGCACAAGAAACTCTACTGGCTTCATCCTTGGGGATTAACAACAGGGTTTAAAACCCTTCTGCCTGTGTAACTTGCACACATATTCCATCCTCATTCATCTGTTTATTTAGAAGCACTGTTTTTCTACCTAAAACAATAACCACAGTGGATACTTAATTTTTAAAGCATGATGAGATGGACCGATAGAAAGCAGTGGATGCTCTGCTCATCATGGCATTTCCATGGACTCCAACTTCTGCGTTGGCAAAACTCCAGCCCTTAGGGGCTGCTGGGCTTTCTTTGTTTGGCTTGCAGGTCAGTCAGGCAAAAGCGTTAAGTGCTCCCAAAACAGCTTCTGAAATGTGATGATGCTAAGGCCACCAGCTTGGACTGCAACAGGCATACCATCTTGGGGTAAATATAATGCTGAAGCTCTTGTAGGGGTGGTGCATAATACTGGAATACAAGCATTGCAGAAGCATGCATGAAGCCAACAGCACACAGCGATCCTAACAGAACTCTGTTTTTTGACTTGTGTGGTAGAAAAACTGAAATGAGGATATCCACAGACACTGTGGAACGCCTCTGGGAAGTAAGTGCCAGGAAGGCACAAAGACTACTGAGCCTCCACACGCAGGTCAGGAACAAATTAGTCTATGCTGGTCCTGACAAATAAATTCTTTTGGACATCAGGGAAATGAGGTCCTGGAACAGACCTTCTAAAGAGGTAGTGGTAGCAAACATCCAAAATATTTTGAAGCAGTCAATGCTGGTTGATGTCTTAAAACAAAAGCTGGAAGATACACTTGCAAAGAAACAAAAACTTCTTTGAGATAACGCAGTGTGATGGTTTTAATCGCTACTCCCTTTGGTCATGTTCTTGCTGATAATCTAATATGTTTGTTCTGAGCAGGCTAGAATAAGAAACTTGTTCATACTAGTCACAGGTCTCAAAGGAAAATTTTAACTGGAGCTAAAACCAGGCTATATTCTGCTGGAATGCAAGAAGTGCTCCAGCTTAGGAAATGCAGTTGAAGATCTGTAGGATTATTGTGGGATCATCCTCCAAAGCACTGTCATTTGGAAGTGGTGATCCTAAAGAGACAGATGTTGAAAACCAGCTTACTAGAACTGTAAAAGCATAGTTCTCTACTCCAGGTATTTAAAGACTTTAGCAATACTGCACAGCACATATAATTTCTGAACTCTCTGAAACTCTTTGCCTCAAAGAGTTGAAAACATGACTGTGATAAGAGCAAAGTGAAAGTAGGTGTCATGACACCTCTCTTGGAATAGTCTAACGTGAAGGTTAGATGATCCAAAAAGAGCCCTTCCATTGGGTCACCCCAAATTTACTGCAGGCAGTGAATTTCCCGAAACTGGTTACTCTACCGTGATGACAGCATAAGGTATAACCCCCAGTGAGCTCTGGAGCCCAATCCCCAGGAAAATATACCCCTGCACCTGTTGCTAGTGGGTAACATACAAACCCCAATGGGTTTGTTCCTTGCGGGTTGATCTAACAGCAATAGATTCAGCTTTCTTTAAGTCATTGTGCACTTTACCAAAGAGCAGTAGATGGTATCACAGGAATCAGCTTCTCACGGCTGCCCACCCTCATACGCTTTAGACCTTCCTCACGCTGTCCTCCTCTCACCCCCTGCCTCCTCGGCTGCATCCCCAGCACCTCTCGCTCAGGCGTGGGGCAGGTACGTACACATTCCCCCGCCCGCCGGCTGAGCTGGACCCTGGTGGGCTCCAGCTCTTCTTAGGTCTCGGGTCTCATCACAGACAGCTGATCTAGCTTTAAAGCACTGCAAATTGCCTCCTGCCCTGCCATGGGGTAAGACCAAATTGCCTTAAACATAAGAAAAGGACTGTATTTTCATTAACTTAGAAGTAGAGGAAATACATATATCTATTCACACATATTCCACTGTCTATGAGGCAACTCCCTAACTACTTCTGTGTTCTCTTTTTGGAAGACCTGACTTTATGTTTCAACATTATTTTAGTGTTTGATATTGGAGAAAATCCTTTGTTGAGGTTACAGTGGAGGAAAACTGTTGCTGTCACTGCAAATTTAAGCTACCAGTGTGACCAATTTGTCAACTCCAGGCAAGAGTGCCAAAATCTTATTTTATAGTAGGAACTGAGCTGCACCAATTCTGTAACTCAATTAACAATCTCTTAAACAAATACCGTTAAAATCTGGGTGAAGAATTTCTTTTTTTTTTAGCTATATGACTTATTTCACTCTGAAAAAAAGACAGACCCGCTCAATTACATATTCAAATACTATAAACTCTTTTTTGCAGCCAGTAACAAAGCTGCTGCTGTTGATCAAAAGGCTTTAAGGAAAATAAGGTATTTCTTTTTATTACAGAGCTTTCGTGATGTCTTTCCCCCAGGAGACTATCTTGATTCCTTTTAATAAAGATGCCTTTGAGGAAGCAGATGCTTGTCACAGTAGTATCTAGTGGATTAAGCCTTTTCTCCCTGAAACTGGGGGGATTTATAACCAAAGAGCCTTGAATTACAGGCATTGTAAAATTAAAAGGCAATTCTACTCTGAAGCTCTGTTGCATGCTTATCTTGAAACCCGAATAGCATAGGACAAAGAAGAACAGTTTGAACCTCTTTCAGTCACGGTATTTATTCGACGCCCAATTTGGGGATCAACTCTTGAGCCCCAGCTTGGGCTAGCACAGCTGTGTTCCCCCTCTGCTCTCAGACTTCTGACCTACAGCACTAATGGATGTACAGTCAACGACAGTAAAACCTGACGTTTTCTGCTAAACCCCAGACGGCTGTGGCGGGATGGACTGGCACGCTCTTCATGCTTGTGTAATGAGACTTGCAATGCAAACACTCAGTCTAGACCACGTCCCAGCCCTGCACGAGGCATTTCAGTGACAGAGGACCCCTCCTAACAGACCTGGTGGAGTGACAGCCTTTAATTCAAACTAGCAATGAAGCTGAGGGCGCAGGAAGGTACACCCCAGTCTGCTGACTTATTGCAGTCAGCATTCAGTTCTTGGGAATGGGAAGCAATAGAGCTGTCACTCAGCCAGGACCGTCCTTGCTGCCTGCAGTGGGAAAGCACTCGCCCTTGCAGCCAGCATAGGGGCAGGTGTCAGCTGATGGGCAGAAAGGGTTCTGGAGGAGTCAATGGAACCGCATTAGATATCAAGCCATATTGTCAGAAGCATCTCTGGGAAAGAAACAAGGGCTATAAAGTAAAAAACAAAGAGAAAAAAATTAAAGGCCTTTGAAAAAGGCCATTATATTATTTGGTTAGAATTTTATAATAGCCACAAGGACTTCTTGAGATGGGGCTGCAACCGGTATATGATAATAACCTGAAACATAAGCTTCCTTTTTCAAATTCATGTTTCATGAATGGTAAGTAAATGTACTTAACATGCTATTTTATGCAAGTGGTAGGACCTGATCCAGTAGCCTCTGAACTCAGTGCAACCCAAAAGGTGTTTCTTCCTTGAGGAATAACTTTCCTTGAGTGCTTTTGCTTCCCCAGGTGTCTTACCAGAAGACATGGAAGGATGTAATGAGTGTGGAGACCTCCCCCTCTCATCTTGTCCAGCCTCGCAATCTTAAGCAGACACAATTGTATCAGCAATAGAAAGAAGGAATGGTACAGTTCTACATGAAGTGGTGATGCTAAGCTTGGCTTTGTTGAATTCAATATTGCTTTTAATATTTCAAAGGTAGTATCTTTTAAAAGGTGCTATCGACTCTCAACCCTGCTACCTGTGATCATGACAAAAGTCACGTCTTGTTTCGTATGATTTGGATGTGTTTCTCTTAACAGCTGTTAGGTGAAGCAATCTTGAAGTTTCAGTTAAATAATAGCCTTTGCTTTCTGTCCTAAATTCCTCTGTTGGATATCTGAAGGCTGTTCACAAAGATGCTGTAATCTTCCAGGCAAGTTTACATTTCAGAGCAATGTTTATTTGGAGTATTTCACAGTTTACTTTGTGCTATGATGAAAGAATTATATAAATGCCATTTATTTATTTATTTCATTTTTATAATACTGGTTCAGATTAGGATTACTGTTCTTCTCTGGAGAGCGAAAGAACTGAAGTGGCTTAAAGCACCCACGAACTCAAAAAGGCTTTGTACTGTATGACTGTACGCCATGTGAAGCAAGCCAAGGTGCCACAGCTACGGCGGGGGGCTGCGCAGAAGCTGGTGAGCAAGCCACTGTCCCCGTGACTCTGGAAGCCCTCGCCAAGGGGCTTTCCAACTTTCTGATTCCAGACTGGGTTGTCTGCTTATAGCAAATTAATAAACTGCAAAGCAAGCCTACAGTGGACCTAGACAAAAATACTTTAATCATATTGGTTCTAGAGGGCATTTCAATAATTTGCCTTTAACCAGAAGTCTTATTTTTCCTGCTCCTACAGAACCTGATGTTAGCAATATCATGTATTTGTTAGTTATTTCAGTGCCAGCATTATGTCATGCCATAGAAGATTATGATTTCCTATCAAGACAAAGTAGTTTGGAATACATAGATTTTAAAAGAGGAAAGCAAAATCCAGGTCAGTGCAAGAATGAATATTCCATTTTTGAAGCCGTACATACAATCTAAGCCCTTATGCTTCATGACATTAAAAACATTTTTGGACACGAAGGTTTATTGATTTGGTAACAAGTCAGCGAGTTCTTCAGGATGCTCAGCAACGTGAATTCAGCATGCTTGATGAGCTCACCCGCTCACCAGGAAGCCTGCGCTAGGAAAGCAATTTGTTGCTAGCCCAGAGGCAGCAAACCATACAGAAACATACAGGCAGTCATGCCTGCACTGGCAGATGTGGAGCGGAGGGAGAGGACAGATTTGGAAGATGCTGTGAGAAAAGGCTTGTTAGGCTTACAAAGGAAGAGACTTGAAGACTTCAGACCAAAAAATACTTGCAAGGTATGGCTTTGGCAGAGAGTCATGGTCTTTCCCTTTTCCTCTGCAGCACACATCTCTACCTCTGCATCTCTACCAACAGCAGTAACGACAGAGGGGACCATGATGAAGTCAACTGGGGGAAACAAAGCTGCATGCCTATCGCAAATGCTCTTTTGACAAGCCTATTTGGCTGTACACACACACTTTATTTTCGAGGCGACAGTGGATCTCATGGTGGAACGCTACCAAGTGAGTGGGAAGCAGGACTGCTGGTTTCAGCTCACAAAAAAATCCCAGTCTGTTGTGAACGCCTTTGCACAGGTCTGTGGGAGTACTGCTGGCACTGGTACTCCAGTGCATTCTGACCACGTTACATACTTTGCCCACATCAAGTAAACAACCAAGCTTGCATATTGCAGCAGTGAAAACAAAAAAATGGGAGGAAATCTTCAAGCGGTGCTTACATGGGAGGAAAATTAAAGATAAACACTTCAGAAAACAGCCAATGAAGTAGAATATTCTCCTCCTCTTATTATTACTTGAAATGGTTCAAACTATAATAAACATCATTCCAAAAATCAAAAGAATCTCTCACCGCTGTATTTTCGGCAAATACAGCAATGTTGAACACAGCCAAAGCTGAGGATTGAAGCTATACTCAGCAAGCTTAATGCAGGGTCCAGACAACAACAGCTAGACAGTCTACACTGCAAACCTTTGAAAGAACCAGTGCATGAAATTGCAGGGGGTTTAATTAATTTGTCATGCTGGTGTTTGTACAATCTGATTAGGTAACAGCATCTGATACGGTATCACATAGGAGAGGATTCATCAGACTGAATAATTACATGGATTAGAAGAGGACCTCTGAAATGCTTACGGGACTTGCTCAAAGAGAAATGCAATCAGCAACGCTGAAAGGAGATGCACCAGCCTCAAAGGAATTTACTGGTGGGGCTCCTGAAGATCAAGCTGATATTCTTTAGCATTTTCATTAATTTTTCACCACATCACAAAGACTGTGAATATGCAGATTACATATGCTAAGGATGCAAATCTAGTAAGCACCACTGGCACAGATGACTTTGAGACTTCCATAATAAAAATGGGGTGAAAAAAAGTAGAAAATGCCAAGCCAAATACCGGGGACTAATAACGCGAATTTCTGCCACAAGCCAGCAACCCATTAGTTAGACTGGGTGTACTAACACACTGCCAAATGACTGACCGGCAGTGCAATGCAGCCATGGAAAAAGGCAAATGCAATTGGAGAATGGGTCTGGTGAGGCATTTCTGGTAGAGACTGAGAAATATTTTTGCTGTTTTAAGGCCTTGTTAAGATGACAGCAGGAATAACTCTGCAGCAGATCAAGGAGGCTTTCAGAGCATCTCCAGTTCAGTGGAAGGTTATTAAGCTGATCCAGGGGTACAGGGAAACCTGATCAAGTGAGAGGAAACCAGAAGAGCTTGTTTTCCATAGCAAAGGGAAGGCTGAGAGGCTGCTCTGTTTCAACATAACCACGATGGAAAAAACAGGGAAGAAGAGCCATTTAATTCAGAAGACAGTGCTGGCATTAGAACAAATGGGTATAAACAGGACTTAGATACATTTTGGCTGTAGTTTAGAAGGCGGCTCTCTAACCACTGAAACAGAAAACTGTTTTTCCTCCAGAGGTAACAAGGGCAAAAAGATATGTGGCATAATCCCTCTCAGCAAGATATAACTTGTGCTCTTGAAGGTAGGGAAACATGACCCGGAAAACCAAAGGGGGGCCTGCATCTTATTTTTTAATTATTTCCACAGGCACTAATGTCACTTGGATCTCTTGTCCCATTTCACCCCTTCTTTCAGTAAAACATGCAGCATGAGGATGAGAAAACACCCCCAAACGCCAGCTTCCAACCAAGGGGGCCTCGCCTCCTTTTGCAGAGGATGCTCCCAAGGACAACTTCAGCAGAGGGCTCTGACTTAGGTGCTCCAGATCCCGTCCCAGAGGTGTTTTCCCCTCCTTCTCCAGCTGTTTTCTAACACAAAACAGCTGGGCCAGCCTCTGAGGCAGCATGTTTCTGTGTTGCTGAGAGCCCAGTGTGTGTGTGCAACAGGTCTGTTACGTAGGGGGAGGTTGTTGGTTTTTTTTTTTTTAATAGTCTTGCTTTTTTCTGCCTGTCACCCCACACTATGGTTACAGCTTCCTCTTTCTTTGCCTCCCCACTTCCTCTTCAACAAGTAACAGGGCAAATTCATAGTCTTTCAAAAGAAGCCTGTAAGGAGGGGATGGGTCACAACCACATCACCCCTACTTTCCTGTGCTCTCAACCACTATGGCACCTGGCTCCTCTTTCTCTGTACACTGCATTCACGTCGCACCAGCCTGCCAGCACCGTTCAATACTGTTATACTTACAGGTATCGCCTTTTTTCTTTAATGATGCTGGCTTCAGCTTTTGTTAGCCTTGCCCCAAATTATCTCCTTTAGCATCAGTCAAACCAATATTTTATCAGCATCTCTGTTTTTACTTGACTACATGTGCAAACAGAACAGATGAATATATATTAAAAGATATAATGGAGATAACTGTATGTGCACTGTAAGCCAAGATAATGAGAAATTTGATTACGGACTTTTTGTTGTATTTTTTAGAAGTGAAATATCATGAGGACTCTGCATTCAATAAGGTGTTTGGGCTTGGAAGGGTGAAGGCTCTGAAGTTTATTTTAGTAAGAGAGTGACAGGATCTGTGTCCTTCTTCCCCTGCTTAAATCTCAGAAAGACTTTAAGTCGTTACAAGATAGGGAAAGGCGCGAGACCTCCTACACCAGCTAGGTAAAGGAGCCAGCTACTGTGCCTCAAAATGGTTTGTGGCTTGCTCAGAATCAGTCTTCAGGCTAGGAACTAAAAAGACCCTGGTTAGTTTTGTACCTCAGCCTGCTGGAAAGAAACACTTCTTTTCCTTAACACTACACCCACCCCCTTTTTGTTTCATTATTCGGTTTTGCTTGACTTTCTTTTGCTTGCATGACACTTTTTGATCTTCAAGGGCTACAAAGCCTGCCCACCTTAAATCACAGTCCTTTCCAATACATTTACCTGTCTTTAAAGTATTGCCTTTAGAAAATGTATATACTGGGACAAACTTTGCCAAAATGCCCAATCATAAAAATGGCTGCATTTGTTTTCTGGAGCAGCTGCAGAGGCTTCAGGGGTGAACACCAAGCATCCTCTCTGACTTCAGAAATCCCTTCCAACAAGCTTCTGCATGAAGAACACAGCCAGAGGAAGCTTCAAGGAGGATTCTTCAGGCCCTTCTACTTTCTATAGGTATTTGCATCTGGATAAACTGAAAAGAAGGAAGCTCTCCTCCTGAGGTTATAAGATGGAGGAGAACTGAAATGGAAGATGAAATAAATCTTTCTGTTTTGACTTGTGAGTAATAACTGCTGAAGCCAACCTTTCCGCACAAAATGCTCCATTGGTTTATGTGGCCAGGATGTTTTGCCACCAAAATCTAGGTGGAGTCAATTGAAATCTGTCCTGTGGGTTTTGCGGTACGTTAATATGTTTTCTAAATTTAATATACTCCAGGGCAGAAGGCTTGAATTCCTGAAGATAGCAATTCCTGTATTTTCTTCCTTTTTCTTTTTTGCCAAATAGACCTAGATGGAAAGGTTTCTTACAGTTTTCTCTTCTTCCTACCACAGGCCAGTCAATGAACCAAAGTTTGTTCACTTTGCCCCTTTGGGAGTGGTGTTCACCTGCATGTCTGAGAGAGCAAAAGTGAGGATAAACATCCTGTAAATGTCTGGAGGAAGGAGGAGCACACTTGGACACCTTTGGAGTAAATAAAAACTGAGTGTATCATCTCCATTTTTTCAATCCTTTGAAGAAATATGATGAGCGGTGAGCAGTTCACTGGGGAATCGTGAACTTTATTCCCCTGCATTCACTGCTGAAAAACTCATCAGCACATGAATAGTTCAAAGAATGGTATTAAAAAGTGACAACAGGAAAGGCAGAGGTACGATTTGTCTGGCAGTGTATACTTCCTGATGACTAAGTACTCACAGCACACGAGTGGAAAAATCTGATACTACACTTGAAGGCCAGAGGCCATAGTCCAAAAAAACAGTCTCCTATAACAAGGAAAAGGTCACCAAGACTAAGATTTCATTTAGCCTATGAAAGTGTCTTCAGTGTTTCATGGGCACGAGGGCAGGCAGGACTTCAAATGCCAGACCTGAAATTTTCATACAGCCAATTTGGCAAGAGGATGAATGAAAACCTACCATTCTACTCCCCAGAGATGTAAAGCCTAAATAGCTTTAAAACAGATCTGATAGAGAGAAGAAAGTGTTCACTTCTTCTAAGTGAAGACTATATAATGATCCAAGCAGTCACACGAGTTCTACAGAAAGATAGTGCTTCTACCTTTGGCTAGAGAAGTTCAATGTTGCTTGTCTTCTGTTCAGAGGTGGCACTGTAATGTACTAATAGCCAAGAGACAAAGGATGACATTAATTAAAAAAAAATAAAATCCATCCACATTTAAGTAAAAACTCACAAACGGAATTACATTATGGATTCTAACAATACTTTCAAAAGTCCTAATCTGGGAGCCAAACCAAACAGTGGGGCTTAAACCACTGCTCTGAAGTTTTGTTTAACTAAGGCTGAAACTCAACTGAACAATTTGAGCAGATCTGAAATGGAAAATGAGGTGGTTTGCCTCCTTCCCTAGCGTACAGTCATACCTTAACAGACCTTTCTGTTAGAGGTTAACCTCTCAAACCTCTCTCCCTGATTTGCCAAAGAGGAGTGAGGATACAAGCAATTCCCTAGAAAGCTAGTAACATTTTTCAGGATGGTGAACAGAAAATAGTGCACATACGCCATGTAACTCTAAGGAACTGGAAGCCAGACCACAGCCTTATTTACAAATACTGCAGTGTTTTCTTCTAATCTCCTTGCTCCTCAAGGACCAGACCTGTTAGGATAGTGAGCGCCTCCTCTATATTTGAACACTGCTTAGCGCCACTGAACATGTTTATTTTTAATGAAGACATCATGATAACTGAAAATACTTTCCCCAGTCTTTTCTGATGATGGAAAGGAAAGAAAATAAACTAAGGGCTGAAATACACTGACTGAAATTTGGAGTTGTGACAATGATGATCCTATAACCATCGTGAATAGTTTCATGTGCATCAGAAGTCCTTTTCAACTGCTATATTTAAAGTACTTGTAGGTTCAATCCCGATCATGACTTTTTCAGCATTTATTATTTCCCTCACCTTGAAACAGGAACAAAATGCCCTCAGATAAAAAAACTGGGACACTATAGCTTTGAAAGGTATCTCCACGTGCTTTTTCAAAAACGCTTATCTGTCACTTCTCTACTATCCTATTCTACGGTGAAGTGTACAGATAACCTGATGCTTCCTTAAGGCAGCAATGAACGAATGAGCTCATTTTATTTCTCCGCTACTGCATGGTTAAAATAAAGCACAAATAGTTGCTATGTTTAAAGTTTAGCACACTGTGATGAAGCAGGTATCAAGCCTTTCCATGTGAAGTACCTTAACTGAATTATCAGGCATCCTGTGCCCAATGAAGAAGAGAGGGTACTTGCCAATGAAACTACCCTTTTATTCACTCATCATTGTTCCCCTGTGCAGCTCTGTTAAGAAAGCTAGAGGCAGAGAAAGTGGACATGAGGGGTTTTTTTATTGACAAGCTCAGCCATGCATGGAAGAAATGGTTTTGCCAAGTTTTCTTTCACTTCCTCTTTCAAATCCAGTAAATTCTTTCAATCAGCATTACCTAAAAACTTGCCACACCTGAGTTAAAAGTAACCCTATGAAGTGCATGTTTTCAACTTTTGAATCTGGAGTGCTGTCAACTTTGAAAAGCTGAATTGTTGGTAAAATCACAAAATTAAAGAATTAGCATTTTAGGAAATGCCACATGTAATGAAATTCAATTACAGTGAATGCCCAAGCAATTTTTTTATTGTTTACTTTGTTGTCAACAAGCCTAAGTATGACATATCCCTGTATTTATTTATTTAATCAAATTACTTCACCTTATTATTTCCCTGAAGGGCTGAAATCCAGTGCTAGAATAACTTTGTATCTTCTTACTGTGCAAGACATTTCACTTCTGTATTTGTATTTAACTGAATTGGCTTACTTGTCCTAAGCCAAGCCCTCTCTTGCAATCTGCACATCAAATGAAAAAGAAGGCATGTGCTCTGATGCTGTTATTAACTCCATCAACTTGACATAGGTCTGGAAAGGCATTTTTCTTCTTCACAGGCTTCTTGTTCAGATGGCTTCTTACGGAGGTTCTCAGTCATCTAGCTGATTTCAAAGGTGTCTAGCAGTGCTTAGGAAATCTGACTTAGTGTGTTTTAAGCTGACTCTTTTGATGTGTTTCTTAGCAATGTACTCAGCTGGGATTTCCTAGTAAGAAAAAATTACTTCTTTTTTTCCTGCTTATATCTTAGATGCTTGTTAGAGGCAGGTCATTAATAACTAACCTGGCAGTATCATTGCTTTCTGCTGCTGGCTCACTACTTTACCAGAAGAGGGCAAACCAAAGGATATAAGGATGTGATGTTAATTCCCTTCAGTGAGACAGGTAAAATGCAGAGGTTGAGGGGGAGCAGCTTTGGGAAGCGGCAGCTATCCAAACAGCTACCACTGCCGCTTTTTTCAGACTTCTTTAA